>NW_023458555.1:106461007-106484087 GCF_013731165.1 Rhagoletis pomonella | reverse complement strand
AAAAAAGCAAATATTTTTCCAACCAACAACCATTTTGTATTTAAGGGAAAATATACGAAACCAGCTTGCTGGCTACATCAAGTGATTTTACCATCATGCTCGAAGCATATAACTTACCAGCATGTTGCAGTTTGTATGTATGTATGTATGAAAACGTAAGGTACATACAATATATATATGTATATATATCAGTATTTCTTAGTTTAAAAATTCACCTTTTACATAAATGAAAAAAAATAGATCAAATTAAGTATATACAACTTTTTCATGCCAAGTATGAAAAAATTCTCCGAACGGCTAGGGGCAATTTTAAATTTATGTGGCCAAAAAAGTACGTGGTAGCCAAATCTAGCCACCAAAGGGCTAAAACGGCAACACTGGATATAATACAAGATTGCGCCAATCGAGCTGAGAGTAACTGGCCGTGACGTCAATAAATATCAGAATGAGAGAGCAAGATGAACTCGACAAGAAAAAGAGGAAGCATCGGACAAAAGGCAGTATTGCCAAGTTTTGAATTTGAAAAAGCACCAAATTTAAATTGGTGTATTTTATAGACTTATATGCATACATAATTTTATTGTAAGGATGCCGACTCAAATTAATAAAAATCAATGTTTCCTGCACGACAATTGATTTCTTCTGGCATAATTGAAGGTGCTGCCACATATTTTGTTGTCGCTTATGATTGTCACTTTGCCATGATTTTGTTAAAATTTTTGTAAAGCTGCTTCCCACATTTACCATTGCTATAAATTTTGCTTCCATTTTTTTAAGATTTTCTAATTTGGTGCCTTCAAACTAAAAACAAAAGCACCAAAAACGCGCCAAGTACCAAACTCAAAATTTTTCGCGTTTTGAATACCCACTAAATTTGGTGCGAAAAGCATGAAGTTGGCAACGGGGTACGTAAACAAAAGTATTTTATGACGTCAGCGATTAGGTGGATGCTGTCAAATCGACGAAGAGACTCGGGTGAATGACATACGCATGCCTGACCTTGGCTATATTTTAGGTATATAATAAAATAGATGACAAAGACATAACTAAATATGATTGACGAATGCAGTGGTTCCCTATCGGTGACCCAACATCCCGGCTCCGTTGAAATGCATTTCAAACTGGCAAAACCACACGAATTTTCGAACCCTTTCCTTGTATGCGATTTACAATTCTTCCCATAAGCCATTTCTGCGGTGGTAGGTTCTCTTCATGTATGATGACCAGGGAACGGATTTTTAGGACCTATAAAAAAGGCAAAATAAAATAACGAAATAGGCTGGAAAGAGCAAAATAAAATAGCAAAAAAGACAGGAAAAGGCACTAGGTATTGCATAAAAGGTAAAAAAGGAAAAATAAAATAACGAAAAAGGCAGGAAAAGGCACTAGGTATTGCTAAATAAGGCACTAAAGAAGACAGAAAATACGAAGAACAATCAAAAAATGCATTTATTTTAGAAATGTTTATATAATAAGTAAAAAGAGAACAACTATGAACTAGTTTCATTATATGAAAAATTTGTACTTTGAATCTTTGACTATTTTTTCCTTTCGAGTTTCTAACTAATAAAACTTTAATGTGTATAGTTGTTGCAACATTGAACCACGAGATGCATTTTGAAGTTTTCTGGCAGCATTTTCATTCGATTTTCGCGAAGAAAAGCCTTGAATATACTAAATGTGCGCTCGACGTAAGTTGATACAAGTGGAGCCCAATTTAAATATGGAACGTTTGAAACGTTCACATTATCAGGAATAAGGGCGTTTTCCTCGCCCTTTACAATTTTATCCACACCCCTTATTGTATCCAAACCTATGTTAGCTGAAAAAACGGCTTTGAATTTTTCCAACACCAATTTGGCAAGAGGTCCCTGCGCTTCTATAAGCCGCATGGGCATGTGTATATTTTTAATCTTAAAAAAAAATTGCAAATGCTATAATGAATTTTTTAAAGGTAGAAAGGGCAAGAAAAGGCAAATATCTTAAAAAAGGCAACATCAAATGTGTATATATGGAATCAGAGAAAGCTAAATCGTGGACATACTTAATCGAATATACTCTATCTCTTTAGCAGAAAAAAAGGCAATTTTCATCAAATCCGTTTTCTGATGATGACCATTGTGTTGTTTTCGATGTTTGGCCGATCTGCAAACCATTTTGAGCGTACTTGTAGCTCGTTGATGTATTCATGTGACCATTTCTTCCAAAAGTTGTGTTTGATTGTAGCTATTTGTGCCCACTGTTGTGCTTTGCTTATGTTGGATGACATGTTTCGCTTCGTAGTCGTTCGGATCGGAAGACAATGGAGTTATTGGCTGCGAGTTCATTACCGCTCCGATTTCTACCAAGGCTGTTGTGAGTTCCTCGTACGTAAGCCGTGAATTTGCCATGCTGCGATTAAGATGGCCCTTTGCTGATTTCACGGCTGCTTCCCAGATACCGCCAAAATGAGGTGCTCTAGGGGGAATGAAATTAAAATTCACAAATTCGTTAGCACAATACGAAATAATTGAGTCCTGTTTTTTTTTTTAAATAAAAATGATTTAAGTTTCGCAAGTTTATTAAAAGCGCCAAAAAAATTTGTCACATTGCCGCAAAATATATCAGATGGCAAGCCTCTCCTTCTGATCATCCGCTTCAAAGATGCCATAAATGCTTCTGTACATAGATTTGAAACGATTTCTATGTGCACTGCCTTGGTAGCTAAACAAACGAAAATTGCGATGTAGGCCTATTAGGGTGTCTGGCCTCTAGTTCGCAGGTAAACGTCAAAAGGTCCACAAAAATCCATGCCGCAGCGGGCGAACGGGCGTGACGGAGTCAATCGCTCAACTGGTAGATGTCCCATGACTTGCTACATCAGTTTTGGCTTGTAGCGTACACAATGTATGCAGGATCTGACCACTCGGCTTGCCACTTCACGCGCGTTGATAATCCAGAACTTGAACCTTATCAAAGCTACGAGGGCCTTTGGTTCAACATGATAATGACTGTGGTGAAGATGTCGCACATAATTGATGATGAATTCGTGAAGGAATTGAAATCCTCTGACCGACTCAAGAAAAGGGTTCAAATAACGCAACTGTCCATATGTGGTAAGATTTTTCTGCAAAAGATGAATATCATTAGCGAAATTTTCTTATTGTATATTCCAAATTATGCAAAGCAGGGCATGATGCAATTCTTGTGAGGTCCTGACTCATTGGACTTAACAACAGGTCGTAGATTATTAGCGAATCGAAACATCCAGCCGATTAATCGAATGCTGCTAGTGTACGAGCTCTTTTTATTGACCACTTCAAGAATGTGGTTGGTTTTTATAGTTGTGGTGAATGCTGACTTTCGTCTCTCTGCTTCTATGGTTTCCATATCAACGCCTTTGTTTTCGTTTTTAGGCAAAACCTCCAAGGGTTTGTATAAAAATGTAGGTCCAGTGTACCAAATTGATCTGGCGAGTTCTGCCACCGTACATCATCTGGAAACTATTTATGTCTGCAGGATTACTGTAATGTTGGCACATACCTCCAACGGCTCCCGTAGTTAAGTCCTGTATTTCCGAAACCCGATTTCCAACGAACGTCGAAAGCGATATTGGGTGCATCTTCAGCCAACGTAAGACCACTTGTGAATCTGCCCAGAGAAAAACGTTCAAGGATTTGTTGTAAAAAATTGATTTGATTTTTGAAAAAAGACGAGCTAAACGGAGAGCGCCGCAAAGTTCTAGCTTTGGCAACGACTGTTGTTTAATGGGGCGACTCTGGTTTTTGCTTTGAGACAACGAACGACAATACTTCCGGACTTGGCAACTGTTCTTATATAGATGACGCATCCATATGCTCGAATAGATGCATCACAGAAGCCATGCAGCTGAAGGTCCTGTTGAAAGACAATACCTTTGCACTTTGAGTGATGATAGGTCCGATACGCTGTTAAGAAAGCTTGTCCAAGCGGAATGAATGTTGTGAGGCACGGATTCGTCCCAATCCAACCTAAGCAGCCATAACTCCTGCAATAAAATTTTTGACGTAATGGTAACAGGCGTCAACAAACCAAGAGGGTCGAATAAGGGTGATGCAATTGAAAGGATTGAGCGCTTGGTTATGCAATTTTTTTTATTTTCCTTGGTTCAAACGAAAACAAAAAAAAAAGGTATCATTTGCTTGATCCCATCGCAGACCTAGAGCACTCGTGACGGAGTCGTCCAAGTTGAGATTTTTTATACAGTTATTTTTCCTCAGTCGAATATGGTTAGAATGCCACTTGGAAAGCTCGAATCCACCTAAAGCTAACAACTGTGTTACCTCTTTCTTTATCCGTAGAAGTTCGTCCCAATTATCTGCGCCACACAACAAATTATCGACGTAAAATGACGATTTAACGATGTTAGATCCAAGTGTAAACTGATCCTGATATTGCTCAGCCAAGTAAATTAAACTTAGTATGGCCAGATATGGTGCCGAAGCCATTCCTTAAGTTATCGTTTGAAGTTGATAGGTGCGAATTTTTTCAGTCGGGGAACTCCTCCACAAAATATATTGGAAACGTTTGTCATCGTCATGCACAAGTACTTGTCTGTACATCTTGACTATGTCGGCAGTCAATGCGAATCTGTATAAGTGGAAACGAAGAAGATGAAGAATTAACTCACTCTGAATTGTAGGGCCTACCATTTGGATTTCGTTCAGAGATATTTGTGTTGTAGTCCGGCAAGAAGCATCAAAAACGACACGAAGTTTTGTTGTTGTGCTGGTGGGCTTTAGCAGACAGTGGTGTGGGATGTAATAATGCGGTTCTCCCAAATTCGGATTATCGATGACGCTCATGTGTCCCAAACGCTCGTATTCATCCATGAAATCCACATACTGTTTTCTCAAGTGTGGTAATTTTCTTGTGCGTTGAATCGTCTCAGTGCGGTGGGGTACGAGTCGCCTAAGCAGGAGGAATCATCCTTGAATGGCAATTTCACTACTATTCTTCCAGCTGGATTCCTTGAAACAGTGGTTCTGTACATCTGCTCGAAAGTTGTTTGTTCGCTACTTCCTCAATTCTCCATAACTTCTCCAGCTTAGCATCCAACGAGTCATTGGCTGCAAATAAACATGAACGTTGAGACAAGTTGTTGCTTGATTGGTACCGACCCGATACAACCCATTCTAATAAAGTTTTTTGTAATATTGGTAAATTTGTTCCAAGTTTGATCTGGCCAACTTCCAGCAGACTAAAGAATGTTTCCGTACCTAACAACAAATCGATTTTTCTGGGTACGTAAAATTTGTCATCAGCGAGGGTAATATTATTTGGAATAATCCAAGAAAAATATCGATTTCAGGGTTTGGCTGATAGGCAATGTGCCGCGTAATGCAGAACGTCAGTTCGAATTCGCATTGCTGCGATTTTATATTAGTGGAAGTTTTGTATCTAATGTTTGTTGACGGCTTACCGATGCCTTGTATTTCAATGTTTTGTTTACCTTTCGGTAACGACAGTCTTTGTACGAATTCCTCAGTAATAAAATTCACCTGAGAACAGGAATCTAGCAGGGCTTTGCCTAGTCTGTAATCACCTGACGAATCACGAACTAAAATCATGGCAGTTGCTAGAATAACATTGTCAGACGACGAATTGTGCATGTGTGTGTTCACTGCGGCTTCGCGTGATGGTGGAGGATTTATTGTTTGTTGGGCTGATGTGGACCCGCTTTGGAGTAAGCTATGGTGCTGCTTTGAGCAAACCTTACATCTGTAGGTTGATGGGCATTGAGCCATTTGATGTCCTCTCGACAGGCAATTGATGCAAAGTCACATTTTCTTCGCTTGGTCGAATCGCTGGGTGATGTTGTAAGACTTAAAACGATCGCAATTATAAATTTTATGGTTTGCGCTTGAGCAAACAGAGCACGGCGTACTGGAGCAGGTAAATGCATATCCCTTTGGCTGATTCCTTACCTTACTTGATGCAGATTTGCCTGGTTACCTGGAAAAACTGATGTGGTGTGGGTAGATTCCATCGACTCCAAATATTGGTAATGCCTTTCCAGCACCTTCACACAGTCGCCCCACGTCGGCAGCATCATAAAATCCAAAGATTCTTTCCACTTTTTATTGGTTTGTTCATCCGATTTCTGAATCACCAAATAAATGAGCATCGCTTGAGAAATTTGCATATCATTACCCAACGAGAGAAGTGAACCGTAAATGGCAGAAGTCTTGTCGATAAGACTTCTCAATTGTAGTGCGTTTTGTTTCGAACCGCCGGTAACTCGAATAAATAAGAGATATTTTCCAAAAAATTAAAGTTTTAATGTCGTACCTTTCTTTCAGCCGTTCCAATACTTTAGGGAAATTTTCATTGGTCACCTGGAATGCATCGACGGTTTCTAAAGCCTGACCTTGAAGCGAGTCTCGCAAATGATTAAATCTCTCGATGTTTGAAACACTAAATTCTTTATCAATTATCTGTTTAAAGGATGTGATAAAATTCTGGTAATCAGAAAACTTGCCGCTAAACGTTGGGGGTTTAAGTTTGGTAATTTAGTGCTGTGCTGCACAATGTAGCTTGTCTCCGGAAGCGAAATATTATGATCCTCCACTAGCTGTGCTCGAATCGTTAATATCGTACTGACGTACAATTCCTCAAGGTCCGCGCGTCCTCCATCGTCGGGATCCAATTTTTCTATATCCGTCTGAATGGACAGTACCTGTTTAAAGTAAGATTCAAAAATGGCCAAGCGACATTTATATTCGGAAGCTGAGAGAGTTTTACCTCCTGGACGTAAACTAGCATACACAATGTTTTTCTTAGTATTTGCGCGCTGATGCTTTAATTCGTCCCAAGACATTGTTAAATGCAGTAAAATTTCAGGTGGCAAAAATTAAAACGCAAATGTCAATTTGTGGCTGTTATTGAGGGATTACTTACGTGTAGTCGCGAAAGGGAAATGTTTTGCGACAGTGGCAATGGCAAGCTAGGAAAAAGGGTGGTCAAAACCAAGGTGCATACATACCAGACATTGGCAAAGGGTGCTGTTATTGTGACTTTAAGCCTACTCACGTTAAAAACGGAGGATGAACGAACACCACCGCAAAGCGTGCTGTCTTGCAAATACAGCCACCACAAGTGAACGATGCTTATAACAGCTCATACTGATATTGACTTCGGCGAATCTGTACGCCGTATTTGATCGACAGCCATAAGCACGATACTGCATTTGGACGGTTCCCGAAAGCATGACAGCTTATGTGAAAGACTGGCGAAGGCAAGATGCCGCAGTTAGCTAACTTGATTTGTTGCAGAAGTCAAACCGCCGCCTTTGGTTTGTTGCTGAAGGCGCATTTGACGTGTTGCCGAAGTGATGATACTGTAGTTCAAAAACATTCAAAGACAGTTGCTTGTTTGAAATGAAGCATTGATATATACATACATACATACGTACGTATGCACATTCCTCACAACTAGCCAGCAGTGAGCAATGCAACTGAATGGTAGACGCGCTATAAATACATACATACATGCATACGAGACGATAAATTACCCTTTACCACATTCGTCGTCATTTCAGCAAAAAGTCAGATGATTTTCAGCAACAAGTCAGATGATTTTCAGCAACAAGTCAAATGGCTTTCAGCAACAAGTCAGATGATTTTCAGCAACAAGTCAAACGACTTCTGCAACAAATGATGACTCTCATGTTTTCGGAGCCGTTCAACTGCCACGTTTGCTGGTTTCGTGCACGATCATTCAGAGTACAGATTTGCCGAAGTCAATATCAGTATGAGCAGTTATAAGCATCGTTCACTTGTGGTGGCTGTATTTGCAAGACAGCACGCAATGCGCTCGTGTTCAGTCATCCTCTAATTTCGTTTAGGTATCGATACTACTAAGCCAACGCCGCTGCTCAGTCATACAAAGCAGCGGTATTGAATGAGTATGGACAGTTGACGATCAACCAATGCCATTCCCTGATACATACATACGTGTATGGTGATATGTGCGCTTCTTGGTGCAGTGCAACCAACGACAGCGGCGAATCAAAGTAATGATAGCGAGGGAGATGATGACTGGAAGGCGGCAGTGTTCGAGAGCGATGTGTGCTGAGCTGGTGCGACGGCCGTAAGCGATGGTAAGCGAGCGAAGAGGTAGCAGAAACGACGACTATTCAAAAGCGGCTGACGATATGAATATATAGGTGCAATCCCGCATTCCTCGGACTCGGACTAGTAAAACTGTCAAAAAATAAAAATTCGCTCAGAGCGGGAGAGTAACATTGAAAAGTACGGGATCGCTTTCTAGTAAAAAATGGTAACTTCTGTCAACTTCAACATAACCTCAAACTTTTGGTTGTAAATTTTTGCTTATTTTGTATGTAAACACACTCAGCTCACACATGGTAATAACCAAAAATACTTTCAAATTCATTAGAATCCACTTACACCCGTTTTAAATACTTTTCAACATGAATTAGCAGAGTGCACTTCTCTTTTGTTTAAAATTTGGTTGCCAAACACAATACAGCTGATCGTTTGACACATTTACCAGAATTTACCAGCAAAAAATTCTCGGACTAAAACTGGTAACTTCTGACAGAGAGAGAACCGTATTTACTCTCTTTTTTGTCCTCTCAATAGTCAGAGAACCGAGTACGGGATCGATTTCCAGTAAAATCTGACTGATTCTGACTATTTCTGACTAGTGCGGACTCGTACTTGATCTCAACTTATGAGTGTGAATGATAGTTCTTTTATCCAGCGGCCAAGTAGCTTGGAGATAATGACCGTGAGGGAGATTGATGGTGGCTAGCAGCACGTCCAACGATGTTGGTGAGGGGTCTAACGCTGACCACCAGATGTAAAATGATACGAAGCGTGTACTTACAAGTTATATGATATGTAGTGCCGGGCCCCACGTTGGGCGCCAAAAAATGTAGGATTTCAAAGCCTTTTTTGTAATCGCGCAAAAATCAAAGTAGCGAATCGAACGACACAGGGATCGGGCCAAGCAACGATGGGCAGATGTAAACGTCTTGGTGGTCAGCTGTTAGATTAACTTTATTTCACAGATTTCCTTATGTAATTTCCAACTAATACATAACTACCGATAGATATCTCAATACATTCGTAACTTCTAATATTTGCTAATACATAATTTATGTATGTACTTTAGTACTTCTTAGTGGTTAAGCAAGAGTTAGAGAATCATACAATTGTTAGTGCAAACGGCAAAAGTTGTTAAGTAGCCTAACAACTTTTTATTGGTAAGAGTTACAGAATCGCACTACAGATATCCTTGATATCTACGCAGCGAATTGAAAAAACAACAAATATTGTGTGCACCCAAGTACTTATTACATAACCAAACACATATGAAACGTATGCTTTGTTTCGTTAATAATTTATCATCCATATAACAGGAATATGCCACAGCAATGCGTGGCAGGGTAGAGCTAGTATCAAATAAACATAATAAATATTTAAATACGTAAGTATCCTTCGGTCTTGTTTCTATCACCGAATCAAATAAAGGTTTGGTAAGTAAATGTGTACATTTTGTACTAAGCAATAATAAAATAGTAAAATGATATTATAATGCTCTAATAATTAAAGAGATTAGTAAAACAAGCTTTCAAATTTAAGGAAGTGACGAAGTTATTATTTTTTAATTTAAAAAATTTTATTACTCTGGGCCTGTACCAATGAGTAGAAAAGTGCCATGGTGAAAAAAAAACACTTTTTACTATGGTAAGAAAATTTTACATTTCTACTGTGCCAATTCGTAACTTTTTATTGCTGGAAACTTTGAACAGTTGCTCTGGTGCAAAAGAGATTAGGCAATTAGAATACAGCAATTATATAAAAAAAATATGTCTCTACTGACTTTAATTCTTCTAGAACTGAAAGACATGCGTTTATGAAACAAAAAACACTTCAAAACCGTCAGGTAGGTGTGATTCTTGCTCGGCTCAGCTTGTTCTTGCTAACACTTAAAATTCGGGGAATTATAAAACAAAAGCATAAAATGTACAGATTCTTAATGAAATTCAACGGAAATTATTACCTGCATTGTTTTTCGCGTAAACAGAAGAAAACAAATAGAAACACATATTCGCCATGGCGGCAGTAACACCAGAGAAGTATTTTTTCTGTAGTCGCTCATTTTAGGGCCAGTTTTTCAGTGCCAGCTGGCTGACATCTGATTGGCTGGTCCTAGTTTAAGCCAGCCAGATCGGGCGTTTAAATTGAGTTTAAAATACGGCCGTGCATTGAAAAACTGGCCCTTAGTGGCAGCGCTTCGAGCGTTCAGATAATGGTTTTCATTTTGCACAAAAAAGGTAATGAAACAAGTTTTGTTCCAACAGTTTACATAGTAAGTCATTTACGTATATAATTTTATGTAGAATTATTTAATAAATTTCGTTGTACACTATACTTTTAGAAGGCGTGGGTACCAATAATTTCATCCCTGGCATATTCATCCCCGAGGAAGGCAGTCGACAAATTCAGCCAAGGTTGTTTACTGGTTATATTGTGGTTGTAAGTCAGCCAAATTGAGCCTCAGTGATGTTGCTGGAGGACAACTGAAAGTACATCGATTTTGATCCGAGAACATTTTGCGTGCTGCGCTTTCACGAATTCTGTGTTTGTTGTAAATGAGCCAAAGTGAGCCACAGTGATGTTGTTGTGAGCCAACTGAGCCAATTGAGCTGCTGTAAAGCAACAAGTAATTTTTAACAAAAAAAAAACCGACTTCAACTCTCATATAAAAAAAAAATATATATATATATCTCATGATCCGCTGATCGGATCTTAACCAGATTAGTACGGGACCACCTCTGAGACACTATCTTTCCGATGCAAAAAGAATTATCGGTTGACGTGGTCCAAAGTTATGCGGTAACATACATAAAAACAAAAAAAAAAAAAAACAATATTCCGACGACCTGATGACCTCCTCCTTTTTTGGAAGTCGGTTAAAAATAGTACTGCTTCAGCAACGAAGCTCGCATAAAATGAAATATATTGATATAGTGATGAACAAACATATGCACTCATGGACTGCGGTTTCGCGATCGCTCAGCAACGCATGATCAGAGGTGGGCACTACCACAAACAACCCTGAAGGAAAGATTAGTCCAATTTCTCGAAAAATATAGTCGTAGGTATAGTAGCTTTGTATCTAGACCAATGATAGTCCAAAAATATAAAGCAATGTAATGTAAAACAGGTGAATTGTACTAAAAGTGGTCCGAATGTAATGCATAAGGTATGAGTTTTGATCTAAAACTGGTTACAATGTCATGTAGTAGCGGACAACGGGTACAATTAACGACTTGCTGATATGTAGGCACTTAGCCAACAAAATTTCATGTGCGACAGTCGCATGCAGAGAGAGTATCCGCTTAGAAAATCTGAGAACCCCGGTTCGAATCGCAGCTGGCGCAAGCTTTATTTTTGTTCTCCCCCCCCTAAATTGGTTACAATGTAATGCAGAAGCGGACAATTGATCCGAGCCTAGGACATTCAATGTTAAATGTAAATTGAATTTTACATGTTGTTGGACCAAACTTTGGACTAGTTACAATCACTTGCAGTCTAGTTTGTGGTGTGCTCTAAGTCTATTCCGAGATACTACAGGGTCATTTTGCATGCTGCCACGTTCTCATCGTTACGCTCTTGTTTGTATACGTACAAGAGATGTTTACGCTCTTTGAGCATGTGCTCGTTCTTTGCCCATGCCTGTTCATGATGCAGAGAAAGGTGGCGCCAGTGTTTAAAACAGTGGTCGGCGCTTCATATCATAATTGTGGAAGATCATTTCCAGAGGTGGGCACTTCCACAAACAAGCATGAGGTAAAAGTGAGAATACGTTAGTTTGCCTAATTCATTTTGCATGCTGTCGTGTTCTCATCGCTGCGCTCTCGTTTGTGTACGTACCATGGTTGCCCCAATTGGTAACTTTCTACCAAAATTGGTAACTTTTAAGCGGTTTAGTAACTTGGTAACTTTTATTTCATTTTGGTAACTTTTGAAACCACTCATCTATTACTAGAAAGAAATTAATTATGTTTTTCATGTGCGTAATTATAAAAACCCTTCGAGTTTCAGTGGCAGCACTACTGACACCTCTAGCAAATTACTTCAATAAAATTAGAGTCATCTCATATTCGAATACTGGAAATATTTGAATTGCAGTGGCAGCACTACGGGCTACACTTCTAAAACAACTATCGAATTTTTGTGATCTCACATTTTAATACTGGAAATACTGTTTGCGACAGTAGTTCAGTAAAAATGGTATAAAAATTCGGCAATCTGGCAATTTTCTGGGACAAAAAAAAAATGTCGCGTGCTTTTTACCAGACCCACCTACCGAATGTATTTCGACCCACTGGATCCGAATCTGAGGTCCGTTTGACACGTACAGTACATACCGAAAAAATAGCAAAAAATTAGCAATTTTCGCAATTCACTCGAAGATTTATACGCGTCAAGAGGACGGTTAAAAGCACCCGCAACTCTTTCTTTGTGGGCCGGTGCTATTATTCCGTGAGTCGCAGGTTCAAATATCGGCACATTCCGAATGAAAAATTACACTGAAGATGGCACAACTAGTGATGTTCCGATATCAGTACTTAAAAGTATATACTCGAGTACCTCTACCAAGTACCGAGTATTTTTTGTACTTCGATACGCGTGTACAAGTACTTCATGGGTATCGAGTACAAAGTGCAAGTATTTACTTGTTTGCTAAAATTGGGAAAATCAACTGAAAATAGATCTGTGTTGTAGTTTTTGAAAAAAAAAAACGATTCAAGATGTGAACCACTCGATTTCGCTAGGGTTAAAACTAACGAGAGTGGAGAACAAAAATCGTATCGAAATAGAGAAGGATGTGGAGGCAGCCTATGAATTGCGGAAGCGTCGTATATAGATCGTTTTAAAATCGAAGAATCAAACACAAGTAAATAATGAGCTTCTCGGCACTTAGCATTTCCAATTTCAGCACTTTCAAGTAACCCCATTTCAAAATAGAAGGATATCAACCGGCAATTTCAGCTCTTCATAAGCCTTTCTCCACTGTATGTCGTTATATTGTAAATAGAGATTTCTTGTGTAAGTACTTTCGAGTACAAGTAGAATCGAGTGTTTTCTAGCTATACTTTGAGTAGCATCGAGTATTCTCTTCGATACTTTTAATGAGTATGGGCATCGAGTACATGGTGGTATCGGACGAACACTAGGCACAACGCGGAAACCGGTTTTGTCTCCAAACCAAATTTGGCAAGGGATGACGGAAAATCGTTCCACATTACATCATACTCCTACGCTGTCGAAAAGACGAACAACGAAAATGAGAATATCGGCACATGCAGTAATTAGTTGATAGACAAATATTTTCTAATAAAAAAAATATTATAATTATCAATAGGATTTTCAATCTTGATAATTTATTTAGAAAATAGATTGAACTGGTGGATTGGGAGCTATCTATGAAATTAAAAAAAATTAATCAAAAACTTGTATTATCTATAATTACACCCTCAAGAAAAATTTATTTTTCCGGCTTGTTTGAATTATCTCTTAACGACATGTACATAACTGAAAATTTAGAACTTAAAAGTTATTTTTAATACAGTTAAGTTATTGCTGAAAATTTTGCATGGTTGTCAATTTTCTTCGAATGCTAAGAGAAGGGTTGCTCGGGATGTAAAAGTTGATTTCTTCGCATTACAGTTAACTACTAAGTACAGGTCGGAAAACTTTTTAAAATTTGCAAACTACTTTGTGTTATTAAACGCACGTTTATGTAGCTAAAAAAATTAATTTTTCAAAGTGACAAGAATAAAGGAAAATTTCTTGCTTGGAGGATGAGCAGCCAACTGTTAAAAACGTTATATTTAATAGCTCGTACATAAATAAATAAAAATCTTTCCAACTTACGAACACTTATGGGAAAAGGTATCCAAATTTACACTGAGGAAAAACACGAAGTATCCCTCAAAATTTAAGGCGAAAATGTATCCAATTGGATACATATGTATCAAACGGCAACACTGGTGTGAGATGAGCTACCCTAATCCCTCAGGAAAAGGGCACACTTAAACCACCAAGGGCCCGTTGTGATGCCGTATAAGAGACTCCATATGTCCCTCCTCTTACCTTAGTAGTGGAACCACTTCGTAGCTCTGATGAAGCGCACAAAGTCATAGACACTGGCTGAATCCAGTTTGGCCAGACATTCAAAAGAATAATGGAGGAACGAGCATCGGCGAGCTCTCGCCAGAGCAGGACAGTGGCATAAGTAGTGCTCCACGCTTTCGATTTCCTCCTCATCGCGGCAGCTACGACTGTAGTCGTTTGGCTGCAAACCCATTCTAGTGGTGTGGAATCCCATCAGGCAATGCCCGGTGAGAACTCCAATAACATGCCGCAACAGTGGTCGCTCCAAGTGGAGAAGAGGGCGAGATCTACGCTTGTCAAGCTTAGGCCAGATATGTCTTGCTATCCTGCAAGTAGGCTCCGCAGACCATCTTATATTAGCCCGTCCGACAAAGTTATTCTCAAGCCAGATCTTGCAAGAAGATAGCGGAATGCCCGCGTTACGGGCTGTACTGATTGCAGGCAACAAGGTTCCTTTCCTTGCTAGTTCATCTGCAGTACACTTTCCTGGTATGTCTTTGTGGCCTGGCACCCACACAACATTAGTGACGTAACACCTTGCCAGTTCATTAAGAGTACGTCTACATTCCATAACAACCTTCGACGTAGATTTGTCACTATTAAGTGCTTTAATAGCCGCTTGGCTGTCAGATAAGATTGTTACCGCCTACAGATTAATTAGAGAATCGACCAGCCAACTTGCAGCTTCATTTATTGCTGTTAGTTCAGCCTGAAAAACGCTGCATAGATCTGGCAGACGAAAACTGAGGCTAATTGAGAGTTCTTGCGAGTATACCCCACTTCCTTCCTTCAGATCCAACTTGGAGCCATCAGTGTAGATGGCTGTTGAGTCAGAATACGATATCAGGACCGAATCCTCCACCCATTCTTCCCTTGAGGGGATCCTTGTCTGGAAATAATTCTTTAGTCCCGTAGACGCCTAAAGTCATCTGGAAGATCTTCCAAGATTCTAGACTGCCCAAACCTCGTGTCACTCCATTTGATTAGTGCATTTAATCTAATAGCATTACAGCTTGCCTGTAGTTTACCATATAGGTCCACAGGTAACAAGTGAAGCAAGGTCTCTAGGGCTTTAGTCGGCGTCGATGGTAACGCTCCCGTGATCATCATGCACGCCACCCTTTGGACCGCTGTTAATTTGTTTCTTATAGTAGATTTAGCTACGGACGGCCACCAAACCGTTATGCAGTAGAATAGAATGGGACGCACAACCGCTGTGTATATCCAGTTCACAATATGAGGCTTCAATCCCCATTTTTTTCCCAATCGCCGATTTACAGGCATACATAGCAGTTATAGCTTTCGTGCAGCGCTCTTCTATATTGCGCCGCCAAGTTAACTTTCTGTCAAGAATAACGCCCAGATATCTAACCTCCTCCGAGAAAGTCAGTGCGATACCGTTCAAGGAAGGAGGTTGTAGCCGGACAGCTTTCGTTTTTTTTGAAAACAGAACCATGGCCGTTTTTGCCGGATTGACACTAAGTCCTACTTCTTTGGACCAGGTATCCACGACGCGTAAGGCGCCCTGAACTAAGTCACATAGAACTTGGGGGTGCTTACCAATTGCCGTTAGGGCAAGATCATCCGCGTAAGCAATGACTTGGCAACCTGTACCTTGCAACCGTGACAGCAGGGTATCCACCGTTAGATTCCAAAGAAGTGGGGAGAGCACCGTCTTGTGGGGTTCCGCGACTTGCATATCTTGTTATAGATGCCTCCCCCATCTCCGAATAAATAGTTCTACTGCCTAAGAGGCGACGAACAAACTCAACCATAGGGTGATCCAGCCCAAGGCGAGTTAGGGCTTGAAGAACCGCTCCCGGGAGAACATTATTGAAGGCACCCTCGATGTCTAGGAATAGGCCTAGTGCAAATTCCTTAAAAGCGAGAGCCTTTTCAATGGTGCTGACAATACTATACAAAGCTGTATCCACAGATCTATCTTTCCAGTGGGCGTGTTGACAGCTAGAGAGATTATTTACAACAATTTCCTGTCGGATCTGCGAATCTAGAAGTCTTTCCAGAACCTTGAGAAAAAAAGGAGTAAGGCTTATCGGTCGAAAGTCACTTGGTTTAACGTGGGAGGGTCTACCTCCCTTGGGAATAAACACAACTTTCGCCAGGGTCCAACCCTTGGGTATGAAACTAAGCTTGATACAAGCCTTATAGATTAAGACAAGTATCGGACATAAAACGTCAGATGCTGACTGAAGATTTGTATGGCTGGAATGACTTTATGGCCCAGTCTACCCTTTGTTCAGAGATAATGGCCGCGGTGTTGGGCTCCGCAGTACATCCTGGAAAATTAGGACTACAAGCATTTCCTCACGAGATGACGTCCAGTCACCATTTGGTTTCTGAATATACATCGGGTTCGTCGGACTTTTCGCAAGCACCTTTCGCAGGCGATTTCCCTCCGACTGACCATCTATACTGTCGCAGTAATCCTTCCAGGAGTCCCTTTGGGCTTTCCTGGTGGCATTTTTAAATTTCTTCAGGGCTGCCTTATATGCAGTCCAAGAACCATCGCGTTTGCCGCATTAAAGAGTTTCCTGCTTTCCTTCCTTAGAGAGGCGATTTCTTTGCTCCACCAGTGTTGCTTCTTCTTTCCTCTCGGAAGTACAAGTGGGCAGGAAGCAGATAAGGCCGAATTACAGGCTTCGGTAATGCAATCAACAGCTTCCTCAATTTGTTCCGATGAGCCTAACTCACCGAGAGAAGCAAGGTTTGCGAGAGAAAGCTCCGCTTTCTCAGGTGGTGACAGTAAGCCTAGCTTACTGAGAGAAGCCTTGTTGAGCAAATTAGACGAGAGTACTTTCCTAAACTTAGTCCAGTCAGTACGTCTCTTATTTCTGTAAGCGGCCGAGGCCGGAAGTTCAAAGGAGATTACAAATGAGAGATACATGTGATCAGAGAATAAATGGTCGCTCAGTACCTTCCACTCCCTAATACTCTCAAAGAAAGCGCTAGACGATAAGGTAATATCTAATACCTCCTTCCTATTTGAGGTTACAAAAGTGGATTTATCACCAATATTACAGATGGCTAGATTATATAATAGTATAAAATCAAGTAACAACTCACCCCTGGGGTTGATGTCGGTAGATCCCCATACCGCGTGATGCGCATTTGCATCGACCCCGATAACTATGTGAAACTTCCTCGAGTTGGCCTCTTTCACCACACCCAGTAACCGAGCGGGAGGGCAGTCTTGGGGATCGTAGGCCATGTAGGTACTGACCAGCCAGAGTGTTGTGGATTGGCTTTCCACAGAGATGCTCACCGTATCTTCATCGCTGAACTGTGTGAGTAAATTATAAGAAATACTTTTTTTTGATTAATATACATGCCCTGATCTTACCTGCCACAGGGACCGACACTATGCGGTAAGCATCAGAATTAAGTCCACAAACCCTGTGCTTAACAACCCAGGGCTCCTGGACAAAAACTAGCTCCTCCCCTCTATCACTGAGGTGCAGGAGCAGAGCTGCAGAAGCTGCTTTAGAGTGATGAAGGTTAATTTGTAGAACCTTCATCCACAGCTTATAAAATTTCATCCCCGTCCATCACTTCTGGCGGGGTTCTATCGAACGCCTCAACGATGGTATCATCGGCGTCCTCTGAATCCGACGTCAGAAACAGGTTCCCGAACTCCCTCGTCCACCGGTTAAGTACCGATCCGTCACCAGAAACATATTGCGTATCTATCTGTTTCCGCTGCCGAGTCTGACCTCACCACCGGGCAAGTGGCCTCGAGAACCTCCTGGACCTCTTGGTTAGAAGCAGGACCGCTCAAGGCGTTTTCTGCTTCAGATATAAGGCCGCCTTGAGGCGGAAGATTGTCAGCCTCGGGTTCACCCTCGGTGTTCCCCGGCTCTATCATTTTACCCTCATTCCCTTTTTGTGTTTTGAGGGTAATGGAGTAAAAGCCATAGCTAATTACTCCCTTGCAGTCAGCAAGGATTGGGAGAGACTCATCGTTTATCACCAAGGTGATGTAACGTTGCTGCTCCCTAACCTCGGTGACCTTCACTACTTTCCAATCAAGGGCTGTTAGTGCATCATTTGAGATCTGGATGATATCCTCAGGACTCGAGGGTTCCCCTGGGACCCAGGCTCTGGCTCGCGGCTTACAAGGGATTTCATCCCTGTGCACTGCCCCCAAATCAGCGCTGGGCCACAGTTCCCCAAGAGAAGAAATTGCTTCCTTATAAAGTCGCGCCGACCGTTCATCAGCGCAGGAAACTAATTTGATGCGGCCTTGGTAGAGACCAGCATCGCAGACAGTTGGCGCAGGGCCAGGATTTTTCCGGAGAATCTCCTTGTACACCCGGCAGAGACCCACCAGGACGGACCTCCAGTTGTCGGCCGTCAGGTTTCCTTCCGGGTGCCCCCTATCCATAACTGCCAGGATCAAGTGGTCCTTGGCCACATCACTGAAAGCCCTCAGAGCCCTTGGAGGGTTAAGAGGGCTGTTAGCGTTAGAGGTTTTGGGCCTCTTAGGAGCAGCATCCACGTTGTCTGCTGACCGTTGCCTTTTGCTGCCCAGCTCCCTAGGACGAGAGTGAGTGGGTGCAGGTTTGTTGGCGGCATTTCCTTCCTGAGGTCGCTCACGACTTTCGGAGAGAACGCCCCTCGCCCTCTCAACCACTTTCCTCATACTCTCGGGAACCGGGTCATTGCCGAACTTCGTCAGTAGTCTAGAAGCGGCTCTTCTGTCCCTCTTCGCCCTGACTGCTGGTCGGACTTCTTTTTTGGTCCTCGAACCACTGGGACCTGGGACCCCTTTGCGTTGATCCGACTTCTTACCCTCAAGGGGCTTGCGGTTGGTGGTGCTGTCCGTGCAGAACTTCTGGGTGCCAGTATCGCCTTCACCCGGTGCCGCTTTGGAGCTGCCCTCAAGGGGTGTACTCGCAGCTTCCAGAGATGTGGACGACTGGCACGAGAGGTTAATTGGCCGTGCAGGCTCCGCTTGCAACTCAGATGCCAGTTGGCCACTACCCACCAGGGGTTTGCTGCTACTGACGCCGGGCGCAACATTCAGTATGGTTAGCCATTTAGGCTCCTTCGGGACCGCTCCAGCGGCTACCGAAGATGTCGTTTTTAGACAGACTTTAACGCCGGGTCCGTCGGCGGCATTTTTACCCGTGCAGGGATCCGGGGCTACATTTTTCGAGTTCATTTATCAGCTGGTTCGTTGGTCACCTACTGAGCCGAAACCGTTCGACGACCGAATATATGGGTAAGGGGAAAAACGGCCGGCCTCAGCAGGGCCCCATGCTGAGGTAAGTCCACCGTTACTCCCGGGGGCGGACAGGTATCCGGAAGGCGCCGTTAGAATACAGTCGGGAAAACCCCCTGACTGCAAACCATCCAATGGGCACGGTGACGCATGACACCCTGGATTAAGGGGGCGTTTTATACCTACCGCCAGGTACCCCCTAGAAATAGCCTAAGTATGCCCACCCCAGCCCCCCTTGGGCGAGCCCGTACGGCCTACCACTAGACCTAGACGAGGCAGGGGAATTTATACCTCGGCCTTGGCTAGGCCCCGCCTGCTTGCACCACTGCGGCCATAGGAACAAACCTACCTTGCCACAGCGGTGTAAGCAACGATGCCCATTGCCCAGTCGGTACCTGCTTGGAGGATATATCTAGGAGGATTTTCGCCAACGCAGCTCATTATATAACAAATAAAATATAAATCCACATTTCAAACTTTGTGCAAAAGTTATAAAAAATTTGTAATGTTTCAGCTAGATTTTGAACTCTTTATTCATATTTTTTAGAATTTTTTTAGTAAGCAGTTTGATAGCCCATTAAGTTTCAGGGCAATAATGTGCAAGTTTGAATGGGCTAAATAATCGCGTTGATTTTTAATAATAATAATTTTTTTCTTGTAGATATTTGGTTAGGGGGTCGGTTGTCGAAAATGCTAAATTACGTTCTGCTAAGAAGGAGCATGGCAATATTTCAGCCTTTTTTGCGTTCATTACATTTTCAATGAAGTCTTAAAAAAGTCGCCTTGTTTTTTCTGTCTTTTTATGCCGCTACAGCTTTTTTGATGCTTTTGCGACCGTGCGTGTTGCAATAGATCAGCTTTTCCTGATTTGGCTTTTAATATGCCTATTGCAAACATTACAATAAGCCTCGTAACCTCAAGTGTTTACACAACCAGTCTTTAAACACGGGATCCTTAGTCCAAGATCCAAAAAAAAAGTGCGCGTACGCTTGGTTTGCATCATATTTAAGTCATCTGTGTCCAAAGCAGCTGCTGCAAAACACAAAGCTTGTAAAGATTTTTTAAGAAAGTAATTCAAAATCAGTTCTACTTACGAGACCCTTACCGTCAAAAAGAAAAATTGCTGGGAACTTAAAAAACGTAATTTTTTGCACAAGAAACGTCCAAACGTCAACGGGATAGAAAGAACCTCCAAATGACGTAAAAAACGTCAACCTGGCAACGCTGCGTGTACGTATACAAGCGAGAGCGCAGCGATGAGAACACGACAGCATGCGAAATGAATTAGGCACACTAACGTATTCTCACTTTTAGCGCATGCTTGTTTGTGGAAGTGCCCACCTCTGGAAATGATCTTTCACAATTATGGTATGAAGCGCCGACCACTGTTTTAAACACTGGCGCCACCTTTTTCTGCATCATGAACAGGCATGGGCAAAGAACGAGCACATGCTCAAGAGCGTTAACATCGCGTGTACGTATACAAACAAGAGCGTAACGATGAGAACGTGGCAGCATGCGAAATGACCCTGTAGGATCTCGGAATAGACTTAGAGCACACCACAAACTAGACTGCAAGTGATTGTAACTAGTCCAAAGTTTGGTACAACAACATGTAAAATTCTATTTACAATTAACATTGAATGTCCTAGGCTCGGATCAATTGTCCGCTTCTGCATTACATTGTAACCAGTTTTGGGGGAAACAAAACAAAAATAAAGCATGCGCCAGCTGCGATTCAAACCGGGGTTCTTAGATTTTCTAAGCGGATACTCTCTCTGCATGCCAATGTCGCACATGAAATTTTTTTGACTAAGTGCCTACATATCAGCAAGTCGTTAATTGTACCCGTTGTCCGCTACTGCATGACATTGTAACCAGTTTTAGATCAAAAATCATACCTTATGCATTACATTCGGACCACTTTTAATACAATTCACCTGTTTTACATTACATTGCGTTATATTTTTGGATTATCTTTGATCTAGATAAAAAGCTACTATACCTACGACTATATTTTTCGAGCAATTGGACCAATCTTTTCTTCAGGGGAATTAGGCACACTAACACATTCTCACTTCTAGCCAAGGCTTCCCTGCAGGATCTCGGAATATACTTAGAGCACACCTCAAACTAGACTGCAAGTGATTCTAACTAGTCCAAAGTTTGGTCCAACAACATGTAAAATTCTATTTACATTTAACATTGAATGTCCTAGGCTCGGATCAATTGTCCGCTTCTGCATTACATTGTAACCAATTTGGGAGGGAAACAAAAATATAGCTTGCGCCAGCTGCGATTCGAACCGGGGTTCTCAGATTTTCTAAGCGGATACTCTCTCTGCATGCCAATGTCGCACATGAAATTTTGTTGGCTAAGTGCCTACATATCAGCAAGTCGTTAATTGTACCCGTTGTGCGCTACTGCATGACATTGTAACCAGTTTTAGATCAAAACTCATACATTATGCATTACATTCGGACCACTTTTAGTACAATTCACCTGTTTTACATTACATTGCTTTATATTTTTGGATTATCATTGGTCTAGGTACAAAGCTACTATACCTACGACTATATTTTTCGAGCAATTGGACCAATCTTTCCTTCAGGGTTGTTTGTGGTAGTGCCCACCTCTGATCAGGAAACTTACAAATATATTTATGTTGGTACTCGCATTTTTACGCGTTGCTGAGCGATCGCGAAACCGCAGTCCATGAGGAGCTTTCGTTCTTGAATTTGAGTATAGGCCCAACAAAAATAATAATTTAGCAAATATTCCACGTCAGAATACAGAACCAAAAAACTGATTACTAAATCTGCTTTAAGTATTTATTATCAAAACGTAAGAGGCACAAATACTAAATTAACGAATTTATATCTTAATGGCCTTGAATGCAATTATAATATAATTTCTTTGACTGAAACTTGGCTCAAATCTCACACTTTTAATTCAGAGATTCTTTCAAGTAATTATCATATCTACAGAAAAGATCGGGAGGACAGAGTCGGCGGTGGCGTACTCTTTGCCGTAGACTCTTCAATACCATCTGAAGAAGTTAGTCTTCCACACATTGAATCTGCAGAATTCAAATGCATTCGTGTTCAGGTTGGAAGGGGGTTTACTTACTTAGCTCTATGCTATATTCCTCCCCGATCTGACTTATCAGTGTATTCACAACATGTATCTTTACTGAAATCAATTAATTCAGTGATTAAACCCTCTGATTCATTGATTGTGTTGGGTGACTTTAATTTACCAAATGTATCATGGAACATCATTGACAATGATATTGTACCTTTCTCGTCTAGCGCGTGCAACAACGTATTTTTAGAGGAGATGGCAGAACTCTGCTTGAATCAAGTTAATGTACTTCGCAATAAGTTTGGCAAAGTATTAGATCTTGTTTATGTTGATGATGCATCTAAGTCGGCTGTAAATAAATGTGACCCACTAGTTTTGCCCGAAGATGTCTACCACCCTGCCATTGAGATATCTTACGAAATTATAAACGATGGTCAAAATTGCGCTGTCCAAACATACGAACCAAATATTCGCTTTGATTTTTCGAAAGCCAACTTTAAAAAACTGAATAAAGAATTGTCTAAATTGTCGTGGCCTATATACAAAGAAAAAGTTGAGCAAAGCGTTGCACATTTTAATT
>NW_023458555.1:106459831-106460907 GCF_013731165.1 Rhagoletis pomonella | reverse complement strand
GTATAATATAGTAAGTTTCAACATAAAAGTTGACCATAATATATCATTTACCATACGATTTCTTCGAATGGATCAGTCCCTGGCCCACCTACCGGAAAAGTACCTTATATGTTATACGTTCCATCTACCGGAAAAAAGTAAATTTTTGACCTTGACATGGTGCTAACAGCAATTTACATATATTAACAAATAAGTCCGATTTCAATAATTTTGATTGGTTTTGATTTTATGTGGCAAGCGCATTAATCATACCGAGTTTGGTACAAATCGATTGAACGGTTACTGAGATACACACATGTGGTCATAAGAGGGCGGTGCCACGCCCATTTTCCAAAATTTTGCCATAATCGTATTCTTTTCTAAAGAATTATTGAGAAATTACCTCTTACAAAAACGATCTTTATATAATTATTTAGTATAGAAGTTTTAGCTTAGTATAGATAAAAAAAGAAATCGATAAAAAATTTCAACTTAATTACATTTCTCCAAACATTCAAGAGATTCCGAAACACTTAACAAAAAAATAGAGCTCCTAAAACAGAACTAATACAACATGTAAATGGATTTAAGCAAAAACCTCCCTTAAGAAAGAGCGGTCACTGGTTGCGCCGCACAATTTTGGTAGAGTTATGTTGTGCTGTGTAATTAATAATAGCTTTTAAACTTACGACTGTTTTCCAAATGTAACTTGAGTTAACTTAAAAATTCCGATTGAATAAAAAATCTCATTTTATACAAACAAATTCATTTATTGTACTTTTTATCAATTTCGTACTTTGCCACTCTTTCTCTCATTTCTAACTCTAGTTTCTTTCCTTCCATATCTTGTACCTTCCACTTATCTTCCAATTCAACTTTCTTCGCCTCAATTTCTATTCTTTTCTCTTCCATCAAAACTTTACTTTCTTCAATCTTCTTATCTCTTTCAAATTTATTTTTCTCATACTCCAATTTAATTTTTTCCAAAGAAATTTTCTCCTTTTGGATGGCAGCCAGTTGACTTATCGAATTGGTTGGCGTGCGCGAGGCGATCGTCGTTCTCGGTGCCATACATGGCGCAGTTAGAGCTTGCATAC
>NW_023458555.1:106451980-106459731 GCF_013731165.1 Rhagoletis pomonella | reverse complement strand
AGTACTTGGGTGCACACAATATTTGTTGTTTTTTCAATTCGCTGCGTTGATATCAAGGATATCTGTAGTGCGATTCTGTAACTCTTACCAATAAAAAAGTTGTTAGGTTACTTAACAACTTTTGCCGTTTACACTAACAATTGTATGATTCTCTAACTCTTGCTTAACAGTGAAAAACAGCTGATTATTTCTTTTAATTTAAAATGATGAAATGTGGCATCTCAGTCGAGAAAAATGTCAAATGTGCGAAAAGCACAAAGAGGAATAAAAAAAAACGTATTTCCTTCCCGCGGAAACGGAATTTTTGCAATTTCAAAAGGTAATATTTATTTATTTTAGTGTTTAATCGGAATTTACTGGAACTTCTTTAATTTCAGGATGTCTAGCCAATCGACAAAGAGGAGCCGTGCATCGGGGGAACAGTTAAGCGCGATGCTTGTCTTTCTTGGTGAAAACCCGAATGTTGCGAGCGGCAAATTCCAAAAGTTCCATGGCAAGATGGAGAACACCAAGTAGTTGGCAGAGATAGCCGAGAAGTTAAACTCCATTGGAGGGGCAGTTAAATCTTTCGAGCAATGGCAAAATGTAAGTATAAGTGATGAAGTAGGAAATGCATTACTGCCAAACATCGCACCTCTTATGTAAATAAGAGTAAAGTGTGAAAGTGTGTTTCTATTATTTTACAAAGGTCTGGCGCGACTTAAAAAGTCGAACATCAGCGCGAGTTCGTGATCTCAAAAGGGAGCAAGCGTTGACGGGGAACTTACCGCTTCAACAGCCTCCCTTGAGCGAACTAGAAAAGCGGGTAATAGCTCTATTGGGAAGCAGCAATATGGAGGGGCAACCGGATGTGCAGGAGAATATTCCCATGGGAGAGGTAAGTTGAATTATATCGTATTGAATAAATGCTAATCATATTGTAATTTTCAGTATGCTATTTTTAGAACCTGCAAGTGGCCTTGGGGGCGGCGGATGAAAACTTCCGCCTAGTCGTGGAGGAAGATGTAGACACCATCTTTCTACCTCCATTAAGGGTGTCAGAAGGCAACTCGGAGCTTCGAGTCAGACACCGCGCAGGACCGCCAAGCGAAAACGGACGGAGGAATCGCCAACAAAGACACGGTTTTTAAAAATTGCGGAGGCACAGGCCGAATCGGAAAGGATATTTTTTTTTTCAGTCGTGTTGTGAGTACTCAACAGCATGGACATGTTTTCTATTACTCAGTATTAGTTATTTTCTTTTTGCAATATATCTGCTATTTAATTAAGTGTAATGCCCTGTGTTTGCGGGCAGAAGGGGGATCGTGGTGATCATAAGTTGCAATGTTCCAGATGCAATGAGCTTTTTCACTTAAAGTGCTTAAATATTCTGCCTGCTGATTTGGAGTTTCTTCAAAGTGCGGATAATTCTTTTATTTGTGCTAAATGCACAAATGTACGCCGTAGCTCTCTTCGCTCACCCCTAATATTGCCAATGCTATTAAACGTGTGGTGTAGTTGGCGATAATCATAACCCGGCACTGCACCAACAACCTGCTAAACCGGTTTTGCCGCAGAAAAAATATCCAATATGCGCCAACATTGAAATTACTCTGCATGATATATACAAAGAGATTGCCGCTTTGAGAGCTGAAAATTCCCATGCGCTCTCCCTAATAAAACCCCTAAGGGAAGACAAGAATTTACTTGAAAATAAAATCGAAAATTTGCAATCTGAACTGCATGCAGTGCAGCGTAATCTTTCTAACACAGATGTGTTGTCTGCGACCTCGGCTGTATCGAATGATGTTAAGTCACTTCAGGAGAATATTACATGTGTTGCGCATAGTAAAGAGTCGAATAATGATACTCTTTCACTGCTTTCTACTGCTATGAATATTCCAATGAGTTACGCTGCTGCAGCCGTTGCTGTTGCTAAAACTTCGAGTTCTGTCTCTTTCAAAGACTCTTACAATGCTCCTGCTCTTGCTGATGCTCGTTCTCCTGTTACCGCTACTACATCTCCCATCCCTCCCGTTGGATTCTCGTCTGTTACCTTCGCAACGCGTTTCAAAAAAATTGGATGTTAAGAAGAAAAACAACAAAAAAATAGACACTTGTTGTTGGTTCAAATGCAGACTCTGGTTTGGAAGTTGCTGTGCCTATGAAATGGTTACATTTGTCATCGTTTTTGCCTACGGTTACTGCGGAAAATATTGTTGATTATGTTAATAAGCAAACAGGGATAGATAAGAGTTTGCTTACTTGCTTTAGGTTAGTCAAGAAAGAGGTCGTTGTAAGTACTCTTAAGAAAATTAATTTTAAACTTGGAGTCTCTGTTTCCTTTTACGAGAAGCTTCTATCTCCTAATGTCTGGCCAGCCAATGGCAGTGTACGGCCGTTTAGTTTTTTTCAAAAGTCCGGAGAACCACACTTGGTCCCGTTATTAATCGTACCTCTTACTTACGTAAATCGCCTCAAAATCTTAAAATTTATTTTCATAATGTTTCTGGCCTCAGAACTAAAGCCAATTCCGTACGCATGATGTGCTCGCACCAAGATTACGACATCTTCGTTATAGTAGAGACTTGGCTCAACGCAGACTCTTATGACCAGGAATTTTTTGATCTTAAACTGTACGATGTATTTCGTAAAGACAGAGACTCTGTAAAAACGGGATGTACTAGGGGCGGTGGTGCCCTTATCGCTGTCCACTGTAAATATCGTGCTTCATATAAAATCTTGGATAATCAGGACTCTCTTATTGATCGACTTTGCATTCGTATTCGTGGCGCTTTTGGACAGCTGTTCGTTTGCGTTTCCTACATCCCTCCTGGTTGTTCTGAAAGCCTTTACAAAGGGCATGTGGATAGTATTACGTCCCTAGTTTCTAATTCTAATAGTGATAGCCAATTTCTTGTCCTGGGTGATTATAATCTAGGCAACATTAAATGGTCGCAAGCATATAATGATACTACTCTTATACCCAATAATGTAAACTATAGCAATGAATCGTATCTTGTTGACAGCTTTTTGAGTATTGATCTCAAACAGATAAATATTATTTTAAATAAACTTAATAGAATTTTAGACCTTATATTTATAAGCAATAATATGAACTATTCTCTTAACGAATGTTTCTCTTCTATTTCTTCTTCTAGCTATCATCATGTTCCCATTTTTCTTAAAATTGAGTTCTACGAGTTCTCTCCAGCTACCTGTAATAATCATAATCTCTCTTTTAATTATAAATTGTGTAATTTTGATATCATTAATAACTTATTTTCTAATATTGATTGGGAGACGCTGTTTTTCGGTTTAGATGTCTCAAGTTGTTTTAATGTCTTTAAATCTAAAGTGGCTGAAATAGCTCTCACTAATATTCCTCTGAATACAACGAGACTATATAAAATACCATGGCATACAAAAATTTAAAGAAATTAAAGAATCTCAGGAACAAATTCTCTTGTAAATTCAAATAAAGCAAACTATCAATTCATCTTTTGCAATTCAAAGAATACACTAAAAAGTATAATTGTTTAGAAAAGTTTTTACATAATAATTACATTCTTAATTACGAAGCCAATATAAAGTCAAATCCAAAAGCATTTTGGAGTTTCATTAAATCTAAAAAGACTTGCGCTAGCATTCCATCTGCTATATTTTTTAATGGTAAAAATGCAAATTCTGCTAATGAAGCGGCTAACCTCTTCGCCGATTTTTTCAAATCGAATTTTTTTTCTCCGGCTGATAGTGATTTTGAATTTAAGGGGAACGTGTAGTCGTCCGTTGACTTTGGCTCTATCTCTTTATCCTTGGATGATATTGCCAAAGGTATCGCTAAACTTAATATATCTTCACAAACAGATACCGACGGTCTTTCGGCGGTTGTTTAAAAAATGCGTTTCGCTTTCCTATCCTCTCAAGTTCATCTTTAATAAATCATTATCTACAGGCAATTTTATTGATGATTGGAAGGTGGCGTATGTTACACTCGTTTTTAAAAGTGGAAACAAAAATGATGTGAGTAATTACAGACCTATCTCCATGCTGTCGACTACCTCTAAGCTGTTTGAATGTATTGTTAAAGATAAGATGTTTTTTGCGGTTAAGAGCTTAATTTGTCCTAACCAGAATGGCTTCATCCCTGGTAGATCTACTGTTTCAAACTTGGCTGTTTTCTCAGAAGACTGCCTATCAGCTTTTCAGAAAGGTTTTCAGGTCGATGTTGTTTATACGGACTTCTCCAAGGCCTTTGATAGAGTTTCGCATGCAATACTAATTAAGAAGTTAGCGTGCCTGGGCTTTCATTCCATATTCCTTCTTTGGCTAAAGTCCTATCTCTCGAGTCGAAGGTGTGTGGTTGTAGTTGACAATGCAAATTCGTATTCATTTATTTCGTCATCTCGTGTCCCCCAAGGTAGTATTTTGGGTCCTCTGCTATTTGTCTTGTTTATCAATGACATACAAAGCTGTTTTTATCTACGCTAGTTTTTTACTTTATGCTGACGACCTTAAAATCTATTTGATAGTAAGAAACCCATTCGACTCACAAATGCTCCAAGCGGAGCTAGAAAAAGTTCTCTCTTGGTGTACTAAAAATCAGTTGTGTTTAAACTTAGCGAAATGCTACCACATTACTTTCGCTAAGTGTTTTGCTCCTATGCAGACCTCCTACTTTATCTCCAGTTGTCGTCTAAGATCGGTTAATGAAACTTTGGACTTGGGAGTGATTTTCAATGTAAAATTTACTTTTACTAATCATATTAATTATATAATTTCGAAATCTTATGCTATGTTAGCATTTGTAAGGCGCAACAGTACGGAATTTACAAGTCCTTATACTCGTAAGTTGCTCTACACGTCTTTTGTTCGTTCAAAACTGGAATATGCTGCTTTCGTTTGGAGACCTTATCACTAAAGTGGTCCAAAAATGTATGTAAGAAAATAAGGTCAGATTTTTAATGCCGCCACCCCCTAGGATTGTTATATACCGAAAAAAATATACCCATATTTTTTTATCAAAAAATATTTAGGGAGTGCTCAAAGCGCACAAAGTTTTCCTTGTATTTTATATGGATAAAAAACAATTTTACGTAGAAATGGTATAAGACTCTTGAAAATCAATATTTTTCGACCGGAAAACTGTGGTTCTCTTCAGGGGACTTCCGGTATTAATATCCAATTGTTTATTTAACCATTTTTTATGATAAAAGATATTTTATTGGTCCCCCCATTGCATTTTCTAAGTTCTAAAGTTTTCCGATCGAAAAATATTGATTTTCAAGAATTCTACACTATTTCTACGAAAAGATGTTTTTTCGCTATATAAAATACATGCAAAACTTTGAGCGCTTTGAGCACTCCCTAACTATTTTTTGATTTCAAAATAAAATAACTGGGGTATATTTTTTTCGATATAGAGCAATCCTAGGGTGTGCCGGCATTAAAACTCCGACTTTATTTTTTTGGACCACTCTACTTATCATGCTTGTCACATAAGTCGAATTGAACGTGGCTTTGGCTTTGCACTACGTCCCCTTCGTTTTCATGACCTCATACTACTCTAGGTGCTTGCTTATTAATTTAAAATCCCTGCAATCTCGGAGATCTATTGTCTTTATCCTTTGTTTTTGATATCATTAGAGGTGTTGTGGATTGTCCCTCCCTTCTGGAGTGCATCTATTTTAACATTCCTGCTAGAGTGCTTCGAAATTTTGACTTACACAACATTGGCTTCATAAGAACTACATATGCAGCGAATGAACCCATCACGGGGGCTCTGATAGAACTCAATACTATATATCAATCTTTTGAGATTGATTTTACCTCCTCAAAGCACGCTTTCATTACACTCCTTAATTTTGCCTATAAGTAAGTAATAGTAATAGATCTAATTTGTAGTTTGGTTTCTCTTGTAACGTTGTTAGCATTGAATAAGATATCGATTATGATATTGCTCTCAAATCTTTTATCTTTAACGTTTTTCCATTACAGTTTGTGTATTTTTTAAGATTATTATTTTTTGTTAAATCTCTGTATTAGTCTGTAAGACATTTTGTTTTTGTTGACAAATTGTTTACTTGAAATAAAGAAATAAATATACGTTATTATAATAAAATTAAATGGGCTATAAAAGTACATACTAGAATTTTTTTTAGAAGTTCTTATTAAAAAGTTTGCAATTTTGTTAAAAGTTTGCCTAATATATCTAAATTACGTACATAGTATAAAACTTGGATTTGTATAGTATTTGTTAAAATATAAGCTATAATTAAAAAAAAATAACAAAAATGTATAGCATGAAAAACATTTCAAATATTTAAAAAAAAATCACCGTATTAATTATTTATTAATGAATTATTTCATTTTGATTTATAAAAAATTAGCATTAGTAACCCATATAGTTTTTGCAATAAATAAAATGAAAGCATAAAATGTACATATTTATTATTTATAAATTAACATATAATTATTTTATCAAGGAGGAATTAATAAAAACAGTTTATACTGGAGCTAAATAGTTTACTTTAATTTGATTAGTTTCCTTATCGGCTACAGAAATTCTCTGGTGAAACTGAAATACATATAATCAGTGTCAAATGTTAGTGTACACCTTGTTCTAATATAAAATTCACAATTATTTTCATGGAAATTTTTTCCATTAATTATTTAATAACCGTTGATTTTTAATACTTATTTTGCAGGGGGTGTTGTGCATTTTCTTCCATATAAAAATTTATTTTGATCATGATTGATAGTTGAATACAATTTTGTTGTGACCCAAAAGAACCATGTTATTACGTGTGTCAAGTTAGTACTAAATTTTTCGAAATAGTATAAGTTAACTAAGGCATTACTTTCGCTTTTTTGTTGTTTTTCTTTCCCCAACAAATTTACAGGAAACAATTGCAATTAATGCCGTATTTAACTTTTTAAATTTCGAAAAGTGTAGTAATAGGTGTTAAAATATCGTATTCCTATTATTTCGTGGACCACTGTAAGTAATATCGGGTAGAGGATATGTCTTTACTTATTTGGTACTTATTTAATAATAGTCAGGGTGCCGGTAATGTTGTGGTATGATCCTTCTTTGTTATCAAACTGGTTCTTGAATTGACTTAATGCGCATTTGGAAGCCGTGCACTTCACTGATAATTACGATCAATACCCCGGAATGAACTACTGTGACCCTTGCACGGCGCCCATCAGCCGTTCTTCGTCATTGGAACGCTTCAAAACTTCTTGGAATCGATGTAGTAAAGCAGTAACCGCCAAGCGCCCAGTGAAGACATTCGAATTCAATGATGCATTTACCCCCGCAGTTGTTCCCTAAAAACTTTTGCGATTATTATTGCATGTATCGTCCATGGCTTCCTATATAAGAATGTCATAAAATAATTTTCTTATAGTTGAAATGTAACTAAATACAATAAAATACCTCTTGTATGAGATCCATACAATCGAGTATGCCATCGTTTAATGGCGTTAGCAATGAATCCGATAGAGACAACATTATATAGGGAACGGCATCAGTTTGCACGTGTATGCAGACCACATTCCTCAGCACAACGCAAAACTTTTCAAAGTCAGATTGAATAAATCTGCAATAAGTTTTTTTAGAAATTGAATTCACTGACATTTTATGGCTTACATCACCTTTGTTGTATGTGCTAGAAAATGGCTGTGAAAATTTGTATTAGCGATGTTAAAAATGCTTGACTTGGCACATAAAACTCCTCTTTGGCGTGGTTGTTTTTCGTTGTGATTTT
>NW_023458555.1:106450493-106451880 GCF_013731165.1 Rhagoletis pomonella | reverse complement strand
TTGTTGTGACTCAAAAGAACCATGTTATTACGTGTGTCAAGTTAGCACTAAATTTTCCGAAATAGTATAAGTTAACTTCGGCATTACTTTCGCTTTTTTTGTTGTTTTTTCTTTCCCCAACAAATTTACAGGAAAGAATTACAATTAATGCCGTATTTAACTTTTTAAATTTCGAAAAGTGTAGTAATAGTTGTTAAAATATCGCATTCCTATTATTTCGTGGACCACTGTAAGTAATATCGGGTAGACGATATGTCTTTACTTATTTGGTACTTATTTAATAAGAGTCAGGGTGCCGGTAATGTTGTGGTATGATACTTCTTTGTTATCAAACTGGTTCTTGAATTGACTTAATGCGCATTTGGAAGCCGTGCACTTCACTGATAATTACGATCAATACCCCGGAATGAGCTACTGTGACCCTTGCACGGCGCCCATCAGCCGTTCGTCGTCATTGGAACGCTTCAAAACTTCTTGGAATCGATGTAGTAAAGCAGTAACCGCCAAGCGCCCAGTGAAGACATTCGAATTCAATGACTCATTTACCCCCGCAGTTGTTACCAATAAACTTTTGCGATTGTTATTGTATATATATATATGTCATAAAATAATTTTCTTATAGTTGAAATGTAGCTAAATACAATAAAATACCTTTTGTATGAGATCCATACAATCGAGTATGCCATCGTTTAATGGCGTTAGCAATGAATCCGACAGAGACAACATTATATAGGGAACGGCATCAGTTTGCACGGGTATGCAGACCCCATTCCTCAGCACAAAGTCAGATTAAATAAATCTGGAATAATTTTTTTTAGAAATTGAATTCACTGATATTTTATGGCTTACATCACCTTTGTTGTATGTGCTAGAAAATGGCTGGGAAAATTTGTATTAGCGAAGTTAAAAATGCTTGACTAGGCACATAAAACTCCTCTTTGGCGTGGTTGTTTTTCGTTGTGATTTTTGTGCTTTCAGTGCCGATATTTGGCCAAATATTCTATGCAATCTACGTACAAGAAAGTAATAAGAGTTTTAAAAAGGTACTAACCTTCCCGCTAAACTCAACTCACCCTGCAAATTCCTCATCTTTGTTTCCGCTGTTTCCTCGTTAGTAAGTGACGCCGATTTGTCTGCATTGTCATATATAATTTCTTGCAGCGATTTTAGTGCGCTCGCTGTCTTCACAATTTTTACTCAAGGCAGCACCAACTGAAGACACATCAGCGGCTCACTGAAATGAGGATATATGTATACACATCCCTTTGAAAATAATACCAAACACAACACGCAATTTTACCCATGGTGTTCATTTGCATTCCAATATTTCTTAGGCAGAGCAGCGAGTATTATGCCAACAGCATTGATGTAGTTTTGTATCTCTTTT
>NW_023458555.1:106445840-106450393 GCF_013731165.1 Rhagoletis pomonella | reverse complement strand
CAATGTGGATGAAGCTCTTAGAGAAATGATAGGTATAGCTGAGGCCAGCAAGATGAATATAATAGAACAAAAGACAGATATTGAAAAAATGTTAAAAAATCACAGCAAAGAGGTAAAAATGTTAGTTGATAGTATAAAGAAGGCAAACCAAGAAAAACTTGATGCAATAAAAAGAGTTGAGGGGATGTGTAAAGTAAACAAAGAGAAAATGGTTAGGGTAGATTCATCCACTAGTGAGCTATGCAAACAAAAACAAGAAATAATTAGCGAGGTGAAGAAAGTGACAACTATAAGCCAAGAGAAAGTGGTGTGGGTGTATCGTATGCCAATGCATTGAAAGGTATTCCTCCTATAATTGTCAGGCCGAAAAACAAACAAGCGGCTGAGAAGACTAGGGTGGACCTTAATAAGATCGATGCATCTGATATGAAAATTGATAGAGTGTCAAATAAGAATAATGGGGCAGTGGTTATAAACGCAAATAGCGTTTCAGATAAGGACAGAATAAAATCTGCTCTAGCAGACAACTTAAATAAGGAAGTGTACGACATCGCCGAACAAAAAGTTAATACGCCTAAAATTTTGTTAGCGCACATAAACGCTTAATATTCTGAGACGGAGATAATAAATAAGATAAAAGCTCAGAATAGCTATTTAAATGATGCGAGTTTGAAATGTGTAAAAATATTTAAGTCCAGGCGCAGTGGCATTTCCTTCATTCAGTGCAATAATAGAAATTGAGCACAAATTCTTCCTGCAGGTATTGGAGTCAAAGAGACTTAATATTGGGTGGGATCGATGCCCCGTCTATGATGGGCAAACCGTGAGAAGATGCTACAAGTGTCTGGGCTTCAACCATAGCTCTAACACCTGTAACAAAAAGCTTAGGTGTAGCAAATGCATGGGAGAGCAGAAGTCTGAAAGTTGCACTGACAGTAGCCAAAAAGAAGTTTGTGGAAATTGTTGTGATGCTGTTAAAGAGTTTAGTCGTGAATGTCCTGTCTATATTGGGAAACTGAAACTAGAGAAACAAAGAGTAAGATGTTAGCAATTAGGTGTAATGGAAAAGCGTAACAGTTACTTAAAATGCGTGTATCTTAATATAAATAGTATAATAGCCAATAAAGCCGAGCTTGAAAGGCTTCTTGAGACTGGGGAAATAAACGACTCCGAAATCAAGTTTCCAACTTATCAGTTTATTAGATGCGACTCGTATAGTGGACACACTGGCGGGGTAATTGTAATTTTGAGAGACACAATAGACTTTAAAATAATAATAAATAGATCCACTGATAAAAATGTCTGGTGTATAGTGGTACAATTGAGAAATTGTGAAACCAAATGGAAAATCGGGGTAGTCTATCACTCACCCAGTTCGAGTGATGCAGATTTTCTGACATATATGGAAACCATTTTGTCCGAAACATGCGCTAACATGGTAAATACCATTATTATTGGGGATTTTAATATAAATATGAATATATCATCGACATATATTAGGAAACTTAATGAGATATTCTCTCAGCAGGCAATGAAACAGTTAATCAACTTTGATACCAGGGTTACTGCACAGTCCGAAACGCGCATCGACTTGTTATACTCTAACACTAATGAAGTTTCATGTGAAAAAGCTGAGGAACATAGAATAACGGATCATGAAACCATAATGTTCAAATGCAATATAAAAAAACAAGGCGAAATCAATAAACTCTCTGAATTAATTTCTTGGGATGAGTACAGCCCAGACAACTTCATAAATCTTTTGAGACAATGCAACTTTGCAAACCTGAATAGTTTCAATATTAATGATATGCTCGAACATATCAACCTTTGTTTGATTTCGAGTATGAATCAACTAACTTCTCGGGTACAAAGGCGGGTTAAACTTAGAAATAAATGGTATGATAGACAACTGACTGACACTAATAAAGAAAAGTTTAGGTTACACCAAGGGGCAGTACTCACAGGTGATTGGGTAGATTACAACAAAATAAAGAAAGAGTATAAGAAAACGATCAAAATTAAGAAAATTCATTATATGGAAAACAAGGTAGAAATAATAGAGGTGATAGTCGTTTAATGTGGAAATATTTAAAGAATATTCTTAATAATACGGGTAACAGAGACAATATCAAAGAAGTTCTCATCAACGGAAAAATATACAGAAATAATATGGTAATCGCCGAAGAACTAAACAAGTTCTTTGTGGATAGTATCGTCGATATAAATAGTAATATAGAGAACGTAAATTGTGAACAGTTACGACAGGAAGACAGTCGAGGCACCTTTAAATTTGAGAAAATTACCTCAGAGGATGTTATCCTTATAGTGAAGAAATTTAAGACTAAAATTGGTGGAAATAATTTATTATCTGACGGTGTTATAAAGGATTCAGTTGAATACATGGGACACTTTTATGCCTTATTAATAAATAAGAGTCTTGAATCAGGAACAGTACCAAAAGAATGGAAAATCTCGACCATAGTTCCGGTAAAAAAATCAAAAAAAACTGTAAAATCTGAGGAAATTAGACCAATTAATACACTGCCTAGCATGGAAAAAATCTTGGAAAATGTGGTAAAAAATCAGTTGGTGCGCCACATTGAAAGTAATAACATACTCATTAAGGAGCAATCAGGTTTTAGAGCTAAACACTTTTGCGAGACTGCGCTAAATTTTGTTATATCCCAGTGGAAGGAAGACCTTAACTCGAAGATGAATATCGTTGCGGTTTTCATTGATCTCAAAAGAGCTTTCGAGACCATTGACAGGGAAAGAATGTTAAGAAGCTCGAATGCATTGGTATTGAAAACACGGAGCTTAACTGGTTTCGAAGCTTTCTCTCAGATCGTATGCAACAAACTGTAATCGAGTCAAGTGTGTCAAATAAAGTGGCAGTCAGTATTGGGTTGCCGCAGGGATCGGTATTGGCCCCAGTACTTTTTAATATTTACATTAACGACATAAATATGGCACTCAAGCACTGTAAGTTAAAACTGTTCGCTGATGATACACTGTTAACGATCAGTGACAGAAACTTACAGACTGCGATGACTAAAATGCAAGAAGACTTTTATTCTTTGTACAAATGGTTCAGTTTAAATAAACTTAAGTTGAATGTAAAAAAGACACAGTTCATGATCCTCACTAGAGCAGTTAATCTTGGAACCACCACCAGGAAGAAATTGAGGAAGTTAAACTCATTAAGTACCTGGGTATATATATAGATAATAAACTTAAATTTGATGAGCATGTTGAGCATACAGTGAACAAAATTGCGAAAAAAAATTGGTCTTAAGAAAAGATCTTGTAAGTATCTGAGAAGAAGGTATAAAACCCTGGTCTATAGATCTATAGTAGAACCACATTTTATATACTGCCCAATAATCTTCTTCTTAGCAAGCGACGCAAATATCGAGAAATTGCATAAAATGCAAAATAGAGCTATGAGGTTCATATTAAATAAGCGTTACGATATACCTACGCAGGAGATGATCACAGATATGAATTGGTTGAGTGTTAAGCAACAGGTTTTCTATCATGCTATGAAATTCGTATACAACATAAAGAACGGTAAACTTCCAGACTATCTGAGCGACAATCTTCGGTATATAAATGAAACTCATTCAAATATACTCAGGGAATACAATTGCTTTAGACTCCCACTTTATAGAACAGAGGTAGACAAAAAAAATATATTTTATAAAGGTTTAAAGTGTTTTAATGAGTTACCGCCACATGTAAAAGACTGTGATAACTTTGCTGCTTTTAAAAGACAACTATTTGATCACTGTAAAACTCTGGCTATTAGGTAGGAGAGCACGGAACGGAATGGAAACCAGGCCTTTACATCCGACCAAGCAGCAAATGATCTAGCATACGAAAGTTTCCGACTATGCCCAACAGCCCGACCATAACGCGGAGCGGAAACTAGACCTTTCCGCCTGCCTCACGTCACGGAATCCAGCGTCAGGGCGACTCGGCCTTTGCGACCGTGACTATCAGCTCGTGAGCAACGCGGAGCGGAAACAAGGTCTTTCCGTCTGCTGCACATAGTACATATTTAAAGGTAGACTGGAGACTAGGCCTCGCCAGCTACCAAACTAGTTAGACAATATACATTTATATAGGTTATTTGATAGTTTTAGGAACATAAACAGCTTTGTAATTAAAAATTTAAACTTACATATACGCATACTTTGCTATATATTAAAAATACCTATCTGTACTTTTAAGTCGCAAGACTGTAACAAATAAATAAATAAATAAATAAACTACCTATGTCTTCAGAAGTCCTGGCATTCCCAGACTTTAGTAAATCATTTATATTAACCACAGATGCTTCAAATGCCGCTATCGGAGTAGTTCTTTCTCAAGGCGAAATGGGAAAAGACCGACCGATCACTTATATTTCCAGATCTTAAAATAAGACAGAAGAAAATTATTCGACAATTGAAAAGGAAATGCTAGCGATTGTTTGGGCTCTCGACAAATTAAGAACCTATCTGTACGGAGCAAAGGACATTAAAATCCTCACGGACCACTAACCCTTA
>NW_023458555.1:106443954-106445740 GCF_013731165.1 Rhagoletis pomonella | reverse complement strand
TAGCAGTTATGCTGTATACCTGAATGAAATATAGTCCTTGGTGAAAAAATTTATTTGTGGCCTGTTGTTCAAGGACATGTGTACATACGAGTATGTATGCATGTATATATGGATATGTAGACATGGGAAAATTTGCGTAAACAAAGAATAGAGACCGGTTCGCATACAACTTTGGCGTTGCGTTGGCGTCGAATTTCAAAGCAGCCGTCCACATATCCAAAATTTGGCAACGCTAAGGCCAACACAAAGCAGAAAGATCGCTGCGTCGGTCGCCAGCTGTTGCAAATAAATAAAATTAAATGAAATGTTTTTTCCTTTTAATCAAATGAAGGCAAGAAATATATTTTTCATGCTATTATTGATACGAAATATTAATTTATTTCTCGTTAATATGTTAATTTAGTGGCCAAAGTAGTCTCTGCCAAGCTTCATTGTAGAACGCATACTTTTAACGTGCGTTCTGTCAAACCAACGCCAACTACAAAGTCAACGCGAAAGTTCTATGTGGACCAGCCTTAATTATCAAATAGTAGTTTGTATTATCCTACATATATATATATGTATGGGGCTAAACCAGGAATATTCATTTGAAAATGCTGATGTCCTACTCATTTATGAAATGAAAGACAAAATAATGATTTTTATAAATATTATGTTCTCATTTATACATATGTAACATAGTTACTTAGTCAAATTACTTAGTAATTACTTGTATGTAAGAATACAACAACAAATTATTTATCAGAAGCATTGCCCCTTGCATATTGAAAAAAAGTAATAAAAGCTCTCAAAAAAGCAAAATCGCTACAGCGAAAAGTGTTTGAAAACCCGCATAAATTCAAATCCGCATAAAAAAGAACCGCATAAAAAGAGACCTAAGTGTAAGTTGAAATTTTATAAGAAATTATTGAACATTAAAAACATTATACCTACATAGATATGTATGCACATATGTGCCTACCTAGTAGATAAAACTGGTCCAAATAGCACGAATCTATTCTTCTGTGCATGAGAATATATACAAACATATGTGTATATACATATGTATGTATATACATATCTGCATGCCTGCATACAATCCTTTACTCGAAATTCTTAGTTGCTGCAATTTTTATCCCATACATTTTTGCCGACCAAACAACGCGTTTGCCTGTCTAATCTGCTTGCCTCATTTGCCTCGCTCGTTTACTCTCCTCGCTCGTCTGCTGCTGCAAATGAGTGCCTCGCTCGCAACGACGCCCTCGCGAGGGCAGAGCTAATGAGGCCCTCGTTTGCTTGCCGCTCTACTCTTGCGCTGCCCTCGTTTGCTTACTCGCACGCTGGCTGCTCAGCGCGTGCGCTCATACTTAACGAGTGCTCATTTGCAAACAGCCTCGTGGGTTGCGCTAGCTCAGAGCAAACTAACGAGCGAGCGAGGGGCTAAAATGAGGCAAATCCGAACCCTGATCGTAACTATCAGTGAAGTGAACGGCTTCCAAATGCGCATTAAGTCAATTCAAGAACCAGTTGGATAACAAAGAAGGATCATACCACAACATTACCGGCACCCTGACTCTAATTAAATAAGTACCAAATAAGTAAAGACATGTCGTCTACCCGATATTACTTACAGTGGTCCACGAAATAATAGGAATGCGATATTTTAACACCTATTACTACACTTTTCGAAATTTAAAAAGTTAAATACGGCATTAATTGTAATTTTTTCCTGTAAATTTGTTGGGGAAAGAAAAAACAACAAAAAAGCGAAAGTAATGCCGTAGTTAACTTATACTATTTCGAAAAA
>NW_023458555.1:106433519-106443854 GCF_013731165.1 Rhagoletis pomonella | reverse complement strand
TTTTCACCAAGGACTATATTTCATTCAGGTATACAGCATAACTGCTACAAGTAGAAAACTATTTTGGGGGTGTTAGCAAGTGCTTACTTGTTTTTTGTTTCTGCGGCACAAACGATTATAATATCTTCGTTACTTACTTTTCCCTGTAAAGACAAAATACATGCACTAAGAAAAAAATATGCAAAATATGTTTGTCTCAACACATGATTTGGTAACTAAAACCAAATAATGTAACTATAACCAAATCATGTGTTGAGGAAAACATATTTAGTTGACGTAACTAAACTCTTTTCTCAGTGTGCATATGTACATACATATATAAATGCATATATACATAAATAAGTACATACTAACATATATAAATATGCATGTTATGTGTGTACACATGTATGAATATAACTCTAAAAAATAATTCATTCCATAATCTATGCTTATGTATGTAATCAATTTTATTGTTGTTTTAAATGCTGCCCTAATATAATACTTCACATATATATATGCATATGTACATACAATTATTAACATACTTTCGTACATAATCTATTGACATACATTCCCACATTTTTATGCACAAAAATGCATGTGTTGTATAGTACACTCGAACCGCTCGCTCGTCGCTCACTCGTCTTTCCTAGCAGAGTGAGTATGCAGACAGCTACTCGCCTCGCACTGCGATCGAGGTAACACCTAACAGCCTCGCTCATTTAATAGGAGCGCGAGCAAACAAGCAGCGCTCGCTCGTTTGGCGAGCGAGCCAAACTTCTCGTGCCTCGCCTCATTGCTGCTACGAGTACGAGCTGCGTGCGCCTCGTTGTCTGCGAGGCATTGAGTAGGAGTTTTCTCACTCGCTCGCTCGAACTCCGAGTTTTTGCCCACCCTGGTTACGATCAATACCCCGGAATGAACTATTGTGACCCTTGCACGGCGCCCATCAGCCGTTCGTCGTCATTGGAACGCTTCAAAACTTCTTGGAATCGATGTAGTAAAGCAGTAACCGCCAAGCGCCCAGTGAAAACATTCGAATTCAATGATGCATTTACCCCCGCAGTTGTTACCAATAAACTTTTGCGATTATTATTGAATGTATCGTCCATGGCTTCCTATATATGTCATAAAATAATTTTCTTATAGTTGAAATATAGCTAAATACAATAAAATACCTCGGCACAACGCAAAACTTTTCAAAGTCAGATTAAATAAATCTGCAATAATTTTATTTAGAAATTGAATTCACTTATATTTTATGGCTTACATCACCTTTTTTGTATGTGCTAGAAAATGGCTGGGAAAATTTGTATTAGCGATGTTAAAAATGCTTGACTAGGCACATAAAACTCCTCTTTGGCGTGGTTGTTTTTCGTTGTAATCTTTGTGCTTTCAATGGTGATATTTAGCCAAATATTTTATGCAATCTACGTACAAGAAAGTAATAACAGCTTTAAAAAGGTACTAAACTTCCCGCTAAACTCAACTCACCCTGCAAACTCCTCATCTTTGTTTCCGCTGTTCCCTCGTTAGTAAGTGACGCCAATTTGTCTGCATTGTCATACATAATTTCTTGCAGCGATTTTAGTGCGACCAGCGAGTCTTCACAATTTTTACTGAAGGCAGCACCAACTGAAGACACATATCAGCGGCTCACTGAAATAAGGATATATGTTTACACATCCCTTTGAAAATAATACCAAACAGAACACGCAATTTTACCCATGGTGTTCATTTGCATTCCAATATTTCTTAGGCAGAGCAGCGAGTATTATGCCAACAGCATTGATGTAGTTTTGTATCTCTTTTTGTGGTGTCAATGAATAACCCTTCACAACAGCACCCACCACATTACCTGCTACAATTGAGGGCGCGATTGGCAAACTAAGTTGCAGGTGCATTGGGGAATTCATTGAAGAAACAGTCGGTGCTGAAAAGGCGCGTGCGCTAAAGTCCTCCAAGATTCTATAACACAAGTTTGTTTAAATGTTTTAAATTGAAAGCAAACAACTTTTGTATGGCGAGTACGCACTTACATACATATATGCCACTGTATTGACGGTCTCCGTTTCCCAAATCATATTGAAAAGTAAACAAAGGAAAAGTGATCTTGCTCTAGGCCACATAATATGATTCATTGTCGTAGCCATTTGACATCGATGTCCAGTTACGGTATTCTTCTTCGACTGATGTTTTAAGCAAATGCTTTTTCTCCAAAGGATGACTATTTTACACGAAAAATGCATTAAAACAGATGGAAAGCAAGCTAGCGAGGTCAAGTAGAGAATGTCGGAAGAAAGAGCGAAGCTTACAAATTTTTAAAGGTACTTTAAAAAATAAAAACTCACCAAGTCTAGTCATCTGCATAGAAAATGCCAGCGTTAGTATCAACACACGATTCAGATCATCACTCCCGCTCGATGCCACAGAACCAGGTAGTTTTTCGCTGAAATAACGAGACATTTGTCTCTGCATTTCACCTTAGCCCAGTGATCAGCCGACACTGACAAATTCAATTGTTTTTTATTGGTTTGTAGCGAAACGTCCATACAGTGTAAGGGCGCTGTTGGGTTGGTTATGTAAACGATATAGGAACATTTTCAGCAGTATAGGCTGTATTGATGCTTGGAAACAGCGGGCAACAATTGCTCTATAAGAGTTAATGAAAATGTAAACAATTATGGAAAATGCTTTAGGGCTGTGCGAATATTCGATTACTCGAGCAAGTTGGTGAATCAGTTGTTCGGTTAGCAAAAAAGTTGCGTTCCAGATGCTTCACGATTTGCAGGATTTGCAGAAAAACTGTTTCCTCCGTTAATAAACCTTAAGGAAGGTGGTCACCTGGAACGACTTCCTGTAAAAACCTACAAATCGTGAAGCATCTGCAACGCAACTATTACAATTAAAATATCATAATGATTAATACGATATTAATTAAGGTTTTGAATAATCAATTAATTGCACAGCCCTAGCTTGCTTCTTCCGAATAGCTTACGCAAGAATCCTTTTAATGCCCACCGCACAGTGCCGCGACTCCATACAAATGATGGACAAAAATAGAAGGAGTGGTCAGAATTGGCTGAAACTTCACACCTAGAAGTATTATGCCCCTCTAATTTCAAAAATGAAATCGGTTTTTCTGTACCGGTTACTCATTTCGAGAAAACCGAGTTTTTCTTGCATTTTTATATGAAAATAGTCATTGTGGACATGTGTTGATATAAGTGGAAGGAGGCATCAGAATGGGCTGAAACTTTACACCTGAAAGGACTATATCACGGCAATTTAAGAAAAAAAACGTTTTTCAGCATCTGTTACCATTTAATTAAAAATTTTTTTTTTTACAATTTTATAAAAAGGTAAAATAGCTCATAATCATCGTAGACATATGTTTATAAAAACCGAAATAGTATTCAGAACTTGTTGAAACTTTACACCTAAAAGGACTAACCCATGCTTATTTCAAAAATGAAATCGATTTTTCGGTACCGGGTACCCATTAAAAAAAAAAGATTTTTTTTTACATTACTATATGAAAGACAAATAAGGCATAATCATTGCTGATTGTGGTGTTTACGAAAACAGGAAGGAGTCGTCAGAATTTATTGAAACTTTACATCTGAAGTGTCTATATTACTCTAATTTTAAGAAAGTAATCGGTTTTTTTGTAACGGGTACCCATTAAAAAAACACCGAGTTTTTGCACATGATTATTTAAAAATGAAATATGGCATATCATTGTTGCTAAGTGTTCAGAAAAATAGTCTTAATAGTCAAAATTCGTCTAAACTTTACTTCCTAAATGAATACATTATGGTAATTTGAAAAATTAAGTCGGTTTTCCTTACATGTTAACCTTTAGAAAAAAAAATTCTTTTGATTTCATTTAAAATAAAGCATAATCACTGTTAAGTAAGTAAGTAATAATAGCTGTTATATGGTAATAACATATAATATGTTAATAAAAACCGAACTAGTTGTTATAATCACTCAGTTTCAGAGTCCTCAGAAGAGGAGGAAGTGATCACTGATTCAAATGATTCCATGCTTTTGTCTGCTTCGTCACTTTCAACAATGTATTTATTAAAGCTGAGATCAGAACCCTTTAAATATTTGTTTCTCTGTTTTATATTTCTTTTAAATGCAACTAATGGATCTGACGATAATATCAAACGAGTCATTAAATCCGTATTGCTTTGTACTCTTCCAGTTTTTCGAGAACGATTAAGCCGATATTTTCTTATGTTTTTGTGTGAACATTCTAAGGCTTCTTCTGATAATGAACCTGATAAATTAGGTGGAAATACAGAATAAGAAAATAAATGAAAACATAGCTTCAAAATCATTACCTATTGGTAAATCAAAGTATTTAATTACATCACGTCCACGTACTAAAACTTTATGCACTGAACTTGGCATGTTATACCAACCATAATTTCTAAGGTATAACTCTCTTGTTTCGTTCAACAAAACACTAAACTCTTGGGTTTTTATTTGTTTTCCACAAGAGAGGACTCTTAGCACCAGAGAAAAATTCATGAAATTTTAAACTCGCGTTGAGCTACATTTTCCACTAATAGTAAAACGTTGAAATTTTTGCACAGGTAATGTAATTAGTTAGGTGAACAAAATTATAAAAAGACTCAATCAAAAAAAAAAAATATATAAAAAAATTGGACCTCCATGATGTGCATACATTTGTATTATCATTTTCGCAAGCTGTTTGCTGTTTAAGCAAAATAGTACTCTTTATGCAGATGAAGAGTAATAGGTATGTTATTTATTTTTATTTGCTTTTTGTTCGCCTTTCGTCTAATCATTGGTTAACATATTATTTGTAAACTGGTGTCATTGCTCTATATATATATATATATATATGTATATATATATATATGTAAATCTTCGTATACCTTTGTTTTTGGCTCCCATACCGTGATGCATATTTAAGTATTTTAATTAGCTGATAATTTTTTTCATTTCAAAGCACCCTGTACCTCTTAATTTTTTTTTTGGCACTTTTAGCTTTAATTCAATACCTTATTTTTGAAAAGCGAACCAAAAATTTAGATCTTAGGGCATTCAGAAAAAGTATTGTAAATATAGATCAGCTAAAATAATACCAAAAAAAAGGCATTTAGTCACCTTTTCAAAATTGAAAATTTTCAAATATTGGAAAAAGTTGGAAGAGATTTCGATTGTTTCTGTTAGTAGAAGGTCCAAACTACCATAACCAAAAAAGGAATTTCACGAACTTTCAAGATGTTTTTTTTTTTTGTCTCCAAAGTTTACCAATTTTCGGATTTTGGTATGTTTAATCATATATTTATTTATTAATAAAAAAAAAATATTTGTATAAATTTTTTTTCCCATGAACCATACATTTCTTGGTTTGTCGCATATATCTTTATCAAAGTGCAAAAGTTGATCTTGCTAGGAATAAAAATGTATTTTTAACAAATTTTTAACTGCGACCACTTTTATGTGCGAATCGCCGAAATGAAATGGTATGTAGAAAATCGGTGTACTTTGAGGGGGTGTGTGAGGCTGAAAGTTGTTTTTATCACAAAATAACTTATGAACTTCTCTTAGTTGGAGATTTAGCTGTAACTTAACATCAAAACATCTAAGTTTCAAGACAGTCGATTTTTGTATTTTTGTCCACCTTCGCGGCACTGTGCACCGGTTCGATTTCGTATGAACGAGCAATCGTACATACATTTCTAATAAAGCCAGCGCAGGTGTGGAACATTTTCATTGGAACTATAAAAATCAATAAAATTAGCTGGTAAGTTCGCAGTTTTAGCGGTGCCATTTAACAGCTTGCCAAGTATGTTCATTGAACGTGAAAAATAAATACTGTTGATATTGTTGAAGATGATAAAAAAACTGATGACAAACAAAGGCACGTTAACGTGCATTGAATAAGTCTAGAAAATAAACGCAATCATTCATGATAAATGCGAGCTGAAGTAAAATAAATAAGTTGATATAATTTGCTCTAATGGTACTTACATCCGTCCCTCGGTGGATGGCTGCCCTATCATCGAGACGACCGTTGACGGCATATATTAAGTTATGCGAATATTAGCTATAATTCGTTGCTGAACACGTTTCGCTACTGAAGAAGGTGCTGCGGAATTGTCATTAGTGCTTAATATTTCGGGATCATAAACAACCCGATCGTCAAAATCGGTTGCTTGATCGCCCAAGCGAACGTTATCAATGTTGCGCACGCGTTAACTACTCGGTCAGCAAAACCGGGGTCATACAAAAGTACTCTTTGCCGTGATAAGCACCGCCATGTGCCTTTAGGGACGCCCAAGAGTCTCTCGATCGGGTTACGTGCTTTACATAGCGCCTCGTTGTAGCGAAACTTTGGTGTTCCTTCTGGCTCGTTTGGTAAAGGAGTCATCAGCCATGGCTCCAGTGGGTATCCAGAATCGCCTGTAATTATTTTCTTTTAATATTCCTATTCATATGGAATTAAAACATTTTACCAATCAAAAACGTGTTGTGATTTCCAGTTTCAAATGATCGCGGCATGACCCGACGCGCTCCCGGAAATTTTGCATTCACGTTTAAAATTTTAAGATTTGGATCACATATCTATAAGTTTGAACCATTATAAAATAACTATATAATTTTTTTCATGTTGTAGATTTGTTCTTACCATTTGCACGTTCATTGAATGGTACCCATGGTGATCGACATAATTGGATTCATTATTTTTGGGAGCCAAAATTGAAACATGAGTGCAGTCGATTGCACCGATAGTTCCTGCTACAAATGGTGAAGATGCAGACGCAAAAATTTCGTTTGCCGCTTGGCACTCCAGTTGCGTCATAGGGAACTTCACTTTGGTAGTAAACATTGAATTGTTGATTGCGTCAGTCACACGGTGTATGCAACGGCTTATCGATGTTTGGCTCATGGATATGCCCCACTGTTCTCCCACTGGGCGTTGATAGCATCCAGTGACATAAAACCGTAGAGCAGCTAGAACCTTCAACGAGTACATAAACACATGCTTATATAAGATGCTTTTTAGCGGTAATACGAATTGTACGTTTTACAGGAAAAGCTGTTCCACGTCACATAAGGTTTATTAAAGGTAAAAACAGCTTTTCCTGTAAATCCTTGAAACCTTCAGACCCTGCAATTAGTACTACCGCTGGAACGCACCTATAATATTTAATAAAGTTGAAATATATATTGATTTACCTGCTTTTCGGTCGATAACGCTGTTATTCGCGATCCTCTTAATTGATTGTCAAGTTGCGACACAAAATTTTCAGCCATGCCGGGACTAAGTCTATATAGCCTCCGGAACTCCGTTGGCGTTAGCTCGAAAGGGTTATCGACTTCGCGAAGCCTACGCCAGTCAATTCTTGGCACGTTTAATGGCTGCTCATTATCATTATCATATAAATATGATGCAATGTATGCAAATGCCATTTTTAACACAATTTTCACAATTTTCTCAATTTCCTCAATTTAACTTCACAGAAAAGTTTGCAAACAACAGCTTAACAATGAAAAACTAGATGCTATTAACCACAAAAATAATTGTCACCAAATAGCTGACTGCGTTTGTTAACACTAAACAATGACAAATAGGGTTAACGTTGATACACAATCACTTAACCCCAAAAAAAAGTTGTTAACTAGAGATAACAACGTGAAATGTGGTTAAATTTAGATTAAGAACCGTACTACTGGTTAAATTATTAACCGTTCTGTTTGTTTTCTTTCACTGATAATTCGGCAGCACAGTGTGGTAGCAGTGACAAATGAATTCATACACAAACAGATGTTCTGTCATTGTTTCTTTACAATTGCTTCAAATAAATCGCGTTTATGTTATATGTGCATTTATTTAAATAGATATTATCTCGAAAATATAATTTTTTCCGAAAAATGACACTGAAAATGGCACAATGCCGAAACCAGTTTGTCTGCAAACCAAACTTGGCAAGGGATGACGGAAATCCGTTCCAAAATAAATCATAATTTTTTCCCATTTAATGAGTTAGTTTCTATAATTTCTTTATCCTCGTGCTAGTAATATATAGTTAGTGATACTGAGCTCGATAACCAAAGAAAACACGACTATTGTCACAAGTGTAAACGAAAAGAGAGTCTGGGTCGTTCATGAAACAGAGTGCGTAAACTTATAAGATTATTTGCTTGATAAAGTTATCAGCTTAGATGAATACCGCTATTGATTTTCAAGAATTCCATACCATTTCTACGATAAGTTATTTTTTCCCCCATATAAAATACATGGAAAACTTTAAGCGCTTTGAGCGACCTCAAAATATTTTTTGATTTCAAAATAAAAATAGCGGTATAATTTTTTTCGACGTAGAACAGTTCTAGGGGGTTAGAGCATTAAAGTTCCGACTTCACTGTTTTTGGTCACACCCTAATATACAAACAAACAAAACAATAACTGTTTCAACATATTAAAGTATGATTGAATTACAATAAAAATAACATAACCGTTAGAGATCAAAGCAAAAGTTAAGCGTAACGTAAGTGGAAGCAAACAAAACAAGAACTATTTTAACACATTTTTACGTAACTAACTGATATTTCATGTTATAGGGTCTTCTTTCGCGTCTACCATTCGTATTTTTCACTAGTTTTAACTTTGCTCGTGTTCATTTTTACAACGCTTTTATCAACTTGCAATGTGATGTGTGTCCAGACACCATTTTTGCTATAAAACCTTTGCTTTGCAAAGTTCCTATAAAAAAGTCTAGTGCATAGGGCGACATCTACCTCTACGGTTGACAGGTAGATGTCGCCGTATGCACTACGTGCGCTACAGTGGAAATGGACGACACGCAATTTCTTTAAATCAGCAATGGGCAGAGAGAGCTTTCACTCTGCATGCGCCTATACAAAAAATGTATTGAAAGCTTAAAAGAGCTTTGCACGCGGGCAAGGCAGTGACCAGCAGTGCTTTAAATGAAATTAATTGGTGCTCGTATGTATGTACATACATATTCATATGCATGTGTGTGCATCAATCTATTAATATCATTGAATTATTTTAATATCTATTGCAAAATTTTATACAGACAAGACTAACAAGTAGAAAATAAATAAAATAAAAAACTTTTTAATATGCGTGGTTTTATAAATGGACTAAAAAGTAACTTTTGATTTTGAAATTTTAGCAAAAGGCATTATAAACAATTTATGAGATTGAAAATGAAAAGCGTGGGGCGCATGCATATATGTAATAATTCTATATTGGCAGTAAGAGCTAGTAATGTCCGAAAACATTTCAGCACAGATATATCAATAAAACCGTACAAAAGAAAAGGGACACATACGTTTATAAATATACATATACACAACACATTCACAAAAACGGCACTCACGTACACAATTCATACCAGGGACGTTGCGAATATTTGCATTCGCATTCGTTATGCGAATGATTCGCATCATTTTACACATTCGAATTCGGCATTCGCATTCGCATCAAATGATACGAATGCGGATGTGTACATGGGCAGACTGTCCACACTAATGTTGTTGAAATGGCTCTAAGTCTGTCTAACCAGGTTGCGGGCAATAACCGGCTTTTAGCTTCAGGCGCTAAACGGTTAAGTAGTATATCAAGCAACATTGATGGGCTTTTAACAAGTATGTACTGCTAAAAGTCGTATAAGCAACCTCCAAGCCGTTCCAAGTGAGCAATTAGTACAGCCGGCCTTATATACGAGCCTCTAAGAAATCGCCTCATGGGAGAAAAGGCAGCAGAATTACTTTTTTTGAAATATAATATGCCCATTTTGAACTTTGACTATAAGATTAAAACACTGTATAGGTTAAGCACTCGTTCAATGTTCTAAAAATTTCCAAATTTTTAAGTAATAAAAACGATGAATTAACATTCGCATTCGCGCATTCGGAATGTGATAAATATGGCATTCGAAACATCCCCAATACATACACAAAAGCCGTACTAGACTGTCTCGCTTTGATTTCGGAATGCTTACACATTGGGAAGTTAGCTTACTGCCAATATAGAAGTATTACATATATGGGCGCATGTAATAGACTTGAATTGATATGAAAAGTAATATATGTATGTATATATATATGTAAGTTAGCATTATAGGAATTCTATCCAAATACAATAACAAGAACGCTACGCCTCAGCGTTGCGTAAGTGCATTCGATATTTAATAAGAACGCTGTGTAGCCAAAAGTAGTCAACACAAATAATAATACTGAAGACTCAGCGTTGCATAAGCGCATTCAATATTTTAATCGAATAAAATTTGTTCACAGAGTTAAGCAGTTTTCTGCTAATCCAACAACAACAATGAC
>NW_023458555.1:106432231-106433419 GCF_013731165.1 Rhagoletis pomonella | reverse complement strand
TTTTTTTATCATCTTCAACAATATCAACAGTATTTATTTTTCACGTTCAATGAACATACTTGGCGAGCTGTTAAATGGCACCGCTAAAACTGCGAACTGACCAGCTAGTTTTATTGATTTTTATAGCCCCAATGAAAAAGTTCCACACCTGCGCTGGCTTTAGTAGAAATGTATGTACGAATACTCGTTCATACGAAATCGAACCGGCGGGCATTAAAAGGATTCTTGCGTAAGCTATTCGGAAGAAGCAAGCTAGGGCTGTGCAATTAATTGATTATTCAAAACCTTAATTAATATCGTATTAATCATTATCATATTTTTATTGTAATAGTTGCGTTCCAGATGCTTCACGATTTGTAGGTTTTTACAGGAAGTCGTTCCAGGGGACCACCTTCCATAAGGTTTATTAATGGAGGAAACAGTTTTCCTGCAAATCCTGCAAATCGTGAAGCATCTGGAACGCAACTTTTATGCTAATCGAACAACTGATTAACCAACTTGCTCGTGTAATCGAATATTCGCACAGCCCTAAAGCATTTTCCATAATTGTTTACATTTTCATTAACTCTTATAGAGCAATTATTGCCCGCTGTTTCCAAGCATCAATACAGTCTATACTGCTGAAAATGTTCCTATATCGTTTACATAACCAACCCAACAGCGCTGTACTGTAAGGGCGTTTCGCTACAAACCAATAAAAAACATGCTATGGAACGCATACTTTGGGAGCAGCAGTGAACGCAGGCGGCATGACACAATAGGGTGCACTATGGCTAGTCATGTCGGCTGGGCTGGGTTCTTGCCTTCACCGCTGTTCCCTGCGCCATAGCAGAGAAAAGTCATGCCTGTCAAACATCTTCGCTTCCGGCATGGCCGGAAGTATCGGACGGACACAATTCAAAAATTTCAAAAATTCAAAAAAAATCCGTTAACACAACCACAAAAAAAAGCTGAAAAAGGAACGTTAAATTAAATATTTAAAAGAAACTGAAAGCAAAAGCAAGCAGAATCCAAACTAAAACTGAAATAAGAATAGAACCAAAACCAACAAAAAAAAACTAAGGCCGAATATGAGGCACCACCGCTGGTATTGTGGTGCCTGGTGCTGGCCCACCCTCATCCGTGGCTTCTGGCGCACCCTAATATCAGCAGCCCCATTTCCGAAATCCTATCGTGCCTTTTCAAATA
>NW_023458555.1:106430725-106432131 GCF_013731165.1 Rhagoletis pomonella | reverse complement strand
CAGCGAGTATTATGCCAACAGCATTGATGTAGTTTTGTATCTCTTTTGGTGGTGTCAATGAATAACCCTTCGCAACAGCACCCACCACATTACCTGCTACTATTGAGGGCGTGATTGGCAACTAAGTTTCAGGTGTATTGGGGAATTCATTGAAGAAACAGTCGGTGCTGAAAAGGCGCGTGCGCTAATGCCCTCCAAGATTCTATAACACAAGTTTGTTTAAATTTTTTAAATTGAAAGCAAACAACTTTTATATTGCGAGTACGTACTTACATACATATATGCCACTGTATTGACGGTCCCAAATCATATTGACACGTAAACAAAGGAAAAGTGATCTTGCTCTAGGCCACATAATATGATTCATTGTCGTAGCCATTTGACATCGATGTCCAGTTACGATATTCTACTTCGACTGATTTTATAAGTAAATGCTTTTTCTCCAGAGGATGACTATTTTGCACGAAAAATTCATTTAAAGCAGATGGAAAGCAAGCTAGCGAGGTCAAGTAGAGAATGTCGGAAGAAAGGGCGAAGCTTAAAATTTTTTAAAGGTACTTTAAGAAATAAAAACTTACCAAGTCTAGTCATCTGCATAGAAAATGCCAGCGTTAGTATCAACACATGATTCAGATAATCACTCTCGCTCGATGCCACAGAACCAGGTAGTTTTTCGCTGAAATAACGAGACATTTGTCTCTGCATTTCACCTTAGCCCAGTGATCAGCCGGCACTCACAAATTCAATTGTTTTTTATTGGTTTGTAGCGAAACGCCCGTACAGTGTAAGGGCGCTGTTGGGTTGATTATGTATACGATGTAGGAACATTTTCAGCAGTATAGGCTATATTGATGCTTGGAAACAGCAGGCAACAATTGCTCTATAAGAGTTAATGAAAATGTAAACAATAATGGAAAATTATTTAGGGCTGTGCGATTATTCGATTACTCGAGCAAGTTGGTTAATCAGTTGTTCGATTAGCATAAAAGTTGCGTTCCAGATGCTTCACGATTTGCAGAATTTGCAGGAAAACTGTTTCCTCCATTAATAAACCTTATGGAAGGTGGTCACCTGGAACGACTTCCTGTAAAAACCTACAAATCGTGAAGCATCTGGAACGCGACTATTACAATTAGAATATGATAATGATTAATACGATATAAATTAATGTTTTGAATAATCAATTAATTGCACAGCCCTAGCTTGCCCGCCGGTTCGATTTCGTACATACATTTCTACTAAAGCCGGCGCAGGTGTGGAACTTTTTCATTGGGGCTATAAAAATCAATAAAATTAGCTGGTTAGTTCGCAGTTCAAGCGGTGCCATTTAACAGCTCGCTAAGTATGTTTATTGAACGCGAAAAATAAATACTGTTGATATTGTTGAAGATGATAAAAAAAACTGA
>NW_023458555.1:106427086-106430625 GCF_013731165.1 Rhagoletis pomonella | reverse complement strand
TTTTTTTTTTTTTAGTTGAAAAATAAGTGCGTAATGGTTTTTTTTTTTAAATTCATATGAAGCTTTTTACAGCTACAGCTTCTATTGAGCTAGTGGATGAGCACCCCTGGTATGAAGCGCCGACCACTATTTTAAACACTGGCGCCACCTTTGTCTGCATCATGAATATATACAAACGTACATATATATTTATGTTGGTGCTCGCATTTATACGCGTTGCTGAGCGATCGCGTAACCCCAGTCCATGAGTGCATATGTATGTTCATAAGTATATCAATATATTTCATTTTATGCGAGCTTCGTTGCTGAAGCAGTACTATTTTTGCTTTACAGCAGGGGCGCTCATAGTCCCCTTTCAGACACGTCAAGTCTTGCTTTCAAGTCTGCTCGTTCGTAGGCGAAGGAGGTGAGAAGAGAGGGGAAGAGTACAGATACCTCCGTACCGTCAATTCGTTTCAAGTTTTCTTGTCTCTTTTGATCTTTTCGTTGCTTCCCATTTAAAGAACCAAGGACTTGAATTCAATTAAAGTTGACGCGTGTGGAAGCAAATAGAAAACACAAAAGAGAATGCGGAAAAAATTGCTTTCAAGACTTGACGTGTCTGAAAGGGAACATACAGTAGCTCAATTGTCTCAGTTGGCTCACAACAACATCACTGTGGCTCACTTTGGCTCATTTGCAACAAACACAGCAAAACAAATAAAAGCAGCGTTGACTCGCCAAAAACAAGCGGGACAAAAGTCGATCGACATTCATTCACTGCTGCCTCACGTATGCTTGTATCATTTATTTCTTGGTTTTGAGGTTGAAATCAGTGTTGCCACTTGAGCAAATGTTTATGTACCAAAATGCCTACCAAATCACTTTTCAAACTACCAAACCTCTTTCCATCATCAAAACGAAATTTCTTGAATTCACGGATTTTTTAGCTACGCAAACGATTTCAATTTTCATTAATTCACGTATTCAAAATCGGTCAAAATTCAATGCGGTTTTCGTATTCAGAAACGACTACAGTTTTCGTTCATTTTCGTATCTGGAAAACCTTCGAATATGATGACATTATTTCAAGCAGCAGTGGCTGAACATGCAGAACAGTGTGCTAGTATTTGTTAGCTTACTGAAGGTGCCGTGTTCGATACCGTCAGGTACTTCCTTAATTTATCTTTTCCCGAACTATGAAAAAGCATCTGTCAAGTGTAGAAGGAAAGCGTATTGAACGAAAAATTCAACCAGAAAATTTTCAGAAAAACAGACAAAAACGCATCCGTTTCAAAACATATGCTCCTGCCACATATTTTCCTCCACTTTTTTTTCCTTTACGGAACCGTTTTCGGTTTTTTGGCTGGCTAGGAAGCGAACAAATTTTAGTGCTCAATTGGATTGCATTTTCAAAACATTTTTGCCTACCAAAAGCTTCATCAAACCAACCAAACTACCAAAGGAAAGTGAAGCTACCAATTTTGGTCCAATTGGACCAAAACGGCAACGCTGGTTGAAATACTTTTTGCAATTCCTAGAACGATGTTTTTGTAATTGGTATTGACGTTGTTGTCATTTGGCTCAGCAAGTTAAATTTGTTGAGCACCTCTGCTTTACAACATTGAACGATTCTCTTATAGGGCTCAGTGTATCAGATATCGCGAGAGTGAACAGAGTAAAGTTTTCATTCTATGTTAATCTAGTGTTTTCCTAGCAACATTGACAATGCCTAAGAAACCAAAATTTACTTGTGATGAATTGTTCGAAATTTTCGAGGGCTGCAACTTTATGGAAAATGGGCAGTATCTACCATACAGTGACTTCATTTGGCAAGCTGCATCTGGAAAAACCGACAAAATATTAAAAAAGGACTATATTTATCAATACATTACACAAAATCGAGGAGCTATAAATAATAATGTTCATACTGGCATATCGTACCGGCTTCACGGAAACTCGTGACGATAACTGGTCATTTAAAACTCCAATAAAAAATGATGGCACCTTGAAGGAGTTGAGAGAATCTATTCATTTGAATTTGACAGAATGGGATAAATTAGGGGTGCAGTTGAAAGAATACAAACAGAGGGCATGGGCATACGAAGTTTTAGCCGATGGGTGGAATGACAAAATTTATTATTCAATTTATGAAACGTTAAAGTTACCATGCCCATTTGTTTTTAAAAACGCTAAAATTAACAGAAATGCAGGTGCAATTTTCTTATCAATCAAAGGAAATTGTTCTGAATGTCATACCGAAATTCATTTGGAATTGATTTCAATGTTTCTACTTTGGATACGCGAGGCATTATTCACACTAAAAGACGACAACTTCGAGGCCATAGGAGGAGAATGGTTGCTGGTGAGTTGCACGGAAAATCGGCTTACTTATGGCGCCGAGAAGAACCTCATAAGCGTATGGAGTTCGGTGATCCTCAACCTGCGGATTTATACTCGTCCAATGTCCTTCGAAAAGTCACACAAGAAAGAATAGAAAAGGAACTCGGCGTTAAATCTGGTGATAACCCGATGATGTCTTTATTTAAGGCTCCACAATCTCCCCAATACTCTGCTGGTATTAGAGAAATAGGCCTAAACAAACCGTACGTTATGTATTGGCTACCTGAGCAACTGTCGATGTATAAAGTTTTCTTGAAAAGCAACAAGATAGGCGGCATCAGCATTGACGCAACTGGGAATATTACGCAACGATTACCTTTGACGGATGGATCAAAAATTACCATTTTTATGTACCAAGCTGTGGCAGGCTACAATGACAGCATACTGCCACTATTCCAAATGGCATCAGGAAAACATGATGCAAACACTTTATGCTACTGGATAAGAGAGTGGATGCGCTCAGGTGCTAAAGCTCCTAAAGAAGTGGTTACGGACTATTCTTTGGCACTCATGAATGCTGTAACTTTGGCATTTAATGGACTCAGTTTGGAAAAATATGTCGACGATTGTTTCTCTCAAATTTCAGGATCTAGTCCTCGAGAGGATGGGATGACAGTCTTGCGTCTTGACATTGCTCATCTTATCAAATTTATCGCTAACTGGTCATGCTTTTCTAAAAACCAACCTCATATCAAAGACTTTTTCTTACGCTGTGTTGCATTGTTGGTACTCCAAACAAGTATTGATAAATTTCAAAGACTTTTGCGCGCAGTGCTGACGATGGCCTTCTCCCCGAATATCGTGGAAAATAATCAAAACGATGAATGCTTCTTATCGCGCGATTTGTTAATGACATTAACGAAAACTGGACTTAATAACTGGAATCCTAAAGATCGTAACACAGAGGATGACGTTTTCAGTGACTTCAGTAGTATGAATTATGATGGTGAGATAAATCCTGAGCGCAATGATCAGAAGAGGCCGATTGTAAGATTCGTGGAAGATATTGCGGTGAGGACGCAGACAAATGTTACACTGATTGGAATTGAAAATAAATACATGTGTAGAAATTTTGGTGAAAAGTTAATCAAACTTTCAAACCAGTTTGTATTATGGACACACATCGTTCCGAAATTCCATCGCCCGCAAACGGAGTA
>NW_023458555.1:106426534-106426986 GCF_013731165.1 Rhagoletis pomonella | reverse complement strand
AAGAACTATATTTTAGAATCAAATCGCAAACTGAAGTTGGATAAAGTTGTTCTTCGTCATTTGACAGCTTTGCGTGGTACTGTAAACTTGCTTGCCTCAAACAAGTATGCAAGGAATCGACGTGAAAATGTTGATATTTCATCCGATAAAGGAACTGATTCAGAAACTACCTGTTCCGGGCAGGACATTGAATCTTCCAACCATTTAGGGCAATCTCCATTACGAAATACATCCAGTTCACGGCGAAGTACTTCTGGTAACTCAACGATTAAATGAATTTTTCTGTCATATTTGTATTTGTATTTATATTTGTAGATCATTCAACTGTTAATGATGATTTAGATGACAATTTAAAGAACAAAGAGAGAACACCAAAACATAAAATATCTGGTTGCAATAAAAACTCCGTAAAGAGCCCCACACCTATTTCAAGTATAAGAAATCGTACGAAG
>NW_023458555.1:106420422-106426434 GCF_013731165.1 Rhagoletis pomonella | reverse complement strand
AAAAACGAAAACTGCGATATTTTAGTAACTACTAGATAATTCACTCAAAATTGATATTTGCAATGAGTCTTAGACGAAAAATAAGAATATTACAAAATTTTGGCAAATGGGTGTAGCCACGCCCACTTATGGTTACATGTGTATATCTTGGTAACCGCTACACCAATTTCTTCCAAACTTGGCACAGTTGTTGGTCCTGGTACAGCATACCAACTAAATCTAAAATCGGACAATAACCACGCCCACATCCCATATAACGGTAATTTCGAGAAATACAAAATCTTCGATAAATCAGTAAATATTGAAGCTAATTTATTCAAAATTGATGATTGCAACAATTCTTTACCAAGAAATACGTTTATGACAAAATTTTGGAAAATGGGCGTAGCACCGCCCACTTGTGATCACATATATGTATCTCGCTAACCGTTCTAGTAATTTGTACCAAGCTCGGTATGGTTATTGTGCTTGCCACATAAAAGCAAACCGTTGAAAATTGTTGAAATCGGACTAAAATTGAGGCCGCTTTTCATATAACGGTAAATTTCAGATATGCTTGAAATTTCAATATTTCGAAATTTAAGGACGCTAATTTACTCAAAATTGATACACCCCGGCTTACCATCTAGCGGAAGGTTTCGGAAAGGTGAAAAAACCTATATTTAATACTTGCGCCGGGTATTTAATGTTCGGCTTCGCCCGAACTTAGACTTTCTTACTTGTTTTTTTTTTTTTTTTCTAGTTTGAAGTCGAAAATATGTTTTTGTTTTTTTTTTTTAGTTAAAGATAATAGAGTACTTTAATATTTTTGTTAATACACACTTCGTTTTTTTAGTTTGAAAACTCTTTTCGATGGATTTGGACATAGGGAAGAGGGATGTTAGCTGTTCGGGCTTAAGTGGGTAGGTGAAGGGGTGTGTTTGGTATTTCAGGGTCAAAGCTGGATAAATACGAGTTCAGGCGACCGCAATATCCAGACCTTAAACCGCCTAATTTGCAGCGCATGGGGTGCTTGAAGGTTTGACAAACCGCTTGAGCGGAAGTTTTACAAAAATCTAAATTTTGCAAAATCGCCTTATTCGCAACTAAATTTTCAACGAGTGAGGGCATACGAAAAAAAATTAAAGAGAAGCAAACTTTACATTCCGAACCGACAGAAAACTTAAATTATCTGCTTTAACGAGTCATACTTGTATGGTGTATGGCGAAATGAAGAAAATAGGTTTGACAAGCCGTTTGTGTGGCGGCTCTATGAAGCTCTTCCTTTTTTATTGCTTTTGATTCACGATCCTGCTATTCGGCTTTGTTGCAAAAGCACAATTTAGAACTTTTATTTCTTTGTAAGTCCCCTTTCAGACACGTCAAGTCTTGCTTTCAAGTCTGCTCGTTCGTTGGCGAAGGAGGTGAGAAGAGAGGGGAAGAGTACAGATACCTCCGTACTGTCAATTCGTTTCAAGTTTTCTTGTCTCTTTTGATCTTTTCGTTGCTTCCCATTTAAAGAACCAAGGACTTGAATTCAATTAAAGTTGACGCGTGTGGAAGCAAATAGAAAACACAAAAGAGAATGCGGAAAAAATTGCTTTCAAGACTTGACGTGTCTGAAAGGGAACATACAGTAGCTCAATTGTCTCAGTTGGCTCACAACAACATCACTGTGGCTCACTTTGGCTCATTTGCAACAAACACAGCAAAACAAATAAAAGCAGCGTTGACTCGCCAAAAACAAGCGGGACAAAAGTCGATCGACATTCATTCACTGCTGCCTCACGTATGCTTGTATCATTTATTTCTTGGTTTTGAGGTTGAAATCAGTGTTGCCACTTGAGCAAATGTTTATGTACCAAAATGCCTACCAAATCACTTTTCAAACTACCAAACCTCAAAACGAAATTTCTTGAATTCACGGATTTTTTAGCTACGCAAACGATTTCAATTTTCATTAATTCACGTATTCAAAATCGGTCAAAATTCAATGCGGTTTTCGTATTCAGAAACGACTACAGTTTTCGTTCATTTTCGTATCTGGAAAACCTTCGAATATGATGACATTATTTCAAGCAGCAGTGGCTGAACATGCAGAACAGTGTGCTAGTATTTGTTAGCTTACTGAAGGTGCCGTGTTCGATACCGTCAGGTACTTCCTTAATTTATCTTTTCCCGAACTATGAAAAAGCATCTGTCAAGTGTAGAAGGAAAGCGTATTGAACGAAAAATTCAACCAGAAAATTTTCAGAAAAACAGACAAAAACGCATCCGTTTCAAAACATATGCTCCTGCCACATATTTTCCTCCACTTTTTTTTCCTTTACGGAACCATTTTCGGTTTTTTGGCTGGCTAGGAAGCGAACAAATTTTAGTGCTCAATTGGATTGCATTTTCAAAACATTTTTGCCTACCAAAAGCTTCATCAAACCAACCAAACTACCAAAGGAAAGTGAAGCTACCAATTTTGGTCCAATTGGACCAAAACGGCAACGCTGGTTGAAATACTTTTTGCAATTCCTAGAACGATGTTTTTGTAATTGGTATTGACGTTGTTGTCATTTGGCTCAGCAAGTTAAATTTGTTGAGCACCTCTGCTTTACAACATTGAACGATTCTCTTATAGGGCCCAGTGTATCAGATATCGCGAGAGTGAACAGAGTAAAGTTTTCATTCTATGTTAATCTAGTGTTTTCCTAGCAACATTGACAATGCCTAAGAAACCAAAATTTACTTGTGATGAATTGTTCGAAATTTTCGAGGGCTGCAACTTTATGGAAAATGGGCAGTATCTACCATACAGTGACTTCATTTGGCAAGCTGCATCTGAAAAAACCGACAAAATATTAAAAAAGGACTATATTTATCAATACATTACACAAAATCGAGGAGCTATAAATAATAATGTTCATACTGGCATATCGTACCGGCTTCACGGAAACTCGTGACGATAACTGGTCATTTAAAACTCCAATAAAAAATGATGGCACCTTGAAGGAGTTGAGAGAATCTATTCATTTGAATTTGACAGAATGGGATAAAATAGGGGTGCAGTTGAAAGAATACAAACAGGGGCATACGAAGTTTTAGCCGATGGGTGGAATGACAAAATTTATTATTCAATTTATGAAACGTTAAAGTTACCATGCCCATTTGTTTTTAAAAACGCTAAAATTAACAGAAATGCAGGTGCAATTTTCTTATCAATCAAAGGAAATTGTTCTGAATGTCATACCGAAATTCATTTGGAATTGATTTCAATGTTTCTACTTTGGATACGCGAGGCATTATTCACACTAAAAGACGACAACTTCGAGGCCATAGGAGGAGAATGGTTGCTGGTGAGTTGCACGGAAAATCGGCTTACTTATGGCGCCGAGAAGAACCTCATAAGCGTATGGAGTTCGGTGATCCTCAACCTGCGGATTTATACTCGTCCAATGTCCTTCGAAAAGTAACACAAGAAAGAATAGAAAAGGAACTCGGCGTTAAATCTGGTGATAACCCGATGATGTCTTTATTTAAGGCTCCACAATCTCCCCAATACTCTGCTGGTATTAGAGAAATAGGCCTAAACAAACCGTACGTTATGTATTGGCTACCTGAGCAACTGTCGATGTATAAAGTTTTCTTGAAAAGCAACAAGATAGGCTGCATCAGCATTGACGCAACTGGGAATATTACGCAACGATTACCTTTGACGGATGGATCAAAAATTACCATTTTTATGTACCAAGCTGTGGCAGGCTACAATGACAGCATACTGCAACTATTACAAATGGCATCAGGAAAACATGATGCAAACACTTTATGCTACTGGATAAGAGAGTGGATGCGCTCAGGTGCTAAAGCTCCTAAAGAAGTGGTTACGGACTATTCTTTGGCACTCATGAATGCTGTAACTTTGGCATTTAATGGACGCAGTTTGGAAAAATATGTCGACGATTGTTTCTCTCAAATTTCAGGATCTAGTCCTCGAGAGGATGGGATGACAGTCTTGCGTCTTGACATTGCTCATCTTATCAAATTTATCGCTAACTGGTCATGCTTTTCTAAAAACCAACCTCATATCAAAGACTTTTTCTTACGCTGTGTTGCATTGTTGGTACTCCAAACAAGTATTGATAAATTTCAAAGACTTTTGCGCGCAGTGCTGACGATGGCCTTCTCCCCGAATATCGTGGAAAATAATCAAAACGATGAATGCTTCTTATCGCGCGATTTGTTAATGACATTAACGAAAACTGGACTTAATAACTGGAATCCTAAAGATCGTAACACAGAGGATGACGTTTTCAGTGACTTCAGTAGTATGAATTATGATGGTGAGATAAATCCTGAGCCCAATGATCAGAAGAGACCGATTGTAAGATTCGTGGAAGATATTGCGGTGAGGACGCAGACAAATGTTACACTGATTGGAATTGAAAATAAATACATGTGTAGAAATTTTGGTGAAAAGTTAATCAAACTTTCAAACCAGTTTGTATTATGGACACACATCGTTCCGAAATTCCATCGCCCGCAAACGGAGTACGATATAGCTGGGATCGAGAGAGCATCTTCAGCACACAGTGAAGCGTATTTCAAGGACCTAAAGAACTATATTTTAGAATCAAATCGCAAACTGAAGTTGGATAAAGTTGTTCTTCGTCATTTGACAGCTTTGCGTGGTACTGTAAACTTGCTTGCCTCAAACAAGTATGCAAGGAATCGACGTGAAAATGTTGATATTTCATCCGATAAAGGAACTGATTCAGAAACTACCTGTTCCGGGCAGGACATTGAATCTTCCAACCATTTAGGGCAATCTCCATTACGAAATACATCCAGTTCACGGCGAAGTACTTCTGGTAACTCAACGATTAAATGAATTTTTCTGTCATATTTGTATTTGTATTTATATTTGTAGATCATTCAACTGTTAATGATGATTTAGATGACAATTTAAAGAACAAAGAGAGAACACCAAAACATAAAATATCTGGTTGCAATAAAAACTCCGTAAAGAGCCCCACACCTATTTCAAGTATAAGAAATCGTACGAAGTAATGAAATCAGCCGATTTACCACTTAGTTCTTCTAAATCCTCCGCAAACATCATTTCATCTACCAGTCAAAAGAAGGTTTTGTTTGAAATGGATTCATCACCCATTTCGCCTATTTACAGAAAAAGAAAAATTGCCACTGACGAGGTTATACCATCATCAACTTTCCTGGATTCACGGTCGGATGCCGAGCAAGTATCACACATTGACAGTTTAAATGAGAAGTCCACAGAAGTATTACATGATATAACAAACAATGAAAGTAGTTATTTAAATGAAGTTGATGGCTGGGGAGGAGTGCTGCCTAAAAAGAAAAAGCCTGTTGTCTACCTGGAATGTTTTCCCGATATTGAAAATCTCCATCAACGTCCAAAATTGATTAAAAAGGTATCTCTCCTTGTTAATGGAAATCACAAACCTCTTCTGCCGACATCTCAGTGTTTGCTTAAGTTTATAAACACCTGCGCTTTTGATGCAGTAATTCATTGCATTCGAGCTGGGTATATTGATTGGCCTGCGTATAATGAGTACGCATTGCGTTCTGGAGCAATAATATTCAAAATAGTCAAAGAACTCTCACCCAAAGGAGCAATTTTGTCTGTTTATAAAAGCCGCGGAGAAATGTTATTGACTATGAAGAGGCCTAATAAAAATGTGGTAGACTGCAACTCAAATATTGGTAATGTTGTTGATGAACTATTACATGAAGAACCTTCTATAATGACAACACAATATTGCAATATCTGTGGCGATGCAACAAGACGGATAAAAACAACTCTAGAAGTTGATTTGGGTCCGTTATACAGAAAAGGTTTGAGGGGCCTTCAATTCTTTACAACAACGAAAACAAGCAATATGTAAGCAATGTGGTACAAAGAACTCTATATGTACCAATGTTGGGCCTCATTTAATCATTGATATGGAGGCGTTGCAGTGGAAGATCATTGCTAAAAGAGACGGGTACATGGAGAACTACGAAACG
>NW_023458555.1:106412720-106420322 GCF_013731165.1 Rhagoletis pomonella | reverse complement strand
ATCGCTTAGGCGGTTACAGCGCCAAATAAGAAGAAGAAGAAGAAAGCCTTTTAAGGCTGTAATCTATAAATACATATTTTAAAAAAGCACACTTCCCGTATTAGGTTCATATGTATGTTAATATCTTCGTATATATTACCAGACTCTAAATGACGTTTTTAAATAAGTACATAGGTACACAGTTTCCAACTTCTTTGTAAGAATCGATGAAATACCTAATTAGCGTGAACAACCACATTGTATATATTTTATAATTAAGATTAAACAATTAAAAATTGGACTGTATTGAACTATATCGTCTCTCAGCGCGAAATACCTCGTATACGCCAAACGCAGTACCGCGTATACGACGGTATAAATTTTACAAAAGCACAAAAACCGATTTTTTCAAAACTGTGGAATGGTATTTCCCTTGAACCTAATTGCTGTAAGATTATTATTATTAATCTTAACTTAAATTAATAAAGTAAACAGTATTGGAAAAATAATAACCAAATCCCTTTTGTATTGTACATACATGACGTGGTATTGGAGCCGCATATACGAGGTATCTATATATGTACTATCTGAGTATGTATTCATTTAAAGTAGTCTTTAGCCGACCATGTATGTTATGTATTCTGTATATTATAAAACAAATACATACATATATAAGTTATATTAATACATTCATTCCAAATATTCTCACTTGGTTTCACTGATGAGGGTTCTCTCCTCAACCTCGACAGGTGTAGCTGGCCTATGTCTTATAACGAGCCTAATTTAAAAGTTTTTTGAAAATACATATTATGCAAAATACAACCAAAATCGTGCATTTTTTGTTCACTTATCCATAGCAATGAGCCCGTATAAATTAACTTGAAGCACCGATTTTGCGCGGAATTCTAATAATTTTTCCCGGCTTCTTAATGACTCTCGTATTATTCAAATGTCATTTCAGGTACATACTAGGGGTCTTCATCAAAAGTGATAAACTGTTGATCAACTTGATAAAATTATCATTTTGATAAATGCACAGTCAAACTTTGTATGGACATCTATTTAACCGAAGTTTATAACTTTATCAAACGATTTTAATGGATAAACGTATAAATTTCAGCAGAATTCAACCCTGACAGACTGCCAGGTGGTTGATTTTGCTACGAACACATAAAAAGCAAATTAGTAAAATGGACGAGGTAAGAATGAAACGTAACTAGCCAGATAAGTTAAATATTAAACAATTTTGGGCAATTATTTACCAAAGTGCGTTCATGAAAGAATGCGGATAAACAATTTATCCCTTTACCACTTTAGATGAAGACCCCTACTATGTAGGTGTGTGCAAAGAACATAGAAATGGTGTAACTGCCGGGCCGTTTCAAAAACTTGGCGATTAATTCACCACGATTTATTAAAGATGCATTTACATGTTCTTTGGCATATCTAAACACATGATTATTATTGGAATAAGTCGAATCTTGAGTTGCCATTTTAGTAGTAATAACTTTATTTAAATAACCATATTGAGCAGAATAAATGTATTTGGTTATACTATGTATAAAAATATAAAAAACTACAGTAAATGTTTAAAAATAACCAGAATGGGAAGGATCTTAACAACTTCACAGCCAAGAAAAAAATAACCAAAATTGGTTAAAAGTAACCAAAACGGCAACACTGCTGCTGATATCTCGACTGCGAATGTTACATACAGTGTTGCCGCGCCGTCCCAAGAAAATGTATCACCGACCAAGCCAAAAATGTATCCAAATGTATCCAATTTTCTTTTTTTACGTATCCATCTCATAATTTGTAAGAAAAACAAACATTTTGAAGAAAAATACATAATTTAACCCATCCTAAGGACCCGACGACTGGAATTTAAGTGTGCTCTGCCCAATCCACAAGAAAGGTGACCCCGCCATTCGCACTAACTACCGCGGGATCAGCCTTCTAAGCATAGGTTACAAGGTCTTATCGAGCGTATTGTGTGAAAGACTGAAGCCCACCGTCAATGAACTGATTGGGCCTTATCAGTGTGGCTTTAGACCTGGCAAATCCACCATAGACCAGGTATTCACAATACGCCAAATCTTGGAAAAGACCCGCGAAAAAAGGATCGACACTCACCACCTATTTGTCGACTTTAAATCCGCTTTTGACAGCACTAAAAGGAGTTGCCTATACGCCGCTATGTCTGAATTTGGCATCCCCTCAAAACTCATACGGCTGTGTAAAATGACGTTGAGCAATACCACCAGCTCCGTCAGAATTGGAAAAGACCTCTCCGAGCCGTTCGCCACAAAACGGGGTTTCAGACAGGGCGACTTCCTTTCATGTGACTTCTTTAATCTGATGTTGGAGAAGACAATAAGAGCTGCAGAACTGAACCGCTCAGGAACAATATACTACAAGAGCGTGCAATTGCTGGCTTATGCCGATGACATCGACATCATCGGTAACAAAAACCGCGAAGTCTGTTCTGCCTTTTCCAAGTTGGATAGGGAAGCAAAGCGCATGGGTCTGGTGGTAAACGAGGACAAGACGAAGTATCTCCTGTCATCAAACAAACAGTCAGCACATTCGCGCCTTGGCACCCACGTCACTGTTGACAGTTACAATTTCGAGAAAGTAGAGAATTTCGTTTACTTGGCAACCAGCATTAACACCGATAATAATGTCAGCATTGAAATCCAACGTAGAATCACTCTTGCCAACAAGTGCTACTTTGGACTGAGTAGGCAATTCAGGAGTAAAGTCTTCTCTCGACGTACGAAAACCACGCTCTATAAGTCACTCATCATGCCCGTGCTGGTATATGGCGCAGAAGCATGGACAATGACAACATCCGATGAGGCGGCTCTTGGGGTGTTTGAGAGAAAGATTTTGCGGAAGATTTACGGTCCTTTACGCGTTGGCGACGGCGAGTACCGCAGACGATGGAACGATGAGCTGTATGAGCTTTACAACGATATGGACATAGTGCAGCGAATTAAAATACAGCGGCTCCGCTGGCTTGGTCATGCCGTTCGAATGGACACCGACGCTCCAGCTCTGAAAGTATTCAACTCGGAACCCGCTGGTGGTAGCAGAGGAAGAGGGAGGCCCCCACTGCGATGGAAAGATCAGGTGGAGAAGGACTTGGCTTCACTTGGCGTTTGCAATTGGCGTCAGTTGGCACAAAGGAGAAACGACTGGCGTGCTTTGATGAACTCGGCCAAAATCGCTTAGGCGGTTACAGCGCCAAAAAAGAAGAAGAAGAAGAAGGACTTGAAATACGTGTATATATATTTTTATATTTCATAAAACCAAACATTTGTAATTTCAATTTATAAATTACATCTTTTATACATAAGTATTTTGCAAAGTAAGTATAAAAAATAGTAATTAATATATTACATTTGTACCTGTACACTATGAAAAGTGTGTGTAAAACTACTACTGAAAGATATCTATTTTTCAACAGGAATCTGTATAAATATACATACGTATAAGATGTTCAGGATTCGATTTTGAACTTGACATCTTTAAAATATACACCTAGATATACACATGAAATGTTTAAAGTTGCAAAAATTTTGAAACTAAAAATACATTTCCTACAAATAATAAACATTAGGAGCTTACATTTACTCTATTTTAAACATTTTATGTGTTATTTTGCGCTCTGTGACAAATTTGGTATGTTAAAGTAAACAGACTGTGTTTAATTTTATTACACGGTGTGCAAATTTGCACACATTAAAAGAGGAAAATTGTTACCTTTCTTAATATGCACAAATAAACAAAAAAAAATTAGAGTGTATTTAAAGTCTTTTCAGTAAAATTCATAAAAATTTCCTTAAATAAATCAAATTTAGTTTTTTAAACAGTGTATTTTAAACTACATTGAGATCTTCTTTCTTTTTATATATATAATATATTTAATCTATATATATATATTAAGATCTTGCTTAAAGCATTTTTTTAGCTAACTAAACAATTGCGCCTAAAAGCTTAAACAGACGGCAGCGTTGATCGGGATTTGTTGGGACTTAATCCGGATCAACTGCAGTTAATTCCCGAGTTGATCGGGATTAACTGGGACTTAATCCGGATTAACTGCAGTTAATTCCCGAGTTGATCCGGATCAACGCTGCCGTCTGTTAAAGCTCTTATTACACTGCTTTGGTGAGATCTCTATTTATGTTCATTGCTTCATTCACAAAAAATAAAATGCTCTAATTTCACGCTTAATACCATGTTCTGACCGACATCGAAAACACGTTTTCGTTGCTAAAACTGGTTTTCGACCTAAAACTTTTGTTTTCGTCAATGTAAATCTGTCAAACGAAAACAAGTTTTCGCTGAAAACTACTTGAAAACTCACGATCCACTCATTCCAATCGGTGTCTGCACTAGTTTTTTTCGATTATTTATCGAAGTGGAAGTCATATTTTATCATCTTTAATACGCCATTTCGGATTTATTGTTAATTGGCTGACCAAAATAAAATAAGCCTGGAAGTAAAAGGTTGTTAATGAAAAGAAATTGAAGGAAAATTATTTGGTTTTTGTATTTTTGCAGCAAAACTGTAAGCGAAGGATGTAAGAAATGTCAACGAAAACACCAACCGTCGGTGTGAACAGCCGTCAGCCCACAATCCCAAAACTCGTTTTCAAGGTGTTTTCGTTGTCGGTCAGAACATTGTATAAGTAGCGATTTTTATAACATTTAGAAAACGTCATTAATAAAAATCTATTTTTGAACGAAAAAAACTTTATAGAAAATATAAAATTTTGGCCTATTCGAAAAAGTATCCACATTTATACTGATAGGAAAAAATAAGTATCCCGCAAAAATTCGTCTAAAAATGTATCCAATTGGATATATTTAGATCCAAACGGCATCCCTGGTTACATAATCGTTGGCGCCTGCTGTTAGCTCTGTAGAGATCGAAAGTGCACAGTGGTCTACTGTTGAGAATAAAAGGGGTAAAAAACAAGTAAGGGTTGTTGGTACAAAAACTAGCAAATACTTGGATGTGGCTTACATCTAGCTTCGTTCTCGCCATCTGTTTCGGAAGAAAATATAATAAACTATGTTTCCAATCAGGTGGGTTTGAACAAAGATACATTAGTATGCTATAAAATAGTTAAAAAAAGATGTGGAAATTTCAAGTCTAAAGCGTGTAAACTTCAAGCTGGAAGTTCCGGAGACAATGTTTTCTAATTTGCTTAGTTCGGAAATCTGGCCCACTAACGTGACAATCAAACCATTCGGGTTTTTCCAAAGGACCAACAACAGCCGCTTCAGAGGTAGTTAATTCTCCTCCATTTGCTAATAGCTCAGGGGTATATTTCCAAAATATGTCTGGCATGCGAACAAAAGCTGATATCGTGCATTCTTTCACTGCGCAGATGGATTACGACGTCTATGTACTTGTTGAGACGTGGTTAACCTCAAACTTTTTTGATGCTGAATTCTTCAATGCTAACCTCTTCAACGTCTTTCGTAAAGACAGGGATGCTGTGAAAACTGGTTGCCAAAGAATTTTGGTGGTGTAACCGTTGCTGTCAAGCGTAACCTCGCGCGCTCCTGATCTCTCTGGCTAATGATGATTCATTTCTGGATCAACTTTGCGTCAGTATTAGTGGCAACTCTTCAAAAGAGTCCCTGTATATAGTAACCTCATATATACCACCAGGAAGCTCATATGAGTTATACACGGCACATGCTGATAATATTTCATCATTAGTTTTAAATAATTTGCGTGATAACCATTTATGTGTTCTGGGAGACTTTAATTTATCAAATATTAACTGGGTTAGCAGTGAGTCATGCCCTAGTCTCATAGCTCATAATATGGTTGCCAATCATGAATTATATTTAGTAGATAGTATTTTGAGTCTTAACTTGCAGCAAATTAATAGTTTTGCTAATGAATTAAACAGAATATTAGATCTTATTTTAGTCAGTGATAATTTGAATTACCGAATTTGCGACTGTATTAACCCAATTACAGCTACGGATAAACATCATATTCCACTAGTTATAAAGTTAGACTTTTATTGTTATTCCGCTATTAAGGAGAACAAATTGTCATTTAATTACTCATTATGCGATTTTTTTAGTTTTAATGAACTATTGTCGAACATTAACTGGGATGATTTGTTTACTAACCTAGACACTGCATATTGTTTTTCTATATTTAAGTCAATCTTATCTGAACTCTGCCTGGATAATATACCGGTTAAAAAGAAAAAGTCGTATAAATTGCCCTGGTATTCAAAAGATTTAAAAAAGCTAAAAAACCTTAAAAACAAATTCTATAAAAAATTTAAAACTTCAAGAAATCACGTTTACTTCGTTAAGTATCAGAATTTCTTAAAGGAGTTCGATTCTCTTATAGTACTCCAGTAGAGACTCTTTATACCCTGTAGGGAAACGAACTAGTGCGGAACTGGTTCGGTTCTAGTGCGTTTGGAACCATGACTAGTGCGCATAAAATTAAAAGATCTCTTCATTATACTAAAATTAAATTTTGCACAAGTTTTGGAACTCTGATTTTTGGGGATTTTGTTGTAGAATTGACCATATTTTTATAAAAAATTACCGAAAACTAAAATATTTAAAAAATAGTTGCCCGTATTGTAAAAAATTCGTTGTACCTAAACTTTATTGACTGACTGTATTAAGGTAGCTCTGCTGGATTGCATAAAAAAAAATTAACATGTCTTTTCCTAAAAAAAAGGTAGCTCTGGTGGCTTGCATTTTTAAATAAATTTAGTGAGAAAGTGATAATTATTTTGACACTTTTTTTTTAAATGCCTCTTTTTCTGCAACTTTCTTCACTTTTCTGCCCGACGTTTCGCCAAACTCCTTGGCATCTTCTGGGGCGTTTTCTTTATTAAAGGATCAACAAGAAACAAACATAAGGACGTTATTGTTATAATATAATTTGTTAATATGTACACAAAACATTTGTACACACAAGAAAACAAGTAACAAATTTTATATTGAATCTATGACAATTAGCAATTTTTAACATGATACTGAACTTTAAACACTTTTGAGAAAACATTGAAAAACTTACATTTGAAAAATAAACTATTGTACACTTAACATTTAAAACTTCAAAATTTAAACAGGGTTCATACCATCACCCTGTGCTACATTTGTCAAACTAATACTAAAATAGCTATAAACATAATAAGTATGCAGCCGCGATGTCGTCAGTGTCTTCTTTTTTGTTTATTGTTACATTTCTTTTTTGCAAAATTCTTAAACTCTCTAGTGTGTATCTTGTTTTTTCTCTTTTTTCCCTATCCACTATTCTCGCGTTAGTCAGATCAGCTGTATGACCACTGGCTAGCACATGTTGGGCTAAAGCAGTGCTGTTTTTATTCTTCCTAATGTCGGCTTCATGTTCAGCTAGGCGAACTCCCAGTAGTCGTTTCGTTGTGCCAATGTACACCATATTGCAGTCTTCGTTTTCGCTCCCTTTGCATGTGATTTCGTATACCACATTGCTTTGTTGGTGGGAGTCTATTGGAGATTTTGTATTTGTAAATATTGAAGACAAGGTGTTGTTAGATTTGTATGCTAATGTAATGTTCTGATTGCTGTTTATTTCGCCTT
>NW_023458555.1:106398780-106412620 GCF_013731165.1 Rhagoletis pomonella | reverse complement strand
GAAAAATAAATACTGTTGATATTGTTGAAGATGATAAAAAAAACTGATGACAAACAAAGGCGTTAGTTAACGTGCATTGAACCAGTCTTGAAAATAAACGCAGTCATTCATGATAAATGCGAACTGAAGTAAAATAAATAAGTTGATATAATTTGCTATAATGGTACTTACTTTCGTCCCTCGGTAGATGGCTGGCCTATCATCGAGACGACCGTTGACGGCATATATTAAGTTATACGAATATTTAAAAAAAAAATATCTATAATTTGGTGCTGAACACGTTTCGCTACTGAAGAAGGTGCTGCGGAATTGTCATTAGTGCTTAATATTTCGGGATCATAAATAACCCGATCGTCAAAATCGGTTGTTCGATCGCCCAAACGAACGTTATGCAGTGTTGCGCCCGCGTTAACTACCCAGCCAGCAAAACCGGGTCATACAAAAGTACTTTTTGCCGTGATAAGCACCGCCATGTGCCTTTAAGGACGCCAAAGAGTCTCTCGATTGGGTTACGTGCTTTACATAGCGCCTCGTTGCAGCGAAACTTTGGAGTTCCTTCTGGATCGTTTGGTAAAGGTGTCATCAGCCATGGCTCCAGTGGGTATCCAGAATCGCCTGTAATTATTTTCTTTTAATATTCCTATTCATATTACCAATCAAAAACGTGTTGTGATTTCCAGTTTCAAATGATCGCTGCATGACCCGACGCGCTGCAGAGAAGCTCCAAATAAAGGAATCATGTCGTGCTCTCGGAAATTTTGCATTCAAGTTTAAAATTTTAAGATTTGAATCACATATCTATAAGTTTGAACCATTACAAAATAACAATATAATTTTTCCATGTTGTAGATTTGTTCTTACCATTTGCACGTTGATTGAATGGTACCCATGGTGATTGACATAATTGGATTCATTATTTTTGGGAGCCAAAATTGAAACATGAGTGCAGTCGATTGCACCGATAGTTCCTGCTACAAATGGTGAAGGTGAAGACGCAAAAATTTCCTTTGCCGCTTGGCACTCCAGTTGCGTCATAGGGAACTTCACTTTGGTGTTAAACATTGAATTGTTGATTGCGTCAGTCACACGGTGTATGAAACGGCTTATGGATGTTTGGCTCATGGATATGCCCCACTGTTCTCCCACTGGGCGTTGATAGCATCCAGTGGCATAAAACCGTAGAGCAGCTAGAACCTTAAACGAGTACATAAACACATACTTATATAAGATGGTTTCGAGCGGTAATAGAAATTGTACGTTTTACAGGAAAAGCTGTTCCACGTCACATAAAGTTTATTAAAGGTAAAAACAGCTTTTCCTGTAAGTCCTTGAAACCTTCAGACCCTGCAATTCGTACTACCGCTGGAACGCACCTATAATACTTAATTAAGTTGAAATATATATTAATTTATCTGATTTTCGGTCGATAACGCTATTATTCGCGATCATCTTAATTGATTGTCAAGTTGCGACACCAAATTTTCAGCCATGCCGGGACTAAGTCTATATAGCCTAGCCTACGCCGGTCAGTTCTTGGCACGTTTAATGGCTGCTCATTATCATTATCATATAAATATGATGCAGTGTATGCAAATGCCATTTTTAACACAATTTTCACAATTTTCTCAATTTCCTCAATTTAACTTCACAGAAAAGTTTGCAAACAACAGCTTAACAACGAAAAACTAGATGCTGTTAACTTAACCACAAAAATAATTGTCACCAAACAGCTGACTGCGTTTGTTAAAACTAAACAATAACAAATATGGAGAAAACAACGTGAAATCTGGTTAAAATTATATTCAGAATCGCACTACTGGTTTGCAAACACAGGAACACGCAAATCTAAATCTAAACAACACTTTTTCGAAGTTCGACCTGGAGCCTTATTGATTGTGATTCCGAATGTCAATCGAATTGGGAATTGCAATCTTTTAAATTGAAATGGTGTGTCGGTCGGAATCATGGGAATTCTTCACCTATGAAAGGCCATGTTAAAATCTTTACTTGCACTACTTTCTTCATCAATTTCTTAACTGCGAGTCGCGTGCCGTTGCAAAGTTTTAAATGATTAATATTCCGCAACATGATCATTGGCACCCCTATTTTCAATTTCAGTATATGGGGTCTCCCCGGAAGATCAATCGAGTTCAAAAATTCCGTTGGATCGCCTTTTTCCACAACGGTGTTTATCGGTGCATATGCTATTTCCTCACGTTGAATGCTGGATTGAATAACATAAGTGGTATTCACCAAAGTGAGCAAGTGGCCTGGCAGTCTGGTAAAAGAGCAGACCAGCTCAAGCATTGACTGTTGTCAATACCACTATTATTTAGTTGATAGATATCCTTATTCTTCGCAGCAAGAATAGCCCGTAAACTGAGCGAATCGAGATTCTTATAATTAATTTTCCCAATAAAGAAACATTCTTTCGATCAATTCTCCTTCGATGTTTCTAAGTTACAAAATTATCAGGCCATAAAATTCGTCTTAATCTCTCATTGACTGGCAGCTTTCCGTTCCCAATGTCCAGTAACTGTCGGCTGCAGTGTATGTATGTTATTCTTGTCGCAATGTTGACTATTTCAGGCAATCATTTATCTCGTCCGCTAATGTTAATCGAGAAACTACAGATAATGTTTGCGTAAAATCTCCTGCGAGCAATATCAGTGCATTCCCGAACCGATCAAGAACCTCAAGCGATTTTTTATGTGCCATGGTGCACTCATCCCAAACAATGAGTTTAAATTTTTGTAATAATTTTTCCATACCGGTTGCTCTGGAAATATTACAAGTGGGAGTTTCGATGATGTTCAATGGCAGCTCAAGTGCTGAAATGGCAATGCTCTCTACAAAGCGATAGCTAAGGTAATGTAATTTTTTGATCGAACCGTTGCCAGAATCCATCTGACAAGGAATATTTTCCTAGTTCCTCCTGGCGCATCCAAGAAGAAGGTCCACCCACTCCGTCATTTATCATTTGCATATTCTTCTTCTACTTTGGCTTTATTATTATTATTATTATTATTAAAATTTTCAAATAGGTGGCAACCCTCCTCAAAATTATTTCCAACAGTAATATTTCTGAAACCTATTTAATTTGATACCCACATTGAAATATTTCAATTATATTATCAATTTAGCCGAGTTAAAATTTATAAATAGGTGGCAACACTCCTCAACAATATTTCCTATAGTAATCTTTCTGAAACCTATTTTATTTGATACCCACATGGCATTATTTTATTTATTTTAACACTTTAACCGAGTTAAAATTTTCAAATAGGTGCAGCCGTCCTCAGCCAGCAGTTTTATTTCTTAAACCTGTTTAATCTGATACCCGTATTGTAATATTTCATTTATTTTATGAATATAACTGGATTTAAAAAATTTCAAACAGGTGGCAACTCTACAAATTTTTGTAATATATTGTTTGGTACCGATATTGTAACATTTTATTTATTTTACCAATTTAATTGAGTTAGATTTTCAAACAGGAGACAACCCTCCACAGACATAAGACTGTAGGTCTTTGAAAAACTTTTTATTTTGATACCCACATTGCAATATTTCATTTGTTTAATCAATTTAACTGGGTTAAAATTTTCAAATAGGTGGCAACCCTCCTAAAAAGTATTTCCAAAAGTCTTCCTTCTTAAACCTCTTTAATTGTGTACCTATATCAATTAAATTGAGTTACATTTTCAAACAGGTGGCAACCCTCCTCAACCATATTTGCGGCCGTAAGCCTTCTTAAAAATCTAAAGTTTGACACACAAATTACTGTATTTCATTTATTTTATCAAAATATCTGAGTTTACATTTTCAAAGAGCTGGCAATTTTATTCAAAAATATTTCCAGCAGTTATCTTTCTTAAACCTCTTAAATTTAACATCTATATTGTAATATATCATTTATTTTATCAACTAAATTGCGCTAAACTTTTTAACAAGTGGCAATCCTCCTGTAAAATATTTTCTACTGAAAGCCTTCTTGAAACTCCTTAGTTGGATACCCACATAGCAATATATCATTTACTTTATTAATTTAACTGAGTTAAAATTTTAAAATTGGTGGCAACCCTTTTCCAGAAATACTTCCAACAGTTATATTTCTTAAACCTTTTTAATTTGATATCCATACTGTAATATTTCATATATTCTATCGACGTACTTAGTTAGATTTTCAAATAGGTGGCAACCCTTCTCAAACATATTTTCGGCTGTAAACCTTCTTAAAGCTGTTTAGTTTGACACCCATATGGCAATATTTCATTTGTTTTATCAATTCTACTGAGTTAAAATTTTCAAATAGGTGGCGATCCTCGTCAAAATTATTTCCAGAAGTTATCTTTCTTAAACCTCTTTAATTTGGTACCCATATTGTAATAATTTATTTATTTTATCAATATAATTGGGTTTAAAAATTTTTAAATAGGTGGCAACCCTCCATTGTTTTGCGATATCATTGGTTCTGGTATTATACCGAACAATACTAAAAAAAATTATTGAAATCGGTGCAGCCGTTCTCGAGTTTTGACGACCGTGACATACGAACACAACACTTTTATATACATACTAGCTGTACCCTGCCACGCTTTGCTGTGGCATATTTCTGTTATATGGACGATAAATTATTAACGAAACAAAGCATTTGTTTCATATGTGTTTGGTTATGTAATAAGTACTCGTGTGCACACAATATTTGTTATTTTTTCCATTCTCTGCATAGATATCAAGGGTATCTGGTTTGCCGACACAGGAACACGCAACATCTGAGAAGCAATCCGCATCTAAATCTAAACCATACTTTTCCAAAGTTCGACCTGGAGCATTATTGATTGTGATTCCGAATGTCAATCGAATTGGGAATTCAAATCTTTTAAATTGGATCATCATCATTAAATGGAATCATGGGAATTCTTCACCTTTGAAAGGCCACGTTAAAATCTTTTCTTACATTACGTTCTTCATCAATTTCTTAACTGCGAGTCGCATTCCGTTGCAGAGTTTTCGCTGATTAATATTCCGCAACATGATAACTGTTAAACCTATTTTTAATTTCAGTATGTGAGGTCTCCCTGGAAGATTAATCGAGTTCAAAAATTTCGTTGGATGGTCTTTTTCCATAACCATAGTGAGCAAGTGGTCTGGCAGTCTAGTAAAAGAGCTGATCAGCTCAAGCAACGACTGTTGTCAATACAACTATTATTTAGTTGATAGACCTCCTTATTCTTCGCAGCAAGAATAGCCCGTTCACTGAGCCAATCGTGATTCCTAAAATTAATTTTCTTAATAAAGAAACATTCTTTCAATCAGTTCTCCTTTCGATGTTTCTAATTTACAAAAATTATCAGGCCATAAAATTCGTCTTAATCTCTCATTGACTGGCAGATTTGCGTTCCCAATGTCCAGTTATTGTCGCGCGAATACTTCAGTTGCAGTGTATGTATGTTCGTCTTGTCGCAATGTTGACTATTTCCGGCAAGCATTTATCTTTCGTGTTAATCGAGAAACTACAGACAATGTTTTCGTAAAATCTCCTGCGAGCAATATCCCGAATGGTTGAACGTTTCCACGCAAATCCCGCAACAATGGATCAAAAGCCTCAAACGATTTTTATGTGCCATGGTGCACTCATCCCAAACAATGAATTTAATTTTTTGGTAAACTTTTTTCATACCGGATGCTCTGGAAATATTGCACGTGGGAGTTTCAATGATTTATATGTTCAATGGCAGCTAAAGAGCTGAATTGGCAATGTTTCCACCTTGTAATAATGTCGCAGCAATTCCAGACGAAGCGATGGCTAAGGTAATGTAATTTTTTGATCGAACCGTTGCCAGAATCCATCTTATAAGGAATATTTTGCTAGTTCCTCCTGGCGCATCCAAGAAAATGGTCCCCCAACTCCGTCATTTATCATTTGCATATTCTTCTTTTACTTTGGCTTTGTAGCCGCCTAAGCCATTTTGGCCGACCTCCACAAAGAACGCCAGTCATTTCTCTCTGTGCCAACTTGGTCTCTCCATTGCCATGGGTGCTTCCTATTCGTCTGCTACCACCATCGTCTGCTACCACCATCGGCTTGCGAGTTGAATTCTTTTACACCTGAAACTTCGGTTCCTATTGAACGACATGTCTAAACCAGCGGAGCCGCTCTATATTCATTCGCTGCACTATGTACATTTAGTTGTAAAGCTCATACAACTCATCGTTCCATCATCTACGGTAACATCGTCGCCCATGCGTAGAAGCCTGTATATCTTCCGTAAGATCTTTCTCTCGAATACTCCAAGGCCGCCTCATAAAATGTTGTCATTGTCTAAGCTTCTGCGGCATATAACAGCTCGGGCATGATGAGTGACTTATACAGTGCGGTTTTTGTACGTCGAGAAAGGACTTTACTCCCCAATTGCCTACTCAGTCCAAAGCAGCACCTATTGGCAAGAGTAATTCTGCGTGGGTTTTCCATGCTGATATTTTTATCGGTGATAGTGCTGGTTCCCTAGTAAATGAAATTCTCCACTTTCCGAAATTATAACTGTCAACAGTGACGTGGGTTCCAAGGCGCGAACGCGGTGACTGGAGATACTTCGTCTTGTCCTCGTTTACCACCAGGCGCATTCGCTTTGCTTCCTTATCCAGCTTGGAAAAGGCAGAAGAGACTTCGCTATTTTTGTTAGCGTTGATGTCGATGTCATCGGCACACGCCCTTGTAAAAAAAATGTTCCTACATGGTTCAGTTGTGCAGCTCTTATTATCTTAACATTTGCATCATGCGATCGTAAATTCTCTTCTGCTTTCGCTTTAATTTGGAAATCCTTGATTGGGAATAGGAGTTCACAATAGTAGTGATAATCATAATCATAATGATATTATCTCATGTTATTCAAAATTTCTTTACTCGCAATATACGTAGTTGGCCTTGGCGACCCCAAACGAAATTGCTTACGGTCAAAAGTTGACTGATTTATAATGCTAGGGAATGGTGTCAACAATTCTATGTTTTCATTAAGTATTTTTTTAACAGCTTTCATGCGATAGTTTTTTGTTTTCGGTACTCTTTTATCATTTTGTTATTTGTTTCAGTAGTTTTTAGCCGACTTAAAAAAAAAGGAGAAGGTTATCAATTCGTCGGATTCTTTTTTATGCATGTTACCGCATAACTTTGGACCACGTCAACCGATTTCCAGGTGATCCCATACTAATTTGGTTTAGATCCGATCATTGGATCATGAAAAAATTAACGGTACTATTACACTTTTATATGAGAATTGGTGTCGGTGTGTTGTTTGCTTAAAAATTACTTGTTTATGAATTTTTACATTAAGTAATTTGTGTACCAGCTCTTCGTTGATAATATGATCACTTCGTTTGATAAGATGTTGTAAATTCTATATTTATTTACAATATTCGGATTTTGGATAAGTGGTAAGATTTAAAAAAATTCCCTAGTAAAGCTTTCCCAAATACTTTTCGTTTGGAACCAGTTATGTAATATTTCATTTCATTTCAATATTTTCAGTTTATACTTTTAGATAGATGATAATCCTATAAAAAATATTTCCAATTCAAGATTTTTCAAATACCTTTCGTTTGGCACCCATATTGTTCCTCAAACATATTTTCGATTCTAAGTCTTCTTAAAACTCTTTAGTTTAATACCCACATTGCAATATTTCATTTATTTAATCAATCCAAAAGGGTCCACCCTAATGCTTAATAATATAGGTACATATGTACCATATATGTAATACTCCTATATTGGCAGTAAGAGCTAGTACCGTCCGAAAACACTACAGTACAGATATATCAATAAACACGTACGAAAGAAAAGGAACACATACGTTTATAAATAAACCTGTACACGAAACATTTACAAAAACGGCACTCAAGTACACAATACATTGACAAAAACAGTACAAGACTGTCTCGCTTTGATTTCGGAATGCTTACACATTGAGATGTTAGCTTCCCTGCAGGGAAACCGCGGACTAGTGAATAAAATTTCTAGTTCCGTACTAGGTCTTTATCGCCAAAAAGGAACTAGTCCGATAGGATCTAGATCCCCACCAGTCCAAAATCGGCGAAAAGTGGTACTTTTAAAAAACTAATTTTTTCAGTCTTTTTCACTAGAAATCTATATCTAAAGTGACGAATTTAGAAATGGTTCGGAACTATAGAAAAAGGGATGCACGAACTAGATCTTATTTGTCCAATTTAGAACTAATTCGCAACTATCGAATAAGGGATGCAGCGGGGGGCTTGTTTACTTTACATATATATATTTATCTTAACATTTCAACATCTTGGGACTGTCTGGAATCTAAGAAATAACAGCGAGCACCTATGCAAACTCAGCTACAGCTAGAGGTATGTAAACGTACATTTCTTACAATCATTCAAACAAATTTAATTTCAAATTGAAAACACATTTCTTTCAAAATAACTTAAAATCGCACACACGGAAGAACCAAAAAGATGGAAAAATCATGATACTTTTTTCTATAGTCTGTCGATTTTAGAACTGGTTCGGAACTATAGAATTTAGGACTAGTTTGGAACTACCGAAAAAGGGATGCAGCGGGGGGCAATTGACACTTCCTAGGACATCGCCATGTTAAATTCGCGAGTTGCTTGCATGCAAAAGAGATTTAACGCGAACCAGTACTGGGTCTAAGTGTACTAGAAGCGCACCAGTTCAGAACTAGAGATTTTCCCCACAGGGTTACTACCAATATAGAAGTATTACATATATGATATGTACGCATACATGTACACTAAAGTGGTTCAAAAATGTATGTAAAAAAATAAGGTCGGATTTTTAATGCCGCCACCCCCTAGGATTGTTATATACCGAAAAAATTTATATTCTATATTCTATACTAATTATATAAAGAGAAGTCCCTTTTTTTTGTAACAATTTTGTATACAAATAGCTTTCGGTAACCGCCATGTTTTAGGCAAAAAAAATTTTACTTTTTTCGGGTAGGTGGACCAAGGACCGGTCTATTTGAAAAAATCTTATTATAGTCCGATTTGCTTAAAATTTAGTACGTAAGTAGCTTTTTAGCATATATTAGCATATATGACCCATTTTTTCCGGGAAGTGGTCCAGGGACCGATCTATTCGAAAAAATCGAATTTACGGTCCTATTTGCTTAAAATTCGGTGCGCAGATAGCTTTTTAGCATGTATTAGCATATGTGATCAATTTTTCCCGAGAAGGGGACCAGGGACCGATCTATTCCAAAAAATCGCATTTACGGGTCCGATTTGCTTAAAATTCGGTACGTGAGTAGTTTTTTAGCATATATTAGGATATATGGTCCATTTTTTCCGAGAAGTGGACCAGGGACTGATCTATTCGAAAAAATCGTATTTACGGCCCGATTTGCTTAAAATTCGGTACGTAGGTGGCTTTTTAGCATATATTAGCATATATGATCCAGTTTGTCAGAGAAGTGGACCAGGGACCGATCTGTTCGAAGAAATCGTATTTATGGTCCGATTTGCTTAAAATTCGGTACATAGGTAGCTTTTTGCCTGGATAAGCTTATAGATTCCTGTTTTCCAATTTTCATGCAATTTCGAATATAAATAGCTTTAAGTAACGACCATATCAAGGGGCGAATTCGTCACTAGGCAAGATTTTTTTGCGCCAATCAGAAACAACGGATACTGTCAAAATATAATTATAATATATAATATATCTCAACTAATTTATATTTAGAAAGCCGTTTGTTAGTTTTCGCAAGGCTCGAGAGCGGCTGAACCGATTTTTTTGAAACTGCCACCTGCCGCACGTGTCCCAAGGATGGTTTTAGGCTAAACAAAAATCTATATGTAAAGGGGGCGTGGCACGTGGTAGAGTTTTGGAAATTGGTATGGAGATATACGAAATCAATCGCACACCCTTGAAGCAAAATTTTAGCTATAGTAAAAAGGGGTGTGACATCTCCCATACATACCGAATTTTTCATACTGATTATCTCTGGAAATTTTTTGGTAGAGTTCTAGAGTTTTGTATGGAGATGTACGAAATAAATCGCATACTCTTGCAGAAAAATTGGAACTATTGGAAAAGGGGGCGTGGCATCTTCCATACAAACCGAATTTTTCATACTGCCTATCTTTGGAAGTGTTCATGGTAGAGTTCTGGAACTTGGTATGGAGATATACGAAATCAATCGCATACTCATGAAGAAAGAGGGCAGCTGTTGGAAAGGGGGGCGTGGCTCCTCCCATATAAATAGAATTTTTATACTGCATATCTCTGAAAGTATTCATGGTACACTACCGGAACTTCGTATGGAGATATGTATATAGTTGAAATCAAGCCCATACTCTTGGAGAAAATTTGGGCTATTTGAAAAGGGGTGTGAGGCCTACAAACCTACCGACCCTTAGCTATCTTTGAATGAATTTGTTTATTCTTCTGTAGGAGTGTTTGTGAGTGAAATCCTCTTAAATGGTTGTACGGATTTTAACGAAACTTTTTGTGTATTTGAGTGGGTCTCTGGATGGTTTAGTTTCACAATTTAATCCGACAGTTGGCGCTGTAGTTGAGTTATTACTAAAAATCTTATTTATGATCCGATTTGGCTAATGTTTTAAATACGTATGCAATACTATTGCAAAAACGTGCTGCCAAGTGGTGCTGAAGTCGAGCTATTACTAAAAATAGCCAAGTGAGAAAAGGGGCCGTGAAGGTCAGATTAAATCGACCTGTTGCACCATTGAGTATATCGACGGTCCTGCGTTGCAATTGGCCCAATGGATGTGATTTTCCAATATTATTATGCGTTCAAACTTTTAAGGTATTTCGTCTGAAATAAGTATAAGAATATTGCATTTCTGTAGAACAATGATTCGCACCCAATTTGAAATTGCCACCTACTATACTGTAAAGCTTCTTGGACATTCACTATAGAACCGGGTCATTGTTGCCGCCAGGAGTGAAGAGGAAAAAATTTATTTCGCTTTGCGAATAACCGTGCTTTGAAATGCCGCACAACTGAAGAATTTCAAGAACGGATATAACACTTTCCTTAGGTTATTTAAAGCGGCAAATGACCACCAAACCTTAATCTTAGCAGACAAATGTGCCAATGAAAATCGTAAACGTGAATTGTTGGTGAAAATGTTGGACCAAAAAGTTTCAATAAAATATATAAAAATTTTGGGCGGGACGAAGTTCGCCGGGTCTGCTAGTATACACATATTTTTTGTTTTGAAATAAAAAATAATTTAGGTAGTGCTTAAAGCGCTAAAAGTTTTCCATGTATTTTATATGGAGAAAAAACATCTTTTCGTAGAAATAATGTAGAATTCTTGAAAATCAATATTTTTCGATCGGAAAACTTTACTTATCTTCATGAGATTCCCAGTAATAATACTCAATTGTTTCTTTAACAATTTTTTCATGGTAACTATATTTTATAGGTCCTCCAAAGCCCTTAGAAAATGCAATGGGGGGACCAATAAAAAATCTTTAATCATAAAAAATGGTTAAATAAACAATTGGATATTAGTCTCCTGAAGAGAATCATAGTTTTCCGGTCGAAAAATATTGATTTTCAAGAGTTTTATACCATTTCTACGAAAAATTGTTTTTTCTCCATATAAAATACATGGAAATCTTTGAACGCTTTGCGCACACCCTAAATATTTTTTGATTTCAAAAAAAAATATAAAATAGAGGTATATTTTTTTCGACATGGATCAATCCTAGGGTGTGCCGGCATTAAAACTCCGACTTTATTTTTTTGGACCACTGTAATGTACACATGTATTTATTAGAAACTCTCATAAATTTTTCCCGCCAAATTAACTATTTTTTTACCCCCCCTCCAAACAGTTTTACTGCTTTGAGGTTGAACTCAATTCTATTGAAAAGAGCGCGGGCACTTATTTTTCCGTATTCAACCAGGAACGGCCGTCAGCCACCACACATCGTCCGTACCCGCTCTACATTTGTACATATCCATAAAATAATAATAATAAATCAAACATATTTGACAAGGGGCTAATATTTCGTTGGTTTATTTATTTTATCGCTTTATATTGAAAATACATTGATGCAACATACTATGCTTTCGAGTTAAAATTTTCAAAAAGGTGGCAACTCTCCTCAAAAATATTTCCAACAGTCATCTGTCTTAAACTTCCTTAATTTAATACCTATATTTTAATAAGTCATTTACTTTATCAATTATGTAAATTTAGTTAAATTTTCAAACAGGTGGCAACCCTCCTCAAATATATTTTCGGCCGTAAACCTTAATATTGAAATACTTCATTTATTTATTTTTGTAATATAAATGATCCTGCTATAATACCGAACAATAAAAAAAATAATAATTATTCAAATCAGTTCAGCGGTTCTCCTCGAGTTTCGATGACCGTGACAAAGGAACACAACATTTTTATATGTATAAATATAGATTTCTAAATCAAGATTTTTATATGCCTTTAGTTTGTACCGATATTGTAACATTTTATTTATTTTACCAATTTAATTGAGATTAATTTTCAAACAGGTGGCAACCCCCCTCAAAGAAACTTTCTACTGTAGGACTTTCAAAAACTCTTTAGTTCGCTACCCACATTGCAATATTTCATTTGCTTAATCAATATAACTGAGTTAAAATTTTCAAATAGGTGGAAATCCTGCACAAAAGTATTTCCTAAAGTTCTCTTTCCTCAACCTCTTTAATTTGATACCTATTTCAATTATATTGAGTTAAATTTTCAAACAGGTGGCAACCCTCCTCAGGCATATTTTCGGCTGTAAGCCTTCTTAAAAAATCTAAAGTTTGATACCCAAATTACCGTATTTCATTTATTTTATCAAAATAACTGAGTTTAAATTTTCAAAGATGTGGCAACTTTACTCAAAAATATTTCCAGCAGCTATCTTTTTAAACCTCTTAAATTTAATATCTATATTGTAATATATCATTTGGTTTATCAATAAAATTGCGCTTAGTTTTTTAACAGCTGGCAACCCTCCTTTAAAATATTTTCGACTGTAAGCCTTCTTAAAATTCTTTAGTTTGATATCCACATAGCAATATTTAATTCACTTTATCAATTTAACTGAGTTAAAATTTAAAAATTGGTGGCAACCCTTCTCCAAAATATTTCCAACAGATATCTTTCTTAAACCTTTTTAATTTGATAGCCATAATGTAATATTTCCTTTATTTTATCGATGTACTTTAGTTAAATTTTCAAACAGGTGGCAACACTTTTCAAACATATTTTCGGCTGTACGCCTTCTTAAAACTCTTTAGTTTTACACCCACATGACAATAATTCATTTATTTTATCAATTTGTCTGAGTAATATTTTCAAATAGGTGGCAACCCTCGTGAAAAATATTTCCAGCATTTATCTATCTTAAAACTCTTTAATTTGATATCCATATTGTAATAATTTATTTATTTTATCAATATAATTGTGTTTGAAAATTTTCAAATAGGTGGCAACCCTCCAATTTTTTACGATATCATTGGTTTTGGTATTATACCGAACAATACAAAAAAAAAATTATTCAAATCGGTTCAGCCGTTCTCGAGTTTTGACGACCGTGACATACGAACACAACATTTTTATTTACATGTATCTATCTATATATATAAAATTCAAATTATGTATGTACCTATAGACACACTTGGCTCCTAAACGAATAAGCCGATCGTAACCAAATTTTACACACGCACTGGATATCTTCCAGGGATGGTCACAGGGTAAAAAATATTTTGATATATAAAGGGGGCGTGGCCCCAAAACGTGGACCCGGGTAACCTTAGGATGTATTTGTTTAATATGG
>NW_023458555.1:106398032-106398770 GCF_013731165.1 Rhagoletis pomonella | reverse complement strand
TTCATGAATGCTTTAAGATTGAGCACTTTTCATATAGCTGGGTGACTTGGGTCACGAGATACAGACCAAAACGTGGACCCGGGTAAACTTAGGCTGTATTTGTTTAATATCGGCATAAAATGAAAGCTGTTATGTCAAAAGTATGCGGAAGCAAATAAAAAAAAAATTAAAAAATTCATGAATACCGTTTTAGTGAAAAATAAAATTGAGTAATGCGGACAGTTCTTTAATCTTCTTTAATATAAAAATTAATATAAAAATAAGTAGGGTTTTCCTTCCTGACGCTATAACTCCAGAACGCACGAACCGATTTTCACGGTTTTGCATTCGTTGGAGGTTTATAGCTAGGAAAATTCAGGAAAAATTTCAATAGAAAAGTATATGGTGTGTGAGTATCCCCCACGAAAATAAGTATGTTTCATTTAAAGTAGATGGTGCCATTGTTTAACAGCTATTCATTGTACTTTGCTCAGTTAATTTCATGTGACACTAGCGAATACCCGGCGTGCTTCGCTGCGCCTTAAAAGTAATTTTGTTTTGTTACTCCCTCTCACAACATTTGAAAATATTATTTAATATTGCTGTACATATTTGTATAGTAGGGAGATTTTTTCAAATTATATAAATATACGTTATTTGAATATGAATCAATACACGTTTGAGGAAAGGGTGCGATAGTAGACTCCAGTTATAAGATTATAAATTAAATTTCCAAGAGAAAGTCGGTTCTTTACATAT
>NW_023458555.1:106384373-106398022 GCF_013731165.1 Rhagoletis pomonella | reverse complement strand
AAAAATACATTTAAGGCGCAGCGAAGCACGCCGGGTAATTGCTAGTAGATATATAGATATAGATATAGGTGGGCAATATCTACCATACAGTGACTTCATTTGGCAAGCTGCGTCTGAAAAAACCGACAAGGTATTAAAAAAGGACTATATTTATCAAAACATTCCACAAAATCGAGAAGCTATAAATAATAATGTTCATAATGGCATATCGTACCGGCTTCACGAAAACTGTATTCCGATTTCTAAGCGGAAAATTAAACAAAATTCGTGACGATAATTGGCCATTCAATAAAAAATGATGGCACCTTGAAGGAGTTGAGTGAATCTATTCATTTGAATTTGACAGAATGGGATAAAGTAGGGGTGCAGTTGAAAAAATACAAACAGAGGGCATACGAAGTTTAAACGATGGGTGGAGTGACAAAATTTATTATTCAATTTATGAAAAGTTAAAGTTTCCATGCCCATTTGTTTTTAAAAATGCTAAAATTAAGAGAAATGCAGGTGCAATTTTCTTAACAATCAAAGGAAATTGTTCTGAATGTCATGCCTAAATTCATTTGTATAGTTCAAGTGAGGCAACTCATAATGGAATTGATTTCAATGTTTCTACTTTGGATACGCGAGGCATTATTCACACTAAAAGACGACAGCTTCGAAGCCATAAGAGTAGAATGGTTGCTGATGAGTTGCACGGAAAATCGGCACACTTATGGCGCCGAGAAGAAACTCATAAGCGTATGGAGTTCGGTGATCCTCAACCTTCGGATTTATACTCGTCGAATGTCCTTCGAATAGTCACATAAGAAAGAATAGAAAAGGCACTCGGCGTTAAATCTGGTGATAACCCGATGATGTCTTTATTTAAGGCTGCATAATCTCCCCAATACTCTGCTGGTATTGGAGAAATAGGCCTAAACTAAGCCGTACGTTATGTATTGGCTACCTGAGCAACTGTCGATGTATGAAGTTTTCTTCAAAAGCAACAAGTGAGGCGGCATCAGCATTGACGCAACTGGGAATATTACGCAACGATTACCATTGACGGATGGATCAAAAATTACCATTTTTATGTACCAAGCTGTGGCAGGCTACAATGACAGCATACTGCCACTATTTCAAATGGCATCAATAAAACATAATGCAAACTGGATAAGAGAGTGGATGCGCTCAGGTGCTAAAGCTCCTAAAGAAGTGGTTATGGACTATTCTTTGGCACTCATGAATGCTGTAGCTTTGGCATTTAATGAACGCAGTTTGGGAAAATATGTCGACGATTGTTTCTCTCAAATTTCAGGATCTAGTCCTCGAAATCAAATTTATCGCTAACTGGTCATGCTTTTCTAAAAACCAACCTCATACCAAAGACTTTTTCTTACGCTGTGGGGCATTGTTGGTACTCCAAACAAGTATTGATAAATTTCAAAGACTTTTGCGCGCAGTGCTGACGATGGCCTTCTCCCCGAATATCGAGGAAAGTAATCAAAACGATGAATTTTACTTATCGCGCGATTTGTTAATGACATTAATGAAAACTGGACTTAATAACTGGAATCCTAAAGTTCATAATACAAAGGATGACGTTTTCAGTGGCTTCAGTAGTATGAATTATGATAGTAGATAGATATCGCGGTGAGGACGCAGACAAATGTTACACTGCCAGGAATTGAAAATAAATACATGTGTAGAAATTTTGGTGAAAAGTTATTCAAACTTTCAAACCAGTTTGTATTATGGACACACATCGTTTCGAAATTCCATCGCCCGCAAACGGATATAGTTGGGATCGAGAGAGCATCTTCAGCACGCAGTGAGGCGTATTACAAGGACCTAAAGAACTATATTTTAGAATCAAATCGCAAACTGAGGTTGGATAAAGTTGTTCTTCGTCATTTGACAGCTTTGCGTGGTACTGTGAACTTGCTTGCCTCAAACAAATATGCAAGGAATCGACGTGAAAATGTTGATATTTCATCCGATAAAGGAACTGATTCAGAAACTACCAGTTCTGGACAGGACATTGAATCTTCCAACCATTTAGGGTAATCTCCATTACAAAATACATCCAGTTCACGGCGAAATACTTCTGGTAACTCAACGATTAAATTAATTTTTCTATCATATCTGTATTTATATTTGTAAGCCTTCTTAAAAATCTAAAGTTTGATACCGAAATTACCGTATTTCATTAACTTTATTAAAATAACTATTAGTGATGATTTAGATGACAATTTAAAGAACAAAGAGAGAACACCAAAACATAAAACACTGGTTGCAATAAAAACTCCGTAAAGAGCCCCACACCTATTTCAAGAATACCACTATTCACCGAAGAAAAATTCTCCGTGGATAATTAAGTTCAGGTTAAGAAATCGTACGAAGTAATGAAATCAGCCGATTTACCACCTAGTTCTTCTAAATCCTCCGTAAACATCATTTCATCTACCAGTCAAAAGAAGGTTTTGTTTGAAATGGACTCATCACCCGTTTCGCCAATTTACAGAAAAAGAAAAATTGCCACTGATGAGGTTATCCCATCATCAACTTTCCTGGATTCACGGTCGGATGCCGAGCAAGTATCAGTCATTAACAGTTTAAATGAGAAGTCCACAGAAGTATTACATGATATAATAAACACTGAAAGTAGTTATTTAAATGAAGTTGATGGCTGGGAAGGAGTGCTGCCTAAAAAGAAAAAGCCTGTTGTCTACCTGGAATGTGTTCCCGATATTGAAAATCTCCATCAACGTCCAAAATTGATTAAAAATATATCTCTCCCTGTTAATGGAAATCACAAACCTCTTCTGCCGACATCTAAGGGTTTGCTCAAGTTTATAAACACCTGCGCTTTTGATGCAGTAATTCATTGCATTCGAGCTGGATATATTGATTGGCCTGCGTATAATGAGTGCGCAATGCGTTCCGAAGCAATAATATTCAAAATAGTCAAAGAACTCTCAACCAAAGGAGCAATTCTGTCTGTTTATAAAAGTCGCGGAGAAATGTTATTGACTATGAAGGGGCCTAATAAAAATGTGGTAGACTGCAACTCAAATATTGGCAATGTTGTCGATGAACTATTACATGAAGAACCTTCTATAATGACAACACAATATTGCAATATCTGTGGCGATGCGACAAGACGAATAAAAACAGCTTTAGAAGTTGATCTGGGTCCGTTATACAGAAAAGGTTTGAGGGGCCTTCAAGAATCGTTAAGTAATTCCTTACAACAACAATAATAATAATAATAATTATAATAATATCCCAACGGTTTTTACCATCCATTCCCGCCCATCCGCACGAGGGGCGCAGTACGGAACCAATATTTTAAATTTTTGTGCCGAGTCACGATAGGCAGGAGTTTGTTAAGTGTCGAGATCTAAAACTGTTCAGCTACAGAACTAAATTCATCTGCTGATTTTATGTATTTATGTCAATAATTCACTTATTGAGAGAGGAGAGTATCGCTTTCTTAATGCTGAAAAGCGGATCTGATATATCAAACGTGCTGGAATGAGAGTTAAAATCCTGGCATAAGCACCGGAGTGGGTCGTGCAATTCAAAATTGGTTTTACAAGCTTTCAGAAATATGGGACAAAAGTGTCTTGATACGCGTGAGGGAACATTAAAGCTTACATCAGCCAGAAGAGACTTGAAATTGAGCCTGTCAGTAATTTAACCATAAAAATTATACCGAGCATTACCCTCCGACTAGCAAGTGTAGAAGGGTTAATACGTTTTAAGCGACTCGTATAAGGTGGAAGACTATATTGAGAATCCCATCGGAAATTTCTTAAAGCAAAAAGTAGGAATTGTTTTTGAATTGATTCTATCTTGTCTGAGTAAATTTGATACCTTGGATTCCAAACCACCGAGCCGTATTCCAGAATCGGCCTAACTAATGTTTTAAACAGGGGTTTAGTGACATAAGGGTCACTAAATTCTTTTGACCAACGGTTCACAAATGCAAGTACACCTTTAGCTTTGTTGACTGTCACATTAATGTGAAAATTAAAATTAAGCTTAGGATCCATTGTGATACCAAGGTCCACAAAATTGTATACCTGTTCCAGGTTATGGTTGCTTATTATATAAGAAACTGGCAGAACAGCTCTTCGCGGGAAGCACATTACTTTACATTTCTTAAGATTTAGAGGCATAAGATTTACTTTACACCAGTAAGCCATGCTGTTTAAGTCTGATTGTAGCAAAGACCTTTCTTCAATTGAAACGTACGATTTATAAAGTTTTACATCATCTGCATACATTAAAATTTTGGAGAATTTTATATCTGTAGAAATATCGTTTATAAAAAGCAAGAACAGAATCGGGCCTAGGTGGCTACCCTGAGGGACTCCTGAAGTAACATCAATGACGTCAGAGATAGTATTTTTAAACAATACCCTTTGTGATCTATCATAGAAGTATGAAGAGATCCAACGTAGAAAATTAGGTGGAAGACCAAGAAGATCAAGTTTATAGATGAGCAACGAGTGACACACTTTGTCAAATGCTTTACTGAAATCAGTATATATAACATCAACAGTTTTGCTCTCACTAAATGCTTTTGAGATACAGGATGTTAATTCAAGTAAATTTGTAGAAGTTGATTTGCCCTTGCAAAATCCATGTTGACTGTATGAAATGCTTGAAGTGATAGAATGCGTCAACCGATCTGTTATAATTGCTTCAAATAATTTAGGAATTGCAGAAAGCTTAGCTATGCCCCGGTAGTTCTCCACTGAAGACCTGCTACCGCTTTTATGTAAGGGGGTTATGAACGATTCCTTCCATACAGTTGGAAAAACGCCCTCTTTAAGAGACAAATTAAATAAAGCTGTTAACGGCTCATAGAGATAATCAGCACAATTTCTAAGAAAACAAGTGGGGATCTGGTCAGGACCATAACTAAAAGACTGCTTTAATGACTTCAGGTAAACTAAAACATCATCGGGAGATATTATAGGGTTATGTATTGAGTTAATTGGACTTAGTTTAAAAGGATAGTCAAAGTATGCTTGGGAGTTAGTGGAATAATTGGATTTAAAAAACTGAGCGAACATGTTAGATATTGTTTGATTATCACCAGATACGGTATTTTGATACTTCATGGCGGAAGGAAACCCCCGTACATTTCGCTTGGAGTTTACGAAATCATAAAATGATTTGGGGTTATATATTATACGTCGTTTGATTTTACACAAGTAATCTTTATAACACTTTTTGTTTAATTCAAAGAACTTGTGACGCAAAAGTGAGTATTTTACATAGTATGAGTGTAAGCCGGTTTTTTTGTGTAATCTAAAATAACGTGACTTTCTGTTTTTCAAGTTTCTCAGTTCTTTAGTGAACCATAACTGTGTTTGTTCTTCAGGAACACACATGCGTTGAGGCACATACTTTTCAAATAATCCAGGGTACGAAAATAAACTGTACAAAACAATTCCCATTTGCTCATCGATCATCATGTCATTTGTGGTTTTGTACAGTTTTGTAAATAGTCAGAAACAAATTGTAAGATTCACTGTCATTTTCCCCAAACAGAAACGTTTGCTTTTCGTTTGTGACAATTGTACCATAGGGTACGTTTTATATGTATGCAAACGTTTCAATTACGTGAAAAATAATTTTTTCTGTAAATTTTCATATCCAATTCAATTAAAAAACATTGTTATTTTTTTATTCATTGCAGCCATTCGTTTTATATTTGTTTATTGCATATATGTGCATACATAAATATATTTTCCCTGCACGATTCATTTCGTTTGTTGTTTCGTCTGTAACTACTAAACTACTGTAGTGTGCTATCGCCAAAGTGAACTCAGCCGTTTTGTTTCGTATTGTACCGAACTGTTAAAGTAATAAACGAAACGAAATAGTAACGTACAATATAGTTTATTTTCGTACACTGAAATAATCTATGTACAGTACAATTAAAATGTGCAACGCTTTGCTCAACTTTTTCTTTGTATATAGGCCACGACAATTTAGACAATTCTTTATTCAGTTTTTTAAAGTTGGCTTTCGAAAAATCAAAGCGAATATTTGGTTCGTATGTTTGGACAGCGCAATTTTGACCATCGTTTATAATTTCGTAAGATATCTCAATGGCAGGGTGGTAGACATCTTCGGGCAAAACTAGTGGGTCACATTTATTTACAGCCGACTTAGATGCATCATCAACATAAACAAGATCTAATACTTTGCCAAACTTATTGCGAAGTACATCAACTTGATTCAGGCAGAGTTCTGCCATCTCCTCTAAAAATACGTTGTTGCTCGCGCTAGACGAGAAAGGTACAATGGGCCGTATGAATAAAAACTAAGCAATTGCTTTTTCTTAAAATTTCATACCTTCTACTTCAAGTTTGTTTGAATAAATTGAGTAAAAGATCTGAAATTTTAAGAAAAAGCAGTTGCTTATTTTTATTCATACGGCCCAATATCATTGTCAATGATGTTCCATGATACATTTGGTAAATTAAAGTCACCCAACACAATCAATGAATCAGAGGGTTTCATGAATTCGTGAATTAATTGATTTCAATAAAGATACATGTTGTGAATACACTGATAAGTCAGATCGGGGAGGAATATAGCATAGAGCTAAGTAAGTAAACCCCCTTCCAACCTGAGCACGAATGCATTTGAATTCTGCAGATTCAATGTGTGGAAGACTAACTTCTTCAGATGGTATTGAAGAGTCTACGGCAAAGAGTACGCCACCGCCGACTCTGTCCTCCCGATCTTTTCTGTAGATATGATAATTATTAATTATTTGAAATAATCTTTGAATTAAAAGTGTGAGGTTTGAGCCAAGTTTCAGTCAAAGAAATTATATTATAATTGCATTCAAGGCCATTAAGATATAAATTCGTTAATTTAGTATTTATGCCTCTTACGTTTTGATAATAAATACTTAAAGCAGATTTAGTAATCACTTTTTTGGTTCTGTATTCTGACGGGGAATATTTGCTAAATTATTATTTTTGTTGGGCCTATACTCAAATTCACGAACGAAATCTCCGGAGGGCCAAAAAGAACTACTAAGCAGCATGTCAAAATTTACTAAATTTACGTCTATTTTAAATGAAGAAATATTTCTTTCATATTTAAAATTAAATTTTCTGATACTTAAGTTGAGAGTTTTAACTTTGGACGAGATGTAAAACTTTATATCGTCCTCGGAAGTATCCCTCGAAAATCTAGATACAAATATAGACTTCTTTAGGGGAACCACAACCAGTTTCCTAGTATCAGACTCGATTACCGGCGGACGGGGTTGAGTAACTGAGTTACTAGTTGAGGGTAGAGTAAGCGTTGGAAGATTAGATGGCGGTGCCACAACTTCAACGGGGGACGGGGAAGATACTGCAGGCTCGTTATTATTAGAAGCAGACTTTGATATATGTTCTTTTGAGGAAGATAACTCCGTTGTCTGTGGACATGGAGAAGAAAGATTAATTAAGTCATTCAGAAGATTGTTCTGACGTGGAACGGTCCTTTCATTAGGCGGACTATGAAGACGCTTACGTTTTGACACATGAATGTCCTTCATAGATTGTACGGTATCTAAGCATTTAAAAGATTTAAATACATTTTCATAATGTTTAAATTTTTCGGTCAGTACCGACACCTCTCTCCCTACCTCAGAAAACCCATTTCTGGTTTGCCTAAACAACTTAAAGAGATCAACTTCGGTTGACCTGCACTTTAAGCAAGACCAGCGAAGACCTTTGCCATCATTAATAGCGTCCAGAATTCTTCCTGTCAAACCAGCACATTTTAGATGGCAAATACCATCACAGAGCCAGCACGATAAGTAACGTTCAGATTCGCTTTTAATTTGGCAGTTATCAAGATCACACTTCATATTGAAAGATTTAATAAGACTTATGTTAATAAAAAGACAAGCAAAATAAGTTTAACACAACACACACAACAATTTAGGAGCTGATGTATTTAGCTTAAAAATATATGTAGCGAACAGTTTGAGTATCACTGTATTGTGACACTTAATAAACGCAGCGCAAACAGCTGTGACAAGAAATACTAAACGAAGTAAACAAAAAGAGCAAAAAGAAATGTGCAAAAATAGAAACGATCTCAGTTAACTACAAAGGAATAACAACAACAATGATAACAACAAATGACTCGGCAAGATTAGATGTAAGCTAGTGAAATTTAATTATATTTAATAAAAACCACAAAAATCACAAAACTTTCACTTAGCTTCGGTTATTATCACACTAAGATGCTCGTAGGCACTTTTTATAGCAACTTTTACTCAAAATTAGCACAATAAACATTGCAAAATACAAAGACCAATCAAGGCACAATACAAGTAGAACTTCACAGCTTGACGTTTGCGAAAACAAACAATACGTAAGCAATGTAGTACAAAGAACTATGTGTACCAATGTTGGGCCTCATTTATTTATTGATATGGAGGCGTTGCATTGGAAGATCGTTGCTAAAAGAGACCGGTACATGGAGAACTACGAAACGACATTTTCAGGTTTGGATATCCCCAAAGATTTGCTCTTCGATGGAAGTAAATATAAGTTGGTTGGAGCCATTGAGTGGGTTTCCAGTAGATCTGCCCTCATTCCATTACACCCAATTGCTGGCAAATTCATGATGGGTCAACTCTAAACGCCAAACCTTATAATTTAAAGCGACGAGAGCAGGAGAAAAAGATATCAATACACATTATTTTCTATATAAATACTGGAACTGTTCACAACCCAGTAATTATGGAGTTTTGGAAAATGGGCGTAATACCGCCCATATATAACTATACTAGCAGACCCGGCGAACTTCGTCCCGCCCAAAATTTTTATATATTTTATTGAAACTTTTTGGCCCAACATTTTCACCAACAATTCACGTTTACGATTTTCATTGGCACATTTGTCTGCTAAGATTAAGGTTTGGTGGTCATTTGCCGCTTTAAATAACCTAAGGGAAGTGTTATATCCGTTCTTGAAATTCTCCAGTTGTGCGGCATTTCATAGCACGGTTATTCGCAAAGCGAAATAAATTTTTTCCTCGTCACTCCCTGCCGGCAACAATGACCCGGTTTTATAGTGAATGTCCTAGAAGCTTTACAGTATAGTAGGTGGCAATTTCAAAATGGGTGCGAATCATTGTTCTACAGAAATGCAATATACATATACTTATTTCAGACGAAATACCTTAAAAGTTTAAACGCATAATAATATTGGAAAATCACATCCATTGGGCCAATTGCAACACAGGACCGTCGATATACTCAATGGTGCAACAGGTCGATTTAATCTGACCTTCACGGCCCCTTTTCTCACTTGGCTATTTTTAGTAATAGCTCGACTTCAGCACCACTTGGCAGCACGTTTTTGCAATAGTATTGCATACGTATTTAAAACATTAGCCAAATCGGATCATAAATAAGAATTTTAGTAATAACTCAACTACAGCGCCAACTGTCGGATTAAATTGTGAAACTAAACCATCCAGAGACCCACTCAAATACTAAAAAAGTTTCGTTAAAATCCGTACAACCATTTAGGAGGATTTCACTCACAAACACACCTACAGAAGAATAAAAAAATTCATTCAAAGATAGCTAAAGGTCGGTAGGTTTGTAGGCCTCACACCCCTTTTCAAATAGCCCAAATTTTCTCCATGAGTATGGGCTTGATTTCAACTATATACATATCTCCATATGAAGTTCCAGTACTGTACCATGAATACTTTCAGAGATATGCAGTATAAAAATTCGATTTATATGGGAGGAGCCACGCCCCCCTTTCCAACAGCTGCCCTATTTCTTCATGAGTATGCGATTGATTTCGTATATCTTCATACCAATATCCAGAACTCTACCACGAACACTTCCAAAGATAGGCAGTATGAAAAATTCGGTTTGTATGGAAGATGCCACGCCCCCTTTTCCAATAGTTCCAATTTTTCTGCAAGAGTATGCGATTTATTTCGTACATCTCCATACAAACCCCTAGAACTCTACCAAAAAATTTCCAGAGATAAGCAGTATGAAAAATTCGGTTTGTATGGGAGATGTCACACCCCTTTTTACTATAGCTAAAATTTTACCCCAAGGGCATGCGATTGATTTCGTATATCTCCATACCAATTTCAAAAACTCTACCATACACACTTTCAGAGATATGTAGCATGAGAAATTCGGTTTGTATGGGAAGTGCCACCCCCCTTTACATATAGATTTTTTCAGTCTGAAACCATCCTTGGGACACGTGTGGCAGGTGGCAGTTTCAAAAAAATCGGTTCAGCCGCTCTCGAGCCTTGCGAAAACTAACAAACGGCTTTCTAAATATAAATTAGTTGAGATATATTAAATATTATAATTATATTTTGACAGTATCCGTTGTTTCTGATTGGCGCAAAAAAATCTTGCCAAGTGACGAATTCGCCCCTTAACGATTCGTTACTTAAAGATCGGTCCCTGGTCCACTTCTCGGAAAAAATTGATCACATTTGCTAATACATTCCAAAAAGCTATCTGCGCACCGAAGTTTAAGCAAATAGGACCGTAAACTCGATTTTTTCGAATAGATCGGTCCCTGGATCACTTCCCGGAAAAAAGCTACTTACGTACTAAATTTTAAGCACATCGGACTATAATAAGATTTTTTCGAATAGACCGGTCCCTGGTCCACCTACCCGAAAAAAAGTAAAATTTTTTTCATATATGCTAATATATGCCAAAAAGCTACTTACGTACTAAATTTTAAGCACATCGGACTATAATAAGATTTTTTCGAATAGACCGGCCCCGGTCCACCTACCCGAAAAAAAGTAAAATTATTTTAGCCTAAAACATGGTGGTGTCCGAAAGCTATTTGTATACAAAATTTAATGAAAATCGGACCAGCCGTTCGCGAGATTACCTGTTACAAAAAAAGGGACTTCTCTTTATATAATTAGTATAGATATAGATATAGATATGCATGTTCATCTCTTTATGTCTAACTGAACGTTCTATCGAAGAATTTTGAAATAGGGTTAAAACCACCCCTGCTTACTATGTAGCATTAGTTTTCGGAAAGGTGAAAAAACTATATTTAATACTTGCGCCGGGTATTTAATGTACCATGTGCGTTTCAAACATTTTGGGGTGGGGCCGCTCGGTCAGAATGCGATTGTGGATGTGTAGATATATTAGTTGGATGTAGGTGTATTTTAGTTGATACCCTGCCGCGAAATACCAACAACCCTCGCTTATTAGTGTCGAATAGATTACTAAAACTTAATGAAGTTTTTTCTATGTTCGTGCATAATTTTTGAGACAGTGACTATTGTATATTATAAAGAAATAACGAAAAAAGACGTTCCTATTCAAATGTGTTGCTACTGTAACCTTAAAATTGAGCGTTCGCAACCAAAAATCGAGGGCGCAAAGTGCAATGAACTATTTCATTTGGAATGTGTGAATATTTTGCCGGCAGACGCTGAGTTTCTGCTTAAAGATGATGCTATAAAATCACTCACAATGGAAATCAAAGATCTACGTGCTAGTGTTAGTGCTGCTTTTGCGAAGGGACGTAGTCAAAAAGAAGCGAATTACGAAAATGGTGCACTTATTGATGTTAGTACCATTAACAATTCTGCAATCATGTCGCGCATGGAAGCCAAAACTAAGGCTAAATCCTCTGTAGTTGCTAATAATGCCCTCGCTGTCTCCACTGTGTCTCTGGTGCTTCTGATAAAAATGTGTACACTCATGCTGGCTCGGTGCTGCCAACTAGGGATGTTGTGAATGTGGAATTTTAGACATCCGCGGATGCGAATGCTTTCATCTTCACAATCTAGCATCATGGCAAGATCGTTATTTAAACACCGTTGTGTTCAAATTTAGAAAACCAATTCTTTTGTTTGTTTCAGAATTTGGAGAACCTGTTTCGTCATCAGCTTTTTTCGATTTTAGTTTTTGTAATTAATTTTTAATCCTGTCTTCTGTGACTAGTTTGAAAAATGTGTGCTTATAGCGACGTTGTGAATAGGTCGATATGGCAAATAAATTGTTATTTTCTAGGGATGAAAATTTCGAAGAAAATTCTGTTTTGAAAGTCGTGGCTGCCAGCAGAATTAGTTTAAAATCCTGTTATTTTGTTAAAAAGGTACAACGATTTTTATAATAATTTGAATTATTGGAATCACGGCCAGTAATGATTAGCTTGTATATAGTTTTTTTTTTTTATTAGTTAGTTGAGCTCGGCTTTTCCTAGTTGCAGGCAGTCACAATTATTTAATCACCGCTGTCGGTACCATAAGCGATCAAAACCATTTTTTGTTCCATTCCATACGCTCAATGTGCTTTGATATATTTTTTGAGGCGAATGAAACCAAATTTTCAACATATCGTTAATACTATTTTAAAAGGGCGTATTTCACATTGTCGCTGAAATACAACTGAACCACAACTAACTAAATTTTGTTATTGCCTAAAACGATGTGGGGACTTATGATTCGATGAAATGCATCATAATCAATCAAAAAGTGAATTTTGGATTTTTAGGTAGTTAAGCCCTTCCCATACTATACTAACGATATATTGCATACCAAGTCCATTCCTCGATAGATATAAAATTCACATTGAATTAATTCTTATTTAATTTGTGAGCTGGCTGTCAACTTATTTAGTACATATCATTTCATCTTTATTTCGATGCGTGCTAATTTTGACAATTTACGCAAACTTAAAATAAATGTTTTTGTTTCTGAGCTGAAAGATTAATAAAAGGGAACACGGAACTTAAGCACACTAAGTTTTATGAGAAAAAAATAATTACACTTTTCTAAAAGCATCTCCACAGGCAAAAAGTGTTGGCTACAATTTTATGTTTGCCAGATATACGTTTTATCAGTGCACTTGCATAATATTCGCATTCGCAAAAGCTCCGCATTGATTATAACGAATGCGAATGTTAAAATTTATGCGGAAGTTCCGCGGTTGCGATTGCGAATATTCGCAACAACCCTGCTGCCAACGGATGTTACACACACTTCCACATATACTGAAATGCCTGCTGTCTCTGTTGTCGCTGGTACTGCTCTTAAAAATCATGAACCAACTAACAAGATCACCCAGCACGGCAACCGTGTATTTGTAATTTCATTTGAGAAAAAAAATAATGGTTGACGACGTCATTTTTTAATCGGTTCTTTCATTCACACACAGGTTTCATTCCGTTTTATTCACATGGCGGCGAAAAAATTACGTCACTGCAAAAAAATAACTTTTTTCTCGCACGCCGTGCTGGGTGATCTTTATTCGTTCGTTCATGGTTAAAAATGTGTATACTCATGCTGGTTCGGTGTTGCCAATGTACGCTGCGTACACACACACATAAGCTGATATGTTAAAGACGACTGCTGATCAGTGTTGCCGCCGCTCAAAGAACTTTCTAACCAAGATTAGACGAAAAAGTTACCAAATGTAAGGAAAAATAACCAATTTTTTTATTAGATTAACAGTTCAGGTCATCACAAATTCTTTTATATAGTACGTACCGAAAAAGTTCACAAACCAAAGAAAATCAATTTTTATTTGCATTTTTGAAAAGTAAATCCTTTTACGTTCCGTGCGCAGAAGTGGAAAACTTTTGACTGCCATTCACCTGGGA
>NW_023458555.1:106344137-106374373 GCF_013731165.1 Rhagoletis pomonella | reverse complement strand
ATGCCAAGGAGTTTGGCGAAACGTCGGGCAGCAAAGTGAAGAAAGTTTTTTCTTGCACATAAGCCAAATTGATCAAAATAGCCTAGTAAAAACCAACAATAAAAACATAATTTTGAAACTGATCATTAACTCATCGTTATATTGAAATAAAATAGTTTAGTGAAAGTACCACATTTCATTGCTTTTGGTCTAGTGCTTGACTAGTTACTATCGGACTGGATCGTTTTTGGCGAAAAAGAACTAGTACTGAACTAGAAATTTGTTTCACTAGTTCGTGTTTTCCCTACAGGGTAGTAACTATGTTCGTGACACTGAGGTGAATATTAAATCTGACCCCAAATTGTTCTGGAACTACCTGAAATTAAAGAAAGGATGCTGCAGCTTACCCACAGGAATATTTCTTGGTGATAAAGCTGCGGAGACGCAAAGTGATGCGGCAAATTTGTTAGCTGAATATTTTGGGTCGAATTTTGTTCAGAATGACTTTACATCTGCAGAATTTTCTGCTAATATCTCCTTGTCTCTCAACTTTGGCTCATTAAGTCTCTCATCTGCAGACATAAGTAATGGTATAATTAAACTAAGATCCTCTACACATGTAAATGTTGATGGCCTATCTGCAACTTTAATCAAAAATTGTCCAGCATTAGTTTATCTCTTGAAGTTAATTTTTAACAAATCATTATCTTCAGGTACTTTTATTGATGATTGGAAGCTTACGACGGTAATGCCCGTTTATAAAAATGGTAACAGAATTGACGTGCGTAATTATAGACCTATTTCCAAGCTTTCCGCTATTTCGAAAACCTTTGAGCACACAGTCAATGCCAAATTGAATTTTGCAGTTAAATTTATTATTTCCCCATATCAGCATGGGTTTGTCGCTGGTAGATCTACTGTTTCCAACCTCGCTGTTTTCAGTGAATATTGTTTCGAGTCTTTTTCGTTAGGTTTTCAAGTTGACTGTATTTATACAGACTTCTCAAAAGTGTTTTACAGAGTGTCACATAGTATATTAATTCAAAAGCGTGCTCGCATTGGCTTTCATTCTATTTTTCTGCGTTGGTTGGAGTTGTACTTGTGTAACAGACGGTGTGTTGTCTCAATTGACGGGTCTACTTCTAGCCCGTTCGTTCCATCTTCTGGAGTGCCACAGGGTAGTGTCTTAGGTCCACTTCTTTTTATACTTTTCATCAATGACATTAGTAGTTGTTTTTCTTTTGCAAAATGTCTGCTTTATGCGGACGATTTAAAAGTTTTCAATGTAATTAAAAACACATCTGATGCAATTAGGCTTCAAGATTATATTGATAAGCTTTATTTGTGGTGTCTGAAGTCACGCCTTTCCTTGAACATTAGTAAGTGTTTTCAACTAACGTACTCTAAAATTTCCAATTCTCTGCTTACCAGCTATCATATATCGGCTAATGATCTAAATTATGCAAATGAGATAAAAGACCTTGGCGTAGTGTTTGACGATCGATTTTCTTTCAATAAACACATTAGCTATGTAACTGCAAAAGCGCATTCTGTTCTAGGCTTTGTAAGACGCAATGCCTCAAAATTCTCGGATCCTCATACATTCAAGTTACTGTATTCGTCATTTGTTCGTTCACATCTCGAATATGCGGTTTTTATTTGGAGGCCGTATAATCAGAATGCTATAAACAGGGTTGAACGTGTTCAAAAAATTTTTCTCAAGTTTGCCCTTCGCTGTTTGAACTTTTCATACCCCGTGCCATCATATTCTTCAAGTCTCATGCTTTTGAATCTCAAGTCCCTAGAAAGTCGCAGGCCCGTCTTGTGCCTTTCGGTTACATATAATATTATTAATGGTATTGTTGATTGTCCGTTTTTGTTAGAGAGGATAAGATTTAATGTCCCCAGGCGATCCCTTAGAAATTTCCTTCCGTTTTATGGTTGTAATATTAGAACTGAATACGCCAGTAATGCCCCGATAATGCCATGAATAATGTAGTCGAGGTAGACTTTTCAATCCCAAAGACAGCTTTTTTAAACCTTTTGAATTCCTATTTCTAGCTTTATGAATTATTTGTAATAGTTCTAAATTAATGTTGTACTCTTCTAGTCTGTAATGTTATTATAAAACCATAGACTAAATAAATAAATAAATTAATTTAGAGACAGTCTAACAAAGCGCTAGTTCCGAACTACATATATCAGAACTATCTCTGAACTAGTGGAAAACGGATGCAGAGCGGGACAGTTGAAACTTGCGGTGTAAATGTGCAAATGCTCACTACTCGTACAATACGAAAGCAGCTAAGCGAGAACACCTCCGACTCGAAGCATCGTTGCTCGCGAGTTCAAATCACGGTGGAGGCAGTTGTGAGTTTTCAAATTTAATGAACCTAAATTAAAAACGGTTTCTTATAAAAAAAAAAACTATCCAAAACGAAACCGGTTAAAAACTAGTTGAAAAGTAATGCACTGGCCGACAATTGCCACCACCAATGACAGCGCCGTGCAAAACTGGAAGCATTGCTTGGGTATTGAGCTAGAACTAGTACTGTCGGCAAAAGGTCTAGTTCTGAGCTAGTCAAATTTTCCGCAGGGTAGTTAAAATTTACATAAATATTAAGGGGTAAAAATGCTATAGACATTCATTCTCTTGTACATTCGGTGTTTCTTTTGTAAGTGTAACTGGATGGGCATGTGATTGTTGTTTCAATTGTTTTTATTGTACCATTATCAACAACAAATTAAACGCTCATTCAGTTACATTTGCACACTATAAACGAGTACACAAAAGAGCGAATTACCCTGCAAGTTTTATTATTTCAGGTGATACCAACGTGCGTTTATTTAATGACTAGAATTGCTGTCCATATGGAGATTGAAGGGACTGCTCATTGCCCCGCACAAGTAATGCTTGCCGCTGCCTTGGGATGTGAAGAGTTGGGAATTGCGAACAAATTACTAGCCCAAAGTATATTTGGATTATGGCTAACTAGCGGACTTTTGGATATTCAGTTAAAATCTCATCATCGGCCTTATCTGGTAAGAATAACATGGCAGTCTCTACTGGATAAATTTAGCCATGGTAATCCAATCGAAAAAAAGTTTGACGAACCTATGATTATGCTTAAACGAAACGTTTTTTTTTCAAAACGTGATGAGGAAAAAATCAAGTATGTATTTATGTTTTTAAAATCTAATTACATGCATATGTACATATCTGTGTTCGTATGGAATAGTAGCTTATGTCGGGAAGCTGGCTTTAGTATAATGCGGCATTCCCTTTAATCTTTAAATGACAAAGAATTTTTTGACGAGACTTAATAAGAATATTGACTTGCTAGTATCGGATCTATTTCTTGCGCGTTAATTTGCCAAAAGTTCTTCAACGGCTTGGTGCCATTGAGTCATTCGCAATCGTATACTGCGAATGCTGCATTATACTAAAGCCAGCTTTTCGACATAAGCTACTATTACATACGAACACAGATATATAGTATAGCATTCAAGAGTATATAAATTCTTCCCAGGGATCACCGCATTTTAGAGTTATTGTATGAAGAAGCCAAATATAACGTGTTATCTGGCCGATACGTTATGGAGCCAGTTCATGCTTTAATGCTTGGTGGCATACAAGCACGAATCGAGTTAGGTCCGTATAACCCACATACGCACACTGTTAGTTTTTTAAGGTAGAGTTATTTCAAATTACAGTTATTTAAATTGTTTAATAATAAAGGTAATTTTAGGGAAAACCAATTAAGATTCCTACCACATCATGTTGCAAAAAGTACGAATTGGTCATGGCTGCCCGTTAGTCGAAAAAACTCAGCTGAAGTTAAATTGCTTGAACAATTCAAACGCGTTCCTCAGACAGCGACGACGAAAAAACTCATACGCAAATATTTAGAATTTTGTTGGGCACTTCCGTTTTATGGGTAAATATTTTAAAATCATTATAATATAATGTACATATAAATGTGTTCTGTAGAGCGGCATTCTTTTATGGCCAAGTAGAGCAGCCTGTTCGCGGTCTTATGAGTTTGGTAAGCCATAAGGATGTTGAAGTACTTACAGCAGTCAATGAGCGTGGGCTTTTTATTATCGATCCTGTAGAATGGGTAAGTAAAGAAAATAGCAAAATTTTAGCCTGCATCATAGCAAAGAAAATGCTGCTACATACATATATTGCTCCGAACACCACAATATAAGTAGTGGATTAGAGGCGAAATTAAAGGTGTGCAATAGGCTATGGGCGTTGTGGAGTCAGGGTAGTCAGGTCAGAAGCTGAATAAAACAGGACACGTTTCGTTTGGCTAGAGCACAAGAAAACAAGAAAACACAACGCAACTTTATACTCCTTTAGCTTTAATGTGAGGACTGAAACGGTTTTTAATGATTTCATTATTTTCTTTAAGTCTATTGGGAGCTTTGACAATTTTACCCTGAAATCGTTTGACGCTGAAAGCTTGCTGGAGTATTTGTTTTTAACCGACTTCACAAAAAGAAGAAGGTTATCAATTCGTCGAAATATATATTTTTTCTATGTATGTTACCGCATAACTTTGGACCACGGTAACCGATTACTATAATTTTTTTTTTAAGGAAAGGTGTTACCTGACAGGTTGTCTAATTTGGTTTAAATCCGATCATTGGATCATGAATACATAATTTTAATTTCTTTTGGATAATCTTAAATTCTTAGATGGGAATTGTAATCGGTTTTGTTTTGTGCATTTTTTTTTGCTTAAAAATTACTTGTTTATGTAAGCATTTGTTGAAAATGCAGTCTCACATAGAAATGAAAAGTAAGACCCCTATTATGAGTTGCATTCGACTGTGGTCGAAAGTGCTGATCGAACGAATTTTCATATAGTATTATGACGCTCATTCGATGAAGAATAGCGTTATTGTGAATTTCGCTCGGTTAGGTTGTTTACAATAGTATATTTTCCACCGCTGAGAAGTTTTGTTTACAAACCGAGCAAACTAAATAGTGTGCTTATACATAAATATGTAAATTTGTGCAAATTAAAATGAAAAAAAAGGAAATCGAGTTTATAAAAACGTGGAAAAAATTAGTACAACGGAGTTCTGGTTCAACGATTCGTCAGAAGGTGAGAGCTTGGTAAACAGACCAGGAGTAGAAAATGTTTAAGAGTGTTTAAATGTAGTCTTTCGAATATATTTTGACATAAAAAATATAAAATATTTAAGAAAATTGTCTACAGATTTATTAAAAACTTCCGACTATCTAAAGAGGCGTTTGTGAGCTAAATCTATTTAAAATATCAACAGCTTAAAATTTTGTTCTCAGAGATCGTGCCAACTGAGTGTTGGGATTTTCTTTCACAAGTAAAGCCAGTTTTTCGAGCTTGTGTTTAATATTGACGACGTTAGAACTGCATGAAATTAATAAAAATTGTTTAAAATTAGTGTCTAGCCGCCAGTGAAAACTAAATACAAAATCATACATTTTTCACAATTTTCTAACACTTCGCTACACCGTCGAAATCAAAATTCTGTTCGACAGATAATTCGATACTCAACGAAAATTTCGACACGGTTGCAGAGCTCATAATTTCAATATCGATGTTCGATCTTCGATAACCAGCGAAGATCGAAAATCGAATGGAACCCATAATAAGGGCCTAAAAGTCACTAGTATTTTGTAATGAAATCTTGCCATCAGTAGTATTTTCTTCATACACTTGCATCCAGAACTCTCTTGGTTCCCTTCGTAGAATTTAATATTCAAAGTGCTGTCGTAACTGATATCCAGAAGGTTTTCAAAAGCTTAATTTGTCATCCCAGTAGGTTTACTTTTCGGGTCACATGGAACACGGGTTTGTTATCCGGCTGTAGACATCCTCAAAGTCAATGTTGGGAAAATATTCGACAATGGTTTTTTCTAAACCTTCCAAGCAATTTAAGTGGTAAATGATTTGAATTTTTTGAATGTTATATGGAAATTGCTAGTGAAACCGGCTGTTATCAATTTTCTTAGCATTAACTTAGAAGTTACATACGGCTTTCTGATAACTTTGTTTATTTATGGGGTTTTCATGCAAATTCCTAGAAATTCTAAAATATACATGTCACCAAGAAAAAAATCACGACGTGCTAGAAAAAACCAGAAGTTTATTTTAATTTCGCAGGCCTCTGTTATCTTCGCAGCGTCATCCAATACGGGTTTTATATCTAGTGGCGGCATTTTTCAAGTCGCCAGGGAATACCGAGATCATACAGTGACTTCTCGTAGCGTTTTCTGACTCTTGCTTCATCCTAGACATCACTGCTTTCGTTTTTCCAACCACCGCAAATATCCGCACACTTGCTCCATTTCAAACTTGTTTTATACCCGAGCGCACAAGGGTATTATAACTTTGTTCACATAACGGTTGTTTGTAACAGGCAAAACGAATCGAGATAGATATAGACAAATGTATACATAAATGATCAGAATGAAAAGAGAAATCGATTAAGCGGCGACTGTCTGTCCATCTGTCCGTCCGTCTGTGCACACGGTAACTCGTGTGGTATTGAAAAATGGGTAAAATCGGACAATAACCACGCCTACCTCCCATATAAAGGTAATTTTCAGAAATACGAAAACTTCGATATTTTAGTAACTACTGAAGATTATTCACTCAACATTGATATTTACAATAAGTTTTAGACGATAAATAAGAATGTTTTTTCTGGTTTCTTTTCGAGCCTGAGGTCAAGTTTTTATTTTTGTTTTACAAGTGTCCGATATTTCGGCTCTCAACGAAAGCCATCTTCAGGGACTATTAGAAGAAAAAAGAAAAACTTAAAAGCAAAACTAAAATAAAGCATAAAAGACCAAAGAAAATATATATTATTTTTGCGTAGATGATTTCATCCTATGCTGTCAAGTGGCTGGACTTCGACTGACTTTATGTTAGTTTTGCTTTTAAGTTTTTCTTTTTTCTTTTAATAGTCCCTGAAGATGGCTTTCGTTGAGAGCCGAAATATCGGACACTTGTAAAACAAAAATAAAAACTTGACCTCAGGCACGAAAAGAAACCAGAAAAAACATCTGTAACTAAAGGTCGATTAAATAAATTCTTGCATAGATAAATAAGAATATTATAAATTTTTGGAAAATGGGCGTAGCTACGCCCACTTATTGTCACATGTGTATATCTTGGTAACCGCTGTACCAATTTCTTCCAAATTCGGCACAGTTATTGGCCTTGGTATAACATACGAAATCGCCGAGTATTTTGAAAATCGGTAATTTAGAGAAATATGAAATCTTCGATAAATCAGTAAATATTAAAGCTAATTATTAATTAATTATTAAAAAATTAATGCTTGCAATAATTCTTTACTAAGAAATACGTTAATGATAAAATTTTGGAAAACGGGCGTGGCACCGCCCACTTATGATCACGTATAGGTATATTGGTAACCGTTATAACAATTTGTACCAAACTCGGTATTTTTATTGTGCTTGCCACATAAAAGCAAAACGTTGAAAATTATTGAAATCGGACTAAAATTACGACCGCTTTTCATATAACGGTTAATTTCAGAAATGCTTGAAACTTAAATATTTCGAAATTTAAGGACGCTAATTTACTCAAAATTGATACACCCCGGCTCACCATGTAGCGTTAGCTTTCGGAAAGGTGAAAAACATATATTTAATACTTGCGCCGGGTATTTAATGTTCGGCTCCGCTCGAACTTAGACTTTATTACTTGTTCTGTATAAATTTGTCGATAGCTTTACAAATTTCGTCGCTAGTGGTGTAAGTCTGAAGTAGTTCGTTCTTCTTCGATTTGCATTGTGAATGGGTACCTCACTAACACGAGAAGACTGCATCTAAAATCTTGTTGATTCGCTCTTTGACAGAGTGATTGTTAAGTTCCAAAGAATAAGTAATATATACACGTGCGCGAAGCTGCTGCGCTTGTTACGAGAACAGCCCAGGCAGCAAAACATCCGAAAATTAATCCCAAAACGGGAAGAAAGGTGGAGGAAGCGCGGATTAGGTCTACAAAAGTACCGAAAGCGGTTGTGAAAAGGGTACGTTTTCGGCTATTTTTCTGAAAATTTTCTGATTCAATTTTACGTTGACAAAACGTAATGGGGAACTACGCTTAAGAGCGAAATATCCCTTTGCTACAAGCTTTTTGTAATGTGTATGGGGTTTGACGAGCCGCTGAAGGTAATTTTAATAAAAATCAAAATTTTTTTATTTTCTGGCCGCCATGTTGAAGTTGATCAAACCGCTTGCGTTGTGTATGGAAAGTCTAAAGAATTTGCCCGCAACACTAGTATACTCTGGCCACTAGCGGCACCCCAGGCACACGCTCGAATGAATAGAGGGATGGAGAAGAGGTGGCGGTGTGTATGTAAAGCAACCCAGTAGAAATTGCTTGTATGCACTCTTGAGGGATGCTTGCTATATGAGTGAATTAGTGTGAACAATTCATGCGTAGTCATGAATTTCCACGAATAAATTCAAATTCTAGCGAATTGCAAGCGAATGTACGTTGTCGTTGTTTTAAGCACATTTCTTGATAAATTTGAAGTGGAATTTTTGTAATATTTTCAGTCTTGTACAAAAATTTTAGTGAACGGACGTGTTGTGCGATGCTATTTTCAGCCCAAACGGGCTTTTACACGACATGCATTTGCATATGTAAGTGCTATTTTTTTGTATGTCCCCGTATATTAAAATGTATCAGAAAAGTAGCATTTATATATGGGGATCTTGTGAGAATGCTTTAATTCTGTTCCATTAATCCAGTAGTACAAGTGTATGATTAAAGTACGCATACGCTCTGAGAAACCACGCGTGTTGAATGGAAACGAAGGTTCATTTATACTGGCATGTATACACAGCAGCAAGCTCATGCCACCAACAGCGATGTTGTATGCTTCAGATTTCTACTGGGAATGCTGGGCACACCAACACAGTCTCATTTTGTCGTGGGAATAGTGCGTCGCGCTCAGTTATGGTTGCTAAGTTTTTATAAATCTACTAAACCAGGTATTTTTCGTGCATGTGTCTTTTGCCCTATTTTGCTTATACGTATAGTGAAATAATGAATTGTGGAAGTTTTTAGTAACTAATACTATTAGTTTTTAGAAAATTTTCCATACGAAAAATGTAATACTTGTGAAAAATTTAAATAGGTTTAACTCATTTGTTAAATACCTGCACCATGGGCGTAGCCAGGTAGGGGCAGGGGGTGCTCGAGCTAACTTTAAAATTTTCCTTATATATATAAAATAGTACCCTGAAATGCCAGCTTAATAGGGTCGATTTCATTGTGGCTACGCCGATGACCTGCACACAATTTTCTTGGAATCTAATCTGAAAAGCTGGCCGGCCAGATGATTTCGTTGTTTAGATTTTATTATTTTCATATAAATAGGAATTTATTGCTAAAAATAGAATATAACTTATAAATATTATTCATTAAGTATTTCTGCGTATAAACCAGCATTTAAATTTCTATATCGATTTCTATAGATAGAAACAAATTATTCTAAAATATGGCATGCTATTTGGGCACTTTTTTATAAAAATCATGGAACTTACCACAAACTTATTGAACGTTGGTCAGCAAGCAGCTCTTTTTATTTATTTTTTTTTAATTGTCACGGCATGCAAAATACAGTTTGCTTGTATTAAAAATACGTAGGCATAACCACATAAAGATATTGCGGCTTGTTGAAAGTTCTTTGAACAATAAACTCTAGTTCTTATATAGGGTCGCACTATTTTGTGTTTGAATCGTTGCAAATGCATGCAAACACCAATCTAAGAAAAACACACCACTTTTTGCTTTGGGGATTTTTTGTAAGTTTTCTACTCAAACTGTGGCAAGCGCGTGCTAAAATTATAAAGAAAAACAATCCACAGCCGAGCATAATGTTACCTTGGTGAAATCTGCAAGCAGACTGAATCGATATTCGCTGCTTTGCTTCTGTGCAGCGTTGCCGTTTTGGTCCAATTGGACCAAAATTGGTAGGCTCATTATCCTTTGGTAGTTTGGTTGGTAGGATGAAGCTTTTGGTAGGCAAAAGTGAAATTGCAACCAAATTGAGCAATAAAATTTGTTTGCTTAAGATTGCATACTGCCAGTGCTATCTACTATTTATAGTAACTCTAAAAATATCTACGAATGGTAACCCTGTATTCATAGCAAGCAAAGGAAATAATAGCCGTCGATTCGCCAATAGTTAGCGAGTGGCGAAACGAACGAACTCAATGAGGTATAACCAAACTCGCTATCGTCTATCCGTGCTAGCTAACTTCGTTGTTGCTTTCACATGCAAAATTCTTCTTTAAGCGGCCGGAACTCAAACATAGCGAGCGAGAAGTGGCGAATCGATGACGGCTAATGACAAGAGAAAGAGTAAAAGAAAAAACTTGGCATTTGCGCGCATTTGAATTGAACAAACAAGCGAAAAGATTAGTGATGGACAAGTAAGTTGTTTTGCTTTAAATTAGTTACTTTTTAATCGTTGTTTATTTGCAGGCATATCTATAAAGCCTCTAAACCGTCCGAAGTAAGTGTGGACAATAATAGCGACGACTTGTTCAGGTAAAAAATTGCGACTAGGTAGGCATGTACTTGTACATATGTCTCAATTAACAAATACTGAAAATTATCGTAGTGATGAAAACTCGCCTGCGCCCAAAAACCAAACTCAGAAATAAACTAAACATCAGTACAATAAATAGTATTATGCACTGTAAAGAACTAGTACGAAAGGCTGATGCACATTACGTGTGGTCAGCAAAAAGAGATCTCAAAGATGTATGATTTTTTTACAAACGCCTTGTATACAATTAGGGGATATAAAAACTTTTTGTTTTTGATATAATATAGGATATAAAAACTTTTTGTTTTTAAACGAATAAAATGCTTGAAATTGTATTGTCGAAGAAAAAAAAAACGTTTGAAATGAATTGAATTGATCTCAAAGATATATATACTCGGTACGTTTTTTTACAAACGTTTTGTGTACAATATTTTTGATACTTAGGTTGTTCACACTTGCTTGGTTATCAGGTTATCTGGTTGAATATTATTATTCTGTAGTGTGTTTTATTGTTGTAAACTGAATAAAAAATATAACCACATAACCAGATAACCTGATAACCAAGCAAGTGTGAACAACCTAACTTTTATTTAAACGCATAAAATGTCTGAATTTGTTGTTTTATACATCAAAATGTTTGGTATGAATTGAATTAATATCAAAACTATATACAATGCTTATAACTGTTTTTTATACGTAACGTTAATTAATTTATTTAAACCCCCGAACTTATTTTGTGTCAACTTCTAGTATTGCATGAATGGATAACCAACTGTAGCACAGTAAACCATATTATTTGGTATTTTAATTTATACCTACTGTTAATCTGCAAAACCTGTAAATTTAATAAAATCTCGTTTTGTTGATAAACAATTTTTTGGTAGTTGGCAAACTGATTTGGTAGGCTTTTTGGTACCTTAAAATATTCTCAAGTGGCAACGCTGCTTCTGTGTACGTATACGAACTGCGACGCTGGCGTTGCTCGCGAGCAAAAATTGCCCAGCTCTGTTATAAAGGCTTGTTTTTACTATGTCAAATTCAATCGCATTTGTTGCCAAATAAGTGAAGACACATTGTCAAATGGGATTAAAAAGTGGTATATCGATTGATATCAAACAGTATAATAGCCCGAACACAATGAAAACGACGAGCTACGGACCACAGCTGTCAAATTATTTTAACACGTACTCTTATGTAGACAGTTATTTTGGCGACGACCGGGCTATGCGACGACTGTGGTTGTGGCCAGATTAGATTTATTTCTACATATTTTTCCAGCGACAGATAAGGTTCTTCCTGGTCTTTTATGTCAAACTCATTTTAATCCATGATGTCGCTGCCGCGTTAAAAAAAACATGTCGTCATAAACAAGGCGTTTAGATAATGAAGATAACAAATTGGAAGCTGTAGCCCGTAGCTCATCGTTTTCAATGTGTTCAGAACTTAAGCCTCTAGTTGTGTACATGTGCTGCCAAATCGGTTGTCTGGCCGTGTTTAGCACATAATGTCGTCGGTAAGGGTATGGATAAAGGAGACAAAGTTGTGACAAAATATGTCTATAAATTTTTGACGTCAAAATATGTATGAGTTAGTGAAAACCAGCCAAAAAAGTGTTCCTTCGAAAGCACACAAATTTACAAAACACGAGAAATACCGTAAAAACGACGAATTTATTTTGATTGCTGAAAATTTTAAAATTCTCCGGAAGAATATTTGAAACACATGAATTACATATAAGGTGGTTTCGTTTCTACCAAAAAATTTTGCCTTTTGATTGCCCCTTTCTCTTTTCGTGTTTGATTCTAAATTAAAGGTAAAGGGTGAGAAAATACTGTGTTGATTTTTTAAAATGTCACACTCTTGTAAGGTAAAAAACGCAAATTCTCTGCCCTGTGAAGCTTTGTCAGGGAAGATGGTTGCCTTGAAATTCAGATGGTTGTTTAAAACGACAATATTATGAAATGCGTGAGCTAGACAAGGACACGAAGGTAAAAACATGCCTTTTTATAGGCTTGAGTGTAACATCAAACACATTTTGCATATGTGAAGGACAACAATTTTCGAAGAACCGAAATCACCAATAGACACACAGAGTAATGGGGTTAAGGGTCCCAACCTTACTATAGATAAAATTCCTTGCTTTAAACCATGAGCAAATTTCAATCTTGAAAGAGGCTGTACTTTCAACCCATTCCAAGATATCTCGTCTAGTGAAGTACTAACATTTTTAACTCAACACATCTTGTGTGATTCATAATTTTATAACTTCGAGGAGGCCTTGATATGCAACAAAACAAAAAAGTTTAACATAGACCATACTAAATATAAGTTTCGTTGTACTAGGCGTAGACCTTTTAATAAAAATAAAATTATACAATGTACGTCAAGTCATTCATTCAACTTTTACAAATATTTTTAATTTGCAGTTACAGCGTTTCATAACTTTTTTCTAACCTCTTTTTACAAGCTTTTATTTAACCACACTTGTACATATGTATGCCCAGAAATTTCGCAACCGATATTTCACCCAATTCCATTGAAGCTATCGGGCATAAATTTGCAACACACGCTTAGAAGAATTAATCCGCTATGTGGCGTATGATTAACCCACATTTGTCCAATTTCGTTCTTATTAGGAATGTATATTACTTACATAAAAAGAAATAACTCCACAAACAAGTTTTCCAGTAGGTGGCCGGGGATCGAACTATTTGAAAGCCTGCATCTATGGTCTAACTCAGCTTATATTTACCCTGGGATTCAGTAATTCTGTCTCATCTCAAGTCACTAAATTTGAGATTAGCAATTAGTGACTATTTTTGTGACTTGAGACGTTTTGGGTATTCAGAAGGAGAGAGTCACAAAAAGTTCACCAAAAATGTGTAGTGAAAGCAAACACAGACAATCAACTGATAATGTTTATGTATGCCTTTTGCCCGCGCCGCTCGAAGAGTCGCAATGGCCGAGTGGTCAAAGCATTAGGCTGTCGGTCGAGAGGGTCCTCGGGCGTAGAGGATTTTTTATTTTTTTATTTAGTATTTATTACTTTTTTTATTAGTTTTATTTTTTAATAATCTTTAGATTTTAATGTAAAAAAAAAATTTGTTTTCCTTGGATTTGTATATTAAAGCATTTTAGTTTATTTCCTAACGAAATTTTTATTGAACAAATTTCCTCGCTCATATTCGCGTTTTTTTTCAATAAAATGGAAAGCAATTCACTTTTTCTCCATATTTTTATTTTTGAGACCTGCTCTTAGCCAGCTGACAAATTAATAATAATAATAGATTGGCGCTCACACATATGTTAGTGTTTGGCCGAGCTTCTCCTCCAACTTGTGGCGTGCGCCTTGATATTGTCACACAAAGCGGAGGGACCTACAGTTTTACGCCGACTCCGAACGGCGATTGTATTTTTATGAGAAGCTGTTTTTCATGGCAGAAATACACTCGGAGGTTTGCCATTGCCTGCCGAGGGACGACCGCTGTTAAGAAAAACCTTTTTCTAAATTTTTTGCGATGTTGCTTTAACCAGGGCTTCAACCCAGGTGCTGGTGTGTGAAAGCGCGCACTGCTTACCACTACACCACAGCGGCCGACAGATTACTGATTTTTTTTTTGAGACTAGAGACGTGAGACAGCGTAGTGAATACCAAATAGTCTCAAAATCCAAGTTCACCACCAAAAATCACTGTTAGTGACTAGAGACCGCTTACTGAATGCCAGGGTTAGAACATATCTTCACTACACACGAATAAGGGCGTGCTAGTGTTTTGACGGCGAAAAAAAACGCGAAGAAATACGCATACACGTAGATTTGTACCTGGCCAAGGACTGTTTGTTTAACGCGGATGCTTGGTAGATAACTGACGCTCAGTGTTGCCGTTGAGAAATTTCAGAAAGTCGCAAAAAAGGGGTTATTGACGAAAAAAATGGTCACCATATTATTTTTGCTTTTCTTTACTAGTAGAAGAATACATATGTTGAATTTAATAAACAAAATTATATTTTAAAAAACTAAAACCCTATTATAATTGCCATTCGTACTGTCATCACGTATGTAACTTGCGAATACAACTCGCTGCATCTTTTAGGCGCATCAATAATACATAGTTACATCCCGAGCTAATAAAAGGAAGGTAAAAAGAAAATAGCGGGACATGCTTTACACAAAACAGGGTTGCAAACATACACATAGATCTAGTTGTTGCAAGGAGAAGAATTGCATTTCCTTTAGAAGATTTAAGTAATGCATTTTTTCGTACTTACAGGAGAAAATATTTTCTAATAGCATGGTTCTGTTAACATTTCCTAAAAAATATCTGAAAGGGGGCAAAAGTCACACATAATTTTAGAAAAGGGTCAAAAAATCAAAATTTTCAAAAAGTCGGGTCGAAGGGTATTAGCGCTTGAAAAGGGTAGAATTGCCCTTTAGTCGCACAACAGCAACACCGCTGACGCTCTGGTGTCCACGGTTGCCGTTTCCAATTTATTTTTCGGACAAAAAAATGGACCAATTTTTTTTACATCGGGAAATTGAGTGGAGTTTATTCCTCTTTATAAAGAAAATATGCCAGTTCAGTTTATATAACGATTTTTTTTTATATTGCATCCAAAGTGCATTACAATCTTATATATTATTTCTCTAAGGTGTTTTTTGTTAGTCTCCCTTTTTCTACTTTTCTATGTAAGCAATTCCACTAACGAGGTGTCATTTGAAAAGTCAGAGGTCCCCTGAGTTGGTATTAGGTAATATTAATGGTCATAGCACCTCTGAAGTCAAGAAATTTGTAATTTTATTTTTGTTTTTAATTTACCATTGTTAAGCCACACTAAAGTATTTTGTACTGAACTACCATTGTGACTGCAGCATCGCATACACCGTATGCGACAGTGGTAGGCGCACAGATCGTATATATTATTTCTCTAAGGCGTTTTTGTTAGTCTCCCTTTTTCTACTTTTCCATGTAAGCAATTCCACTAATGAGTTGTCATTTGAAAAGTCAGAGGTCCCCTGAGTGGTTATTAGGTAATATTAATGGTCATAACACCTCTGAAGTCAAGAAATTTGTAATTTTATTTTGGTTTTTAATTTACCATTGTTAAGACACACTTAATGTATTTTGTACTGAAGCACTATTGTGACTGCAGCATCGCATACACCGTATGCGACAGTGGTGAGCGCACACATAATTCAATAATTAAAGGTTCGATAAACTGACAGTTGTCTCTCTGTTAAAAAAATATTTAGTCAAAAAGTTAATTCTGAATATTTTTTCACCTCAAATATTGTATCAAAGATATATTGTAAGTAACAAGATGTTTCCCTCAACTCATGACACTCATATATCAGTCAGTTTGTAATATGTTTTTATGTACCTAATAAGTATAAGTTCTGATGTACTATAAATCTCATTCATGCTTTGTAATATATGTATAATAAAAATAAGGGGTTTATAAGAATAATTCTGTTTACTATTTCCGCGAACTATTAGAACAGTCTGCTTTTATCTGTGTCTACAAAGAGGGAGTTTGCTGTGTATTTCTGTTTGCGCAGTCTGCGCATGGGAACGCTTGTTGTATATTATTAACATTATATTATTTAAAGTTTTAAATTATGCTAAATCAAAAAATTTGTGCTCAGCTGCTGCGGAACTGTGAGGCAGACTAAAAATATTATGAACTAAATCATACAATTCTCCAAAGGCCGCTCAAACTTACTTGATCCCAAAAACGTTTTATATTGGTACAGTTTTTGAAGTTACCTTCACTCAGCCTTAATTTCCGAAATTGAAATTTAATTATGTCTGCATCATTTACCAATGCAGGAAATTGGTCGAGTAGCGGCAAAACTGATACATCAGTATCAGAAAGAACTTTATGTGGTATAATAATTTGAAGATGTTTCATTTCTTTTCGATTGAAATCGAATGTTATTTGCATGTGCTAAATGCTGGATTTAAGTTTTGCTACCTTTCCATATTTTGCTAGCCACTTTAATATTGGTCACCGAGTAATTCAAATTAGCAAAAAACCGCGATATTTTTGAAGCGTGCTTTGACAGATGATTAGCCACGCCATATTTGAAGATCAGTTGCAAGGCGAGTTCACACATTTAGCAGGTGCTGCCAATCGGCCCTATGCTGAATATCGTCATCGTCTACGATGGTCAGCGCATCAGTAACATGGCTGACGATGGCCGTATCGTCACTTTTCCTGACGATGATGGATATTCAACATAGGGCGGAATATTCATCAATTAAATAGAAAAAATTTAAAACGCGAAACTATTGCATGAAGTGAAAGGGTGATAATAACCTAACCAAAGGCTTGTGGAATGGACCATTTTAAAAAGAATTGGGCCAATGGACCAAACGAAAAGAAATGAACAAAATTTGGTCCATTTGGACCATAACGGCAACCGCGCTCGTGTCCCAGAGCCATTATTTATAACAAAAACTCTTACCCTACACATACATAATTCTTAGCCTAACCATAGCATATCTAAAACATGTGAGTTGCACTACACATGTAGTAGGTACGTATTAGGGCATTCAATCCCGGGATCCGGGACATTTTTCTATGTCCCAGAATCCGGGGATTACAGCTTCAGTATCCCGAGATTTTTACTGATTTATTTTCATAGTTTTACTGATTAATTTTCAAATTTTTATTAATTTATTTTCATATTTTTACTGATTTATTTACATATTTAGCTTGCTACTTCGCCACTGAACTTTTTGTACGCTGTAGCAAGGCCTCTTTATGCATGCCTATCGAAAGTTATCGAACATTTCATCTTTTATCGCACAATCTCATTTTCTTGTTGTTCGCTTTGTATTAGTATTCCTCATAATTTTTCGCAAGAACTGTGACTGAGTTGTTCTTAATTTTATTATGTTGGCGTGTGTTACGATCGATGGTAGATGAGCCAGTTGCTTGGCAATATTGTGATAAATTTGCGTGGCCAATGCGAACATGCAACCCTGGGGGTGGTGCCAAACTACACTCAGAACGTTTCCCAAACAGTGGGTAAGTTAATTGAAGCCAACTTCCTTCTTTCCGTTCTCTTTATTATTTTCCGCCAGCGAGGTTAGACGTTGAACAAACTTTGATCCCAAATTATCCAGGTAAGCCTGCAAGTCAAATAAGAATTGTGCGCGTAATTGAGCTGTTATCTTTCTAAAAAGGTCCAATAAATGCAAATTTTGTAATTTCAGGTGACTAGTAGAGTTCTTGTTGATTCCCGTTGGCAGTGGGTCCTGTATTGCGGTTATCTTTGCCTAGTCCAGCGGGTGGTATTTTACCGGAGAAGGCACACGTAAAGCCCTAGGTTCCGTAGGAGTCGGCGACAAGAAAACTTTCTTGGTTTCTGTATGGGACCTTATGTTAGCGTAAGTCATTTGCAGCGGAGTCATTGATGGCCCCACGGCCGAGCCGCTTCCTGATCACAAAGCCAGTTCGGTGGACCCGAACTTTTGTACTCCTTCCATCTGGTGCGTATTATAATTCTATAAATTAGTATAACTACCTGTCACCTAACGACGCATTGAGCGTTTATCGGCAAACAAAAAAAAAAGAAAGCGGGCTATAAATAAGAAGATATATAATAATTCCCTTATTAGTGTTCGCGAAATCGAGCAGAAATAGCAGTAGCTGTATAAGAAAAAAAAAAAATATTGAACATTGTACTCATATTTGGTTAGGTATTAGTTTACATATTTACATATGTAAACATATAATTTTGTTCTTTTATAAGGCGAGACTTGGTCGCCAGAAAGCTGGCATAAAGCGTTGATTGTATCGTGGAGAGTTGGTTAACGATAGGAATAACCTTGTGCGAAGTTCAGCACAGTACCTCAAGCTTGGTTCCATAGGCGCCTTAGGAAGCAGGGCCTAGGTCAATTTTGAAAAGCACCCCTTATTAGGGATTTGGAACCGCCTCCTCTCCTCATACAAGAGACGTGGTCTACCTACGTAATAGTAGACATTATTTTGGAAAGTAAATTATAAAGAAATTGTATATAAAAGTACGAAATTGATAAGTAATATTGGTATAGAAGCAGAGACAAAAGTTTCGATACATTTAGTTAAGGCGTAGGTTAAGATAAATATATCAAGTATGTGATTTGTTTAAATAATAATGAAGTGCTAAAGAAAGAAAAATGGTGCAGGCGCGAGCTTAGTATATGGCGGTGGTAATCAACAGTCGGCTTACGGCCGTACGGGTACGATAACTTTTTTCTGTTTGTTGGGGCGGTACATTCGACATCTGAGTGATCTACAAAAACCCACCCCGATCCGACGAGCTGAGCTGAGCTGAACGTAAGCGTACCCAGGTGGATCACCACGCTCTATTTTAATGCGGTATCGCGTGTCTTGGCTTTGGCAACAATAGAAATGGCGCCCAACGTGGGGCTACTAAAGGTGGCTTCCACAATTTTTTTTTTATTGCTCAATACATAAGTATGTATCTTTTTCATCAAACGCGTCTTATCTTGGGTTGACGGATATTTTAAGGGGGTTGGGCATATCTTGGCTAGCTTACTTGGCGACATTAAGCCGGGTAATATGTGGTTAGGATGAAACATTGATGAAGTAGGAGGTGGCTACTAATTTTTTCATTTGTATTTTGAATTTTATGAGGTAACTTCCTAGGCAAATGTGTTAAGTTCTGAGGTGATTGCTATGCCTCATATGGACTCGTTGGAGGTGTATGAGGTTGCCTCAGTTAACTTCACAAACCAGACATTATTGCACTGCCACTACAAGTGGAAGAGGTTCAATTCCACTTGATTAAGAGCGCAGTAAACAGAGTGGATACTTGGGACGTTACGCATACGACTTAAACGGACGGATCACATCACACGGTCATTCCAACCAAAGGATAGTTCATCACACACAAAAATGTACACACTTAAGGAACTCCACGTTATATCACACGTAATTTTACTCAAATTGGTACCTACGTAATACGTGCGTATATTGCTCAATTTTTATTTTTTTTTGATTTATCTATCTATATATATAAAAATGAAATATTTTTCGTATGACCGCGATGCCTGGCCAAACGGCTAAACCGATTTCAATTCTGTAAAAAGTACTTTTTTGGACCTTATGTGTGGAAGGTCTTTCGATTAAAAAAATTCAAAATTTTTTGTTGTTGTTGCCAAAAAATTAAGAATGCTGCGACGTCACGATTTCACAATTTTATACAGTTTTCAGTATATTGAATGTCACTAAACTACTAGACGGCTAGACCGATTTGGTTCATATTTGGAACATACATCAGTAGCTTGAAAAGAAATATTTCTACAAAAAATTTGTCCGCTAGGTGGCGCTGGGGTCAGAATATTCCTAAAAATTACATTTACTTGCTGAGTTGGCTCCTATTTAGAAAACAATTTAGCCAATTGAAAAGAAATATTTGGATTTGAAACTTACACGATAGGTGGCCCTGTGGCCGAGACATCCCCAAAAATTATTTTTCGTTAAGAGAAGGATATACATATCTACTATATATTTGTGGAAGTATGTATGTATGTATGTAGCAGGTTGCAGCCTAAACGGACGGACAGAATCGAACAAAATTTTGACAGAGTATTGCCATGACACCTGGGCCTATAATAGGGTAAAAAAATTGGGATTCGACAAGGGGGCGTAGCACCTGCCATAGGCGTGAAACTTTTAATCAGCCATAACTTCGGAACTATAAGTGACATGAACTTGAAATTTGGTATGCAGTCATATATATGGTAGGTTCTTACAGTAGAGTATATATAAATGAGTTTGTAAAAGTGGGCGTCGCTCATCATATAGGCGTGAAATTTGTTACCAATCATAACTTCGGAAGATTAAGTTACATGAACTTTAAATTTGGTATACAGTCATATATATGGTAGGTGCTTATAGTATGGTATAAATAAATGAGTTTGTGGAAGTAGGCGTGGCACGTCCAATAGGCGTGGAATATTTTATCAGCTATAAATCCGAAACTATGAGTCATATGAACTTGAAATTTGTTATTCAGTCACACATATGGTAGGTGCTTATAGTAGGGTATATATAAATGAGTTTGTAAAAGTGGGCGTGGCACATCCCATAGGAATATTTTATCAGCTATAACTCCGGAACAATATGTCAGATGAACTTGAAATTTGGTATGCAGTCATATATATGGTAGGTGCTTACAGTAAGGTATATATAAATGAGTTTGCAAAAGGAGGCGTTGCACATCCCATAGGCTTGGAATATTTTATCAGCTATAAATCCGAAACTATAAGTCATATGAACTTGAAATTTGTTATCCAGTCATATATACATATGGTAGGCGCTTATAGTAGGGTATATATAAATGAGTTTGAAAAAGTGGGCGTGGCACATCCCATAGGATTATTTTATTAGCTATAACTCCGGAATTATAAGTCACATGAACTTGAAATTTGGTATGCAGATATAACATGGTAGGTGCTTACAGTAAGGTATATATAAAGGGGTTTGTGAAAGGGGCGTGGCACATCCCATAGGCGTGGACTATTTTATCAGCTATAAATCCGAAACTATAAGTCATATTAACTTGAAATTTGTTACTCAGTCATACATACATATGTTAGGCGCTTATAGTAAGGTATATATAAATGAGTTTGCAAAAGGAGGCGTGGCACATCCCATAGGCGTGGAAAACTCGGAATCATTTGTCTAGTGAAATTGAAATTTGGTACGCAGACGTATCTGTAGCAGGTGTTTATAGTAGGCTATATATAAGTGAGTTTGTAAAACGGGGAGCGGCACGTCCCATGGACCTGTAATATTTTATAAGCTATAACTCCGGAACTCGCTTGAATTTGAAATTTCGTACGCCGCCATTTTAATGGTAGGTACTTATATTAGGGTATATATAAATGAGTTTGGAAAAGATGGCGTGACACACCCAATAGGCATGGAATTTTTTATCAGCTATAACTTCGGAACTATAAGTTCCACCAACTTGAAATTTGGTATGCAGATATATCAATGGTAGGTGCTTATATATAAATGGGTTTGTAAAAGGGGGCGTGCCGCTTCCCATAGGCGTGGAAAATTTTATCAGGTATAATTTCAAAACCATAAGTCAACTGAAATTGAAATTTGGTACGCAAACGTATCTATGGTAGGTGATTTTAGTAGGTTATCTTAATATATAAAAATCCCGCGTCACTGTGTTCGTTTACGCTAATCTCCGAAACCGCTTAACCGATTTCAATGAAATTTTGTGGGTGTGTATTGTTAGTTCTAACTTAAGAGATAGGATGCATGTGAACCCAAGGAAAAATATTTTTATTTCAATCGAATTTTTTTCTATGTTCTCGCATCGTGCTTATCTAATATATAAAAATCGAACTCTTTCCAAACGGCTCGACCGATCCTTATGAAATTTTTGTGTTATATATGGTAGGTATGAGAATCGCATGTCTAGCATATTTCATACCTCTAGGTCCAGGGGGCGCGGCACCTCCCATACAAACCGAATTTTTCATACTGCATGTCCCGGAAAATGTTCATGGAGATATATGAAAGCAATCGCATACTCATGGAGATAAATTGTGGTTATCGGAAAAGGAGGCGTGGCACTTCCCATACACATCGGATTTTTCACTCGTGCGCACTGCCGTGCGCTGTGATTAGTTTGGAAAAGTGGGCGGCCACATCCCATAGGAATATTTTATCAGCTATAATTTCGGAACTATAAGTCACATGAACTTGAATTTTGGTATACAGTCATATATATGGTAGGTGCTTACAGTAGAGTATATATAAATGTTTTTGTAAAAGCGAGCGTGGCACATCCAATATGCGTGAAATTTGTTATTAATCATAACTTCGGAACCATAAGTCACATGATCTTGAAATTTGGTATACAGTCATATATATGGTAGGTGCTTATAGTACGGTATAGATAAATGAGTTTGTAGAAATGGGCGTGGCACATCCAATAGGTGTGGAATATTTTATCACCTATAAATCCGAAACTATAAGTCATATGAACTTGAAATTTGTTACTCAGTCATACATATATATGCTAGGCGCTTATAGAAGGGTATATATAAATGAGTTTGCAAAAGGAGGCGTGGCACATCCAATAGGCGTGGAAAATTCGGAATCATATCGAGCCCTAACCGCCAAAATAACGTAAGCGACATTTTTTTCAAAATTCTCGTTTTGATGCAGAAATATTCCTAGAGCATCTAGATGCATCGATATGTCACGTGAAATTGAAATTTGGTACGCAGACGTATCTGTAGCAGGTGCTTATAGTAGGCTATATATAAGTGAGTTTGTAAAAGGGGGAGCGGCACGTCCCATGGACCTGGAATATTTTATCAGCTATAACTCCGGAACTCGCTGGAACTTGAAATTTCGTACACAGCCATTTTAATGGCAGGTACTTATATTAGGGTATATATAAATGAGTTTGGAAAAGAGGGCGTGACACATCCATTACGCATGGAATTTTTTATCAGCTATAACTTCGGAACTATAAGTCCCACGAACTTGAAATTTGGTATGCAGATATATCAATGGTAGGTGCTTATATATAAATGGGTTTGTAAAAGGGGGCGTGCCACTTCCCATAGGCGTGGAAAATTTTATCAGGTATAATTTCAAAACCATAAGTCAACTGAAATTGAAATTTGGTACGCAAACGTATCTATGGTAGGTGATTTTAGTAGGTTATCTTAATATTAAAAATCCCGTGTCACTGTGTTCGGTTACGCTAATCTCCGAAACCGCTTAACCGATTTCAATGAATGAATGAATGAGTATTGTTGGTTGCAACTTAAAAGATAGGATAGTTGTGAACCCGAGGAAAAATATTTTTTTTTCATCGACATTTTTCTATGTTCTCGCATCGTGCTTATCTAATATATAAAAATCGAACTCTTCCTACACGGCTCGACCGATCTTTATGACATTTTTGTGTTATATATAGTAGGTGTTAGAATCGGATGTCAAGCATATTTCATACCTCTAGGTCCAGGGGGCGTGGCACCTCCCATACAAACCGAATTTTTCATACTGTATGTCCCGAAAAATTTTCATGGAATAGGTCTCGAACTTGGTATGGAGATATATGAAAGCAATCGCATACTCATGGAGATAAATTGTGGTTATCGGAAAAGTAGGCGTGGCACTTCCCATACACATTGGATTTTTCATACTGCATATCTCTGGATGTGTTCATGGAAGAGTACTGGAACTTGGTATGTGCAAGATATATAAAACGCGACTGGTCATGAAGTAAAGTTGGGGCTATTGGAAAAAGGGACGTGACACCTCCCATGGTAGATTACTCGAAAATGGTATAGAGATATATGAAATCAATCCCATGCTCTTAGAGAAAATTACGGCTATTTGAAAAGGGGACGTGACGCCTTTTAAACGCACTGAAACTATTACGTATCTTTGTATGCATGTACAGTTTCGCTAAGTTATTTAAGACAGCAAATATGCCTTCTGACAACCACCAAACCGTAATATTAGAAGACAAATGCGTCACTAAAAATCATGAACGTGAACTCTTGGTGAAAATTTTGGACCAAAATGTTTCAATACAAAAAATTTATTTTGGGCGGGACGAAGTTCGCCGAGTCTGCTAGTTATGTATATAATCTAATACTAACTATGACCAAAAAGGAAGTTAAAAAGACAGGCTTACGTAGCGATGCTACTCCAGCCGCTGATAGGGGAATTGCGGCTGCAAAATCAGTAGAAGACGTTGCGGTGGTAGAGCAGGTGAATGAAGGAGTGGACGGTAGTCTATGGCCACTTGGTGGTGAACAAGCTGCATCCACATTGCGCACGGGTCAGCGGTTGATAGCGGCGGGAGACATTCCTTCGCCGGAAGCAAGCTTATTAGATAAGGTTAGCGGTCACTTATTGCAGAAGTTCGAGATGATGTTCTTCCAGTATCAAATGGATGTTAGTCGTACTACGACGGAGGCAATTCGCGAGGCCATTAACACCGTGCGCAAAGACATGAAGAGTTTAGGTGAACGGATTTCAGACGTTGAAAACAGCCGGCTCAATCACAAGGCCACTGCTGAAATCGAGCAACAACAGAGTTTGCCCATTCAGTGCAAGCGATATTGGTGAGATAGTCGCAGAAGAATAACATACATCTGACGAACCACAGGAGCACGGGCGCCGCAGGTTTTTCACTCCCTCCACTCAAAGTAAGCGCTATTATTCCGACAAGGAGAAATCCAAGTTCAAAAGGATTAGGGATTGGGGGCTTAAGTTTGATGGCAGCTCAAAATCTATTCCGATTGAGAGGTTTCTGTTTAGAGTTGAGACTCTTCAGAAACGACATAACATCTCGTCGGACGATTTGTATGCCAGCTTCCATCTGCTGTTGGATGGTGCTGCCCAGGAGTGGTTCTGGTGACGGTTTTCAGAATTGGCGCAGCTTGGTCAACTTGATTCGCAGAAATCTGAAGCCCAGAATAAAGATCCTGATATTTGGCTGCCATGTAGACACACTGGCGAAACTCAAAATGGAGTGCAGGCGGGCGGAAAGCATTTGGAGGAACTTGAGTCGAAGTTTGCTAAGAAAAAACACTTAGATGAAATCGGTTTCGGAGATGAGGAGAACTTTTCAAAAGCGGAGAGTTGCGATGCCGTGGAGGCTCTTGAGAGGCGAGAACGAAACAGCTTCCCTAAGGAAGCTCCAAAGAAACTGTCCGGAGATCCGAATTCGAAATTCGCGAACAAAGGCAAACTCAAATCTGAGAAGTGCGACTTCCAATTTCATGATGGAACATGCTTCAAATGCAATCAGTCTACCGCCAAATTTGTGATTTGTGAGAAGTGTAGACAGGAAAACCAGCACCATGGCGAGAATTCCGGGATAGCTCGTCAGAGGAACTTACTCCCGGAGAGAACTTAAAGCACATATCCATTCTTCGAAATGGAAGTCGCACGCCAGAGGCGCGAAAAAAAGCTATTATGACATTGGAGGAAAGAGAACGGCTATATAATGAAGCGAAAAGGGGAATATTTGGGATAGGAAGGACTGAAATCAGAAACGTCACGAAGAAAGAGAGGAACGTAAGAAAAATATTTAAGTTTCGAGAGAAGGCAAGAGTACGGAGGAAGATTAAGGGGGTCATCGCTTCGACAATCATTCAGAGCGAAACCGATCGCAGGCCATATACGGAAATCTCGATTGACGGCGTGCTCATAACTGGATTGTAGCGATAGGCAGGATGAAGGAGCAGGTATCGTGGCGAGGGAAGGCAGCCAGTCTAAATTTATACTTAGTTCCTAGTTTGAAGCAAGATCTGTATCTTGGTATCGACTTCTGGGAGGCGTTTGGCCTCTTGCCAGCTACGATTTCGGAACTTGGTGTAGAGAATGCGGGCAAGCTACCTTTGAGCCCGGAGCAGTTGTCTAGATTGAAACGTGTGAAGTCGTTATTTCCATCGTCGGCGGAGCTCGGTTTAGGGAAGACTCATCTAATGGAGCACGTGATAGAGGTACATGATGAAACGGTATCAGTGAAGCAACGCTATTACCCGATGTCGCCGGTGAAAAAAAATGCGCATACGAAGAGATAGATCGCATGCTTCGACTCGGAGTATAGAAGAGAGTGAAACTCCCTGGGGCTCCCCCGATTGTGACATATTTAGTTTTCGGCATAAAAATACCTAAAAGCTTTGAATATGTAAAAATAAGAACCGTCGTTCCTATACCCAATAAAGAAAAAGATGAAATAGAAGCCAAAATAGAAGAGATATTTACTTATGAAAATAAAACTTTAATATTTGAAGAAAGTAAATCATTGAAAGGAACGAAACTTAGTAATCACTGTATTTTAAGAAATAATTGTCATCTCACAAAAAATAGAGAGCTGGAAATATTAGAAATAAACATAAAAACTATTGTTGTTAAAAACGCAATAAATTTACAGCTTAATCACTCATGTTATCAAGAACAACCCATTATAAGTGGAAACTACTTAATACGATTTAATAATTGTTCTATCAAAATTAACGACTACTATTTTTATAATTATATTGAAAATATAAAAGAAAATATTGTAAGCTTAAAATATGGAGATATTCGTAATTTTACGAAAAGAATTACCTTTGATTAAATAATAGAGGAGCATAGATCAAACATAGAAAGCATTTTTAAATTGAGAATTCATAGTAAAATATCGAATATATGCAATATTATAAGTATAATTATAATTGTATTAATAGTTATTGTTATTATCATTAAACATAAACGTATAACAATCAAATTGAATACACGAATTCAGGAGAATTCGAATCTAAAGGGGGGAGAAGTTACATATATTAACAGCTACACAAAAACACCTGACGGTGCAATTGATAAGTATGAAGAATTCTTGAAGCAAATTAATAAAGTTGAAACATAAAACCATTTCCGGCATATTGCAAAAGTTGTACACAAACAGAGAAATTGAAAATCAAAAAGACACCAAATTTCCGAGAATTAGTAAATTGGGGAACATATTGATTAGCAAGCAGTTTTATTTAGTTCACATGGAGCAAATCGATTGGCAAGCAGTTTTATTAAATTCATATGCCAAAAGTAATTAGTAAGCAAATATTGTAACTAGAATATAAGCTTCATTTTAAATTGAATAAATAATTTAATTCAGTCTGATTCGAGAGCCCAAACCCACTTGTTGTCTTTTGGTTAATCGCGTAAAACTATTTTTTAAAAACGCCCGGACGCACGGAAATTACTTGAATCGCGAGCTTAGTATATGGCGTTGGTAATCAACAGTCGGCTTATGGCCGTACGGGTTCGATAACTTTTTTCTGATTATTGGTGCGGTACATTCGACATCTGAGTGATCTACAAAACCGCACCCCGATCCGACGAGCTGAGCTGAGCTGAACGCAAGGGTACCCAGGTGGATCACCACGATCTATTTTAGTGCGGAATCGCGTGCCTTGGCCTTGGAAACACGTGGTTTTGGGGAAATTGCATTTCTGCTAATGTGAGTAAGAGCTTTTTTTACAATTACTGGAGATATTTAAGAACTAAAAGTGTTTATACATTAAATTTCAGATTCTTCAACAAAGGTGCATTACGCTCCGCATAAAACCAAATGTGGCGACATAGGTTCTGTATGGTTTCATTTTTTGATAGCTGACAACGGTGAGCCTACTGCAAAGTGCAAAGCTTGTGGTAAGTTTTAAAAACGAATTTGACAGCGGCTTCCCATAAGCCTCTTACGTGTGGAGATCGAGCTGGTATATTCAGCCAGTTAATGTTGTGTACATCACGAGTTGCTCCTTTTGAAACAATACATAAATTTCATGTAAACTATTTGCGGCCCCAATGAAATTTGTTCCGGAGTATATTTTTGCAGTACAACCACGTCTTTTTTAGTGAATTTGTATAGCACCCAAGAAATCAACCCCACTATTAAAGAAGGGACTGGTGCATCTTACCCTATCTGCTGATAAATTACCCATGATTTGAAAAAGTGGACGAGGATTTGCTCTGAAGCATCTATAGCAATTGTTAACAATTCTTTTTGTAGGTTGCCTGCCCTTTAAAGGCCAAAACTTCTGCCTAGCTATTGCGAGAAGGCCTTGCGGTCCTATATGTAAATGTTTTTGATGGATGCCCTCCACCAAAACTTTAACTAAAGTGTCTTCATATGGAAGTACTGCAGGATGTTTTGCTTCTTCTGGAATATTACCTTCTTGTAGACGTCCTCCAACTCTAATGATGCCATTCCTTACCAAAACACCAGCTGTTATAGCAGTTTTCTTTATATCTGGAAGCGATGTTAGAGGCGTCGTGACAATGTTTTTCCTGTATGATTCCATGTTAGCTAAATGCATTGGTCCATTAAACCAAAGACTATTATTAATTATTTCTTCTGGATATACCCCTCTTGTTATTAAATCAGCTGGGCTTGATTTTGTGGAAATATGTCTCCCTTGCAGCCCTTTGGTTTGCACCTGAATAAAGTTTACCCTATTCGAAACAAATATTTGCAATTTTGCAGGATCTAATTGTAGCCAACTAAGGACGATTGTTGAATCCGTATAATAAATATGCTTGTCCTTTAGATTATGTGCTTTTGATATTTTTTCCATTAATTTTACAAACAGTATCGCAGCACATAGTTCTAATCGAGGTAATGTCTGAATTTTTAATGGTGCTACTTTCGATTTGGAAGCGAATAGACTGACTTTAATATTTCCCGATTTGTCTACTGATTTTACATACATAACTGCGCCGTATGCTCTCATGGATGCATCTGAGTCCTATGACCACCTGTTTGAAAATTTTAATTTAATTTAATTTATAAGCTAAATTGAATATGGCAATATGGGTATCAAACTGAAGGGGTTTAGGAAATTTTACTCGCAAAAATATTTTTGGCACCGACTTGCTTCATATATGGAGCATATGCCAGCACCTTGAAAATAAATATTCCGACCAAAAATTTACTCGGTATGTAGCTCGGGATATTCCTAAAATTCTTATACAGACTAAAACGTAAAAAACTAATATATTACGCTGGGAACTGGAACTTAGCACTGATGCATATATTGCAAATGCCACGCCCCTCATATAGCTTATCTCAGGAACCGCTTACGCTAACGTCCTGAAATTCGACAAAGCTACATATGTTATCAATATCGTGCTTATGGCGAAAAGGGGCAAGTAATGGAAAAGGGGGCATGGCACTCCCACGCTTCTCATTTCACTTATCTCTGGAACCGCTTACGCTAACGTCATATATTATCAATACCGTACTTATGGCGAAAAGTGTTAATTATTGGAAAGGCTGCATCGATATACATTTACGTAATCGTGCAAGAATCTTTCGATTGGGAATCATTTTCTCCTGGATTTCGAAATCCTATTGAACTATTGTAACTTTGCTTTTAATATTTAGTAAAAGGTAAAACTTATGTTAAAATTCAGAAGCATTTGTTTAATATTTTGGCTGCAATTTAGTTTGGCATCCCCGGAGTTCCGCATTAAGGTAGCTATGGAACGGTAGAGGGAGTTCTCCTGATTGCAAATATGTATACTTTTAGCCGCAGCAGGCTTATAGTTTTTAAGTTATTTGTTGTTAAAGTTTGTAAATTGAACTAACCTCTCGGCGCTATTTCTCACAATAAACACTATATTTATGTACACACTTCGGCAAAATAGTTGCATTAAAACCCCGGCCTGAGATTTCCACTTCAATATACAATTCTTAATTAATTAATTAAGTAAAACGCGTTTATAAATATCTTCACAAATGTTTGCACATTTCATAAACAAGCATAAATAACAATGGCTGACAGTAACACAAAATGTATGCTACCATACGTTAAAAAAAATACACCACAAATAAGTGCGTATAATTAGGGAGTATAAGTGTACAATACGTATGTACATACATTGCTCTTATTAAAAATTAGATTATTAGGATCGATAGGGGTCTTACTCCTGATCATAACGGTATAATTTTTTTCGGGTGGAAATAATATTTACTGGTGTTATTGTAGTTCAAAGTACACTAATGTAGAAAACGTTCATCGATAATTTGATAAATAATGAAAATTTTTAATAAAAAATCACGCGATTTCGCCTGCGCCGCTTTTTCCATAAAAATCAATACTTCGATGAATA
>NW_023458555.1:106299424-106344127 GCF_013731165.1 Rhagoletis pomonella | reverse complement strand
GCATTTTCGCTGAAAATTTGTAATAAATAAAATAATTCCACTACAACCGTGTCCGAGTTTTCCAGTTGCTTCAAAATCAATTCTAAGCAGTTTGTGCAATGAAGCGTGGAAAAAAAATTATTTCCGATACCTTAAAAACCCTTCTTTTAAAAATGATTATATCCTGGCCGGTAGCCTACAAATGTAGACAGGCTATAGGACTTAATCTTCCGGCCTTAAATCACCCGGACAAAATCCCCCGTACAAAAATCTCCTCGACAAAAATCCCCTGGATAAAATCCCCCGCACTTATATTGTGAAGACCCCTAGTACCTACACTCACGGACTTCACAATTGGCTATTTTACTAAACCGAATTATATTTTTGAATTGTTATATACATATATGTCTGAATTACACATATTAAATTAATTGTTGGTTATATACATACGTGAAATTGAAATACATGTGTACATATTTATATTGAAATTTGAAGTAGATACATACCTACTTAGGTATGAACAAGTAAAAGGAAGTAGAGAAAATATTAGCAACAATGTCTTTAGGATAACAGTCTGCCTGCGTGCAGAACAATATAAATAGAGCAGCAAGTGGAATTAGAAATCACTTCTCGTAGAGTAGTCGTATACTCCAGTCGATCGTTTAAACTAGAGATGGGCACGGGCCGGGCTTTTGGCAGGGGCCCGCACGAAAAAGCCCGTTGCTAATACTACAAATTTAAATAAGCTTTTGTTTTCATACACAAAAAAAAAAAATAGTATGTACATATTCAAACTCTTTTGATAAGAAAAAAGCAAAAAAAGAAATATTTGGAAACCGATAGAAAAAAATTAGCTACTTAGTAGTTTTGTTTACATATCTGTACATAAAATACCTTCCACTTTTTCTGCTTCCCAGAAAATATATTATACAAATCTTTGATGAAAAAAATTGATTCGCTTAAGTAAATATTAATAATACATAAACACAAAATTAAAAATATGTACATATGTATACATACAATAAAAGTTGGCTCTTTATTTCCGGGCTGGGACGGGCTGTACATATCTGTACATAAAATACCTTCCATTTTTTCTGCTTCCCAGAAAATATATTATACAAATCTTTGATGTAAAAAATTGATTCGATAAGTAAATATACATACATAAACACAAAATTAAAAATATGTTTATATGTATGTGGGATTGGAACGACGGACTAGAGGAACGGACCTGACAGGCATACCATTGTGGACGAATGCAACCATACGCACCAGACTACGAAATGAACGATCGGACCGCACTGAACACACCCCAAACTAGACTTCGACAAGATAAACGACAGGACAGAAATTCATTGTTAAACCAACCGCCTTTAAGTGTAGTTCGCCCTTATCTTTTAATCTTGTGAAATGTGAGTGTAAAATAAACGCTAAAGACTGTTAAAATTAATAGAAATAAAAACTGTTTTACTACAAAGTGGTGTCGTGAAGTGGCATAAAATCCACTCCGTGAATGTGAAAGAACTGTGTGTTTTGCGAAAACTTTTGTGCGTGTGCATACATATGTATGTATGTTTCTTGTGTGTGCGTGCGCGATAAGCTAGCCGGTGCCGAAAATGAAAACTTAATAATTTCAAACCACAAGTTGATACCTGCGATCACTAAATCAAATTTATAAACGAAAAAAACTATGCAAGAAAACATTTTGCAAAATTATAGCTGGAAAAAGTAACGGCGATTTGAGCTAGCCACGCCACACAAACCGCTATTCGCGAAGTAACGCTAACAAACGGTTAAGTTCGGTTGCGTGAATAATTTCAACTCGACCAAACCGACGAGTACATGCATAGTGCGTTCTAAAATTGAACTTTAATAAAAAAACCCTTGTTATAGTAAACGCCTGCATGCAACGTGCGTGTGCGACGCGTTTAAGCGGAATTCGACTGTGTGTGATTGGGCCGCTTTCTGCCATAAAAATCTCCTTTTTCGACGCGTATATAGCAAAACTTTACCACGCCATTCGCGGACCGTTAGGTCCGTTACCCAAGATACAGTTGCTATATTGCGCATTGCTCCGGGTACAGCCATCAAGCTGTAGCAGCAATCGAGGGTACCGCAGGGCCCGTTAAATAGTTAAAGTGCGCGAAACAGTGAAGCGCACGTGGCAGCGAAGTGTGCGCAGAAGCAAAGTGCGCGCAGCAGTGAAGTGTGCGCAACAAAGTGGGAGCAGCGAAGAAGCGTGCGCAGAAGTGAACAGTGCGCAGCGGCAAAGTGTGCGCGGCAGCCAAGTGCGCGTAGCAGCAAAGCGTGCGCAACAGCAAGTGCGCGCATAAGCAGCTTGCGCGCAACCTCAAAATACGCGCAACAGCCAAGTGTGCGCAAAAGCAACGTGTGCGCAGTGACAAGTGCACGTTCCTAAGCGGCGTATATAATCGCGTTTAACACGACGGCGAAACGGTGCCAGAGAAAGGTAGCACCGTCAACGAGGGACGGGTGCAGCAAACGCACGCATCGAAGCGGCGTACATAGCGGCGTTTAACGCGACAGTGAAACGGTGCCAGAGGCAGGTAGCATCGTCAACGAGGGACGTTAACATGCGAAGTACAGCGAGTAATTAGACAGCGGCGAGGGAGAAGAACCATACGTAGCTCAGCTAAGTCAATAACTTTGTTGTTTGTTTTGAGCAAAGCAAATTTCATGTAATTTAAATACGTTCGTTAGTTCACACATTGTTCATTATACTATATATTTTTATAATATTACATCATTCTCAATGTTACATTGTAACCATTAATTTTGAAATTCTGTAGACATGGACCGCGACGAAATTTTTGCATTGACTGTAGAAGGACTGAGGGAAAAGTTGGAAGGGTTAGGGCTTGACACTAGTGGCCGTAAACCGACGTTACGGGACCGACTCCTCGAACACTTCGGCCTAAACGCTAGTGATGACGACGGTAGCGATTTTAACGACGCGGCGAGCGGTCGAAGCGTTCCAGCAACCAAAGCTAATCGCCCAACTTTAACGCTCCGCCATGTAGAAGACTCGCTTTCGAAGTTTAGCGGTTTTGGTCAACCCACCTTCGAGCAGTGGCTGGGGGACTTCGAGGACAACGCGACGGCGGTGCAGTGGAGTGACCTACAAAGGCTAATCTACGCTAAGCAGCTATTAACGGGCGCGGCAAAACTTTTCGTAAGAAGCCAGAACGGAATTAGCAGTTGGGATTCGCTAAATCAGCACTGCGTTCCGAGTTTGGAGTTCGCGTTTCTGCAGTCGCAGAGTTCCCGCGGTTAGCGGCGCGATTAGCAAGCGTTGTTTCCGTAAATATATATTTTTTGAGTTAGCTAACCGAACAGTTTCGACATTGATTGACACGGGGTCAGACCTTTCCTTAATGCGTAACGACACGTTGGCGATGCTAGGCTTCGGTGTGGAATTAAGAGAAGCGTATATTGGTGGGCATAGGGAACAGCGCGCTGACCACAATCGGTTGTTTTAGTTTACCCATGCGCATCGATGGTATCGCGGTGGACATCACATTCCATGTGACGAAGGAGCGAGATCTCAGCTACTCCATGGTGATTGGAAATGACGTCCTAAAGCAAGTGGACCTCATCGTGAGCGAAGACGGCGCCGTGTTTAAGAGTAAGGAGACAGAGCCCAGCGGGCGCGAGGATGCACTCGAGCGCAAGGCAGTAGCCGGCAATTACGCTGGTGCAGGACGAGACGGAGCAGATCCATGCGAAGGTGCAGTGGCGCGTGAGGTTGTAGCCAGTAGGCAGGTAAAGGAGGGTCTTGAAGACTCGATCAGTGAGGATTTGGAATTCGTCTGCAAAGCTATCAAGGACGCAGCTGGGAGACTCCGAGAGAGTGCTAGACAGCCAGATGCGGTCTGAGTTCGGCATAGGTATGATGAGATGTGAGAAGGTGTCAGTGGGTACGATGTCAGCGAGAGAGGCTGTGAGATCGGACGATCCTCACGGGAGCATGTGATCCCAGGCAAGGCGAGCGTAAACGAGCGAGGCGCGGAACGTGCGCAGTCCCTAGTCCCTTGATGAAAGACCTTCGAGTCGAATCAGCGAGCTGCAGGTGGCGTTCGGAAATCTTTGTATGATGGCAGGATCGGAACAGGACGAAGAACATGAAATGGATCTCCTCCATTTGAGTGAGGAGCGAGCAGACAAGGTACGGAGTTTGGTAGCAGCCTACAAGCCAGCTAAGAACTCCGCATCCCCAGTGGAGATGAAGATCTTGTTGACAGACGATGTCACGGTATTTGAACGGCCAAGGCGATTGTCATATGCGGATCGGCAGATAGTCGACGAACAGGTAGCGGTCTGGCTAGTCGAGGCTATTATACAACCAAGCAACTCAAACTATGCATCACCCGTCGTTCTCGTTGCCAAGAAGGATGGGAGCAAACGTCTCTGTTGCAACTATCGGCGCCTAAACGAGAAAATCGTCCGCGACAACTTCCCGATGCCGATGATCGACGATGTTATCGAGCAGCTGCTGGGAGCCAACGTTTTCTCCACGCTTGATCTAATGAACGGGTTCTTCCATGTTCCAGTGGAAGCAGACCCGCGGAAGTATACCCCGTTCGTAACGCACAGCGGACAGTTCGAGTTCTTGTACGTGCTATTTGGCATATCCAATTCGCCGGCAGTCTTTACGAGGTTTGTGTCCGGAGCTTTGAATGACTTGGTACGTAGCGGCACAGTCGTGGTGTACATGGATGACTTGATCATTCCCTCCAAGGATGAAGTCGAGGGCATCCAGAGCTAGTATTGAGCGTTGCCGCGGCGAAAGGTTTGCGCGTTAAGTGGAACAAATGTCAGTTCCTAAGGAAGAAGGTCGAGTTCCTCGGATACATTATCACGGACAACACAATACAGCCATCCGAAGCAAAAACCAGCACGATTAGGAATTTTCCTTTACCAAACGATAGGAAATCCTTGCAATGTTTTCTTGGACTCACGTCGTATTTCCGCAGATTCGTCGACAACTCCGCAAGGACGCGAGGTTCTCACTGCAGGATGACCAGTTAGCCGCGTTTCAGCAGCTAAAGTCAGCGCTGTCAAGCGCTCCAGTCTTAAGACTATACAACCCGCGAGCGGTAACGGAAGAGCATACTGATGCGAGCATGGTTGGCTACGACGCAGTCCTGTTGCAGAAGGACGTCGACGACCAGGAGTTTCACCTGGTTCAATATATGAGCCGAAAGACGAAGCCTTCGGAGGAGAAGCTCCATTCCTACGAGTTGGAGGTATTGGCTGTTGTCGAAGCATTGAAGAAGTGAAGGGTATACCTGTTGGGCATACGATTCAAGATCGTCACGGATTGCAACGCCTTCACGATGACCGTGAAGAAGAAAGACGTTACTCTCCGAGTTTCGCGTGGGGCAATGTTCCTCCAGGACTTCAACTACACAATCGAACACCGAAGATGCGTCATGTCGACGCCCTTAGTCGAGTATCGTGCCTGATCCTGGAAGATTCTCAGCGTCACCGGCTGGAGCAGGCACAACAGCAAGATGATTGGGTTCGAGCCGTTCGCAAAGCGCTCTAGAGAGGCGATTTCGAGGACTTCTACGTCCAGCACGACATCTTACACAAGGATCCCATCAAGGAACTCGTGGTGATGCCGTCAGCAATGGAGGAGGAGGTCATCAAGGTGGCGTATCAGCAAGGCCACGCAAGATGCGGTCGAGAAGACGTTTTTCATACTGCAGCTCAATACCAAAGTTGCGAAGGTCGTCAGGAGCTGCATACCGTGCATAGTTACCGGCTCCGAGGCGGGTAAAAAGGAAGGCTACTTAAATCCCATAAATAAAGAGGACAGACCTTTGGGAACCTTCCACATTGATCACGTGGGACCGATGGAAACAACAAGGAAGGCGTACAATTATATCTTGGTCGTGATAGACGCATTCTCCAAGTTCGTGTGGCTCTACCCGACGAAAGGTACTGACGCGGAAGCTGTGGTAGATCGACTCAGGAAGCAATCAGCACTGTTTGGGAATCCCAAGCGGATCATCACCGACAGAGGTGCCGCTTTCACCTCCAACCGGTTTGAGGATTACTGCGCGGACGAGGCGATAGAGCATTTGCTCACAGCGACGGGAGTGCCTCGTGGCAATGGTCAGGTGGAGCGGATACACCGCGTAGTAGTGCCAATGATCGCAAAACTGAGCCGCGAGACTCCCGGGAACTAATAAGCAAGTTGATCGCGTTCAGCAATTCATCAACAACATTCCGCCGCGTAGCACCAAGGTCTCGCCGTTCAAGATCCTCACCGGCCTAGAGATGCGAGTCAAGGGAATTCCTCAGCTGCAAGAGCTGTTGGAGGGCGAAGCCATCGACGAGCTGGATGCGGAAAGAGATGAGGGGCATCACCGCGCAAGGGACAACATCGCCATGATCCAAGCGGAGAACCGAAGGTCGTACGACCGACACCGACAAGCCGAGACCGAGTACACAACCGACGAGCTAGTAGTCATCAAGCGAACGCAGTACGGGTCGGGTCTAAAGCTGAAAGCCAAATACCTTGGGCCATATAAGGTCATGAAAATTATGAGACGTGGACGCTACACGGTCGAGAAGGTCGGGGACCACGAAGGCCCGAACCGCACCATCACAGTCGCTGAGTTCATGAAAAGGTGGGACCCATCATCCGAGGCCGAATGATCGCGCAGGATGGCCGAATGTGGGATTGGAACGACGGACTAAAGGAACGGACCTGACAGGCATACCTTTGTGGACGAATGCAACCATGCGCACCAGACTACGAAACGAACGATCGGACCGCACTGAACACACACCAAACTAGACTTCGACAAGATGAACGACAGGACAGAAATTCATCGTTAAACCAACCGCCTTCAAGCGTAGTTCGCCCTTATTCTTTAATCTTCTGAAATGTGAGTGTAAAATAAACGCTAAAGACTGTTAAAATTAATAGAAATAAAAACTGTTTTACTACATATATACATACAATAATAGTTGGCTCATTATTTCCGGGCTGGGACGTGTCCCGTCGTACCGGGCCGAGCCCGGCCGGGTCCCACTAAAATTCTTAACGTGTGTACCGTAACTTAATGCCACGTCGAAATCTGTTTCATTTTGATTCTCTAAGTTCTACGTTCCGTTAAAATGCCATAATCAGGCTTCAAGTTGCTCAGTAGTTAGCTAAGGTATATTGGAGTGACGCGAAAATGCTGCCAAAGGAATAGGTTTTATTGGTGTGACGTGAAAACGCTGCCAAGTACTATTTATATATATGGTATGACGTGAAAACGCAGCCAAAGAAATACATTATATAATATAATATAGAGTATATGGTGAAAACGCTGCCAACTAAATAGCGAAATAAAGAAGTGTCACAATAATAATCATTCGCGTATTTATTTAAATCAATGCTGGGCACACCAACAGAGACTCATTTTGTCGTGGTATTAGTACGTCGCGCTCAGTTATGGTCGCCACGTTTTTATAAATGTGCTAAAATTGGTATTTTTCGTGCATGTGTCTTTCGCCCTATTTTGCTCATTCGTATAGTGGAATAGTGAATCGTGGAAGTTTTTAGTAACTAATACTATTAGTTTATATTTAGAAAATTTTCCATACGAAAAATTTAGTTATTGTAAAATTGTAAAAAAATTAAATAGGTTCCACTCATTTGTTTATTACCTGGACACAATTTTATTGGAATCAAATCTTTGAAATGCCGGCCGGCCAGATGATTTCAGTGTTTACATTTTATTATTTTCATATAAATTATATTCAACCATTTTTATTGAGCTTGAGGCCGTTTTTATTGAAAAACTAATTGTGGAAAAGCAACAATAATTTGGAAAAATGGTAGAAGTGATAGCTATTTCGAAAATCACCTCATTTCCTCATCAGACTTTTTTCAGTAGAATTCGAACCGACGATCCCACTGACTCAGCCAGTTGCCTACGCACTGTGCTAAGTTCGCCTTGTCAATTCTTGTTGCTTTTTTCGACTATTTCATTTGTTAAGCCAACTACAATCAAACGCGGCTATTCCAGTGCTATTTAAACTTGATCATGTGGTTGTTGGTTAATATTTCTATTATTAAAATGTTTAACTGTTTTTTTCGGTTATTTTGTCCTTAAGTTATTTGTTTTTGTTATTTTACGGTCTTATAACAATTATATTCAACAATTTTTATTGAGCTTGAGGCCGTTTTTAATTGAAGAAATGGTAGAAGTCATAGCTGTTTCAGAAATCACCACATTTCCTCACCAGAGTTCTTTCAGTAGGATTCGAACCGACGATCCCACTGACTCAGCCATGTCCTACGCACTGTGCTAAGTTCGCCTTGGGAATTCTTGTTGCTTTTTTCCACTATTTCATTTGTTAAGCCAACTACAATCAAACGCGGATATTCCAGTGCTATTTAAACTTGATCATGTGGTTGTTGGTTAATATTTCTATTATTAAAATGATTAACTTTTTTTTTTTTGTTATTTTGTCCTTAAGTTATTTGTTTTTATTATTTTATGGTCTTATAACAATTATATTCAACAATTTTTATTGAGCTTGAGGCCGTTTTTAATGAAAAACTGATTGTGGAAAAGCAACAAAAATTTGAAAAAATCGTAGAAGTGATAGTTATTTCGGAAATCACCACATTTCCTCATCAGACTTTTTTCAGTAGAATTCGAACCGACGATCCCACTGACTCAGCCAGTTGCCTACGCACTGTGCTAAGTTCGCCTTGTCAATTCTTGTTGCTTTTTTCCACTATTTCATTTGTTAAGCCAACTATAATCAAACGCGGCTATTCCAGTGCTATTTAAACTTGATCATGTGGTTGTTGGTTAATATTTCTATTATTAAAATGTTGAACTGTTTTTTTTTGTTATTTTGTCCTTAAGTTATTTGTTTTTGTTATTTTATGGTCTTATAACAATTATATTCAACAATTTTTATTGTGCTTGAGGCCGTTTTTAATGAAAAACTTATTGTGGAAAAGCAACAAAAATTTGAAAAAATGGTAGAAGTGATAGTTATTTCGGAAATCACCACATTTCTTCATCAGACTTCTTTCATATAAATAGGAAGTTAGTCCTAAAAATAGAATATAACTTATAAATATTATTCATTAAGTATTTTTGGGTATAAGCCAGCATTTAAATTTCTATATCGATTTCTTTAGAAAGAATCAAATTACTCTAAATTATAGCATGCAATTTGTGCACTTTTTTATACAACTCATGGAACTTATTACAAAATTATTTAACGTTGTACTATGTCTCCATTGTGAGATTTAATGAAGATTTAGCCCTCTGACGAGATTTGACGTTAAATCTTTTGAGATTTACCATATAAAATTAAATCTCGAAATGCAGTAGATTTATGTTAAATCTTCGTCAAATCTTCAATAATATTGATCAATAAGTACAATTGGTTGGATGTGGCAACCACAAATACATATGCCATAAGTCAAATGACATTTGTGTTTTCAATATACAGTTGAGGACATTGAAATCTAGCCTGTCATAAAAACATGAATTTTCGAATTTTTAGGGATTTTTGTATTTTTGTTAGTTTGGAAGGAAAATTACAATATTTACATAACTTTGGTTGTAATAAATTAAGAAAATATTATTTTAAAAACTAAAAATTTAGAAGAAATGTTTTAAAGTAATATCATGCAGAGTCTTCTCCGCCTTCTATAAGTCATTTACGCGCTGCGACAAAAAATTTATAAATTTCGGTAATGGTTCTACTTCGATAACATTGCACCGAACATCCTCTAGAACTCAGTTCGTATTCATGATATGCTAAAGGCCCACGATTGGATTTTCGGTTCCCTCTTATGAATAAGAGAGTTCTACAAAATTTTTTCTTTCAGCAAATGTTTTTTTACCGTTTTAATAATTTTTCTTAAATTCCGGAAAATTATTCGGAATATGGTACCATTCGTTACACTTTCCAAACTATATATTATACATACATATTTACCACGAATAAGAAGTCAATAATATTCAGAATTCATATAATGAAATTCCGCTTGGTACCTTCCTTTTATCTGTCTGTATATCAATGTCCGCAACTGTATTTATAAAATTAACATAAGCAAACGTCAAATATTTGAAAATTTGAACGTCAAACATATCTCGTTGTGGTAATGGAGACGGTTGTGATTTAGCAACTGGATTTATTAAATCTTAATGGATAAATCTCATTTATATATATTTTTTAAATTGACACCGCATGAAAAATACAGTTTACTTATATTAAAAATACGTAGGCATAACCACATAACGGATATTGCGGCTTGTTGAAAATTCTTTCAACAATAAACTCTAGTTCTTATATAGGGTGGCACTATTTTGTCTTTGAATCGTCGCAAATGCATGCAAACACCAATCTAAGAAAAACACACCACTTTTTGCTTTGGCGATTTTTTGTAAATTTTCTACACAAAATTTGCAAGAAAAACAATACACAGCCGAATATGATGTTACCATGGTGAAACCTGCACGCAGACTGACAGGCAGTGTTGCCAAACATGAGCTTTTCCTACCAAAACTGGTAAGTTCTTTTCCATTCGGTAGGTTGGTATATAAAATACATTGGGCGTCGATAGAAAAGCGCGAATAACTTTCGATGCATTGCGGCAAATTTTTTTTCTGCAAATAATTACTAATCAAATAAAATACCTCTTTGAGGTAAAATTTTCGAGTGACGAAAGCTGAACTAGAAACACAAAATTTATGATATCAATTTCGTGACGAAAATTATACGAATTTGTTTAACTGCCCTGGAAACTGACGAAAAATAGTTTTATTCATACGAATCATTGCTAAGGTTCTGATTTTTTTATGTTGTGTTTCTAAGAGTAGACATAACTTCGCAACGTTCCGTTATTTGATATCAAATATTTTGATATAGCAAATTTTAAATCAACGCAAATCCAAACAAAAATCTATGTTTTATTTCTCCCAAATAAATTGCTAAAAACCCTATCTAAATCTAAATGATTTATTCAACTATTTAAAATTGAATTCAATTGAAAAATATAATTTTTTTTAAGAAGTTTTACTTCTATCTCGAGTGCTGCACTCGCCTTTTTAACCGAATTCGAAAAAAAAGAGGGTTTCAAGCCAAATAGTCTTACGAAGGCTTACGCCGAAAGTATGTTTGAGGAGGGTTGCCACCTGTTTGAAATTTTAACTAAATTACATTGATAAAATAAATGAAATATTACAATACCGCTACCAAATTAAAGAGGTTTAAGAAAGATAACCGTTGGAAATATTTTTAGGAGGGTTGCCACCTATTTTAAAATTTTAACTCAGCCAAATTGATAAAGTAAATGATATATTGCTATGTGGGTATGAAACTAAAGAGTTTTAAGAAAGCTTACAGTCGCAAAAAATACTTTAAAGGAGGGTTGCCACCTGTTAAAAAGTTTAGGCTTATAGCTGAAAATATGTTTGAGGAGGGTTGCAACCTGTTTGAAAATTTAACTCAATCTACTTGATACAGGTATCAAATTAAAGAGGTTTAAGAAAGAAGTCTTTTGGAAATGCTTTTGAAAGTTCAACTAAATTGAAAGATAAAATGAATGGCCTATTACAATATAGGTATCAAATTAAAGAGGTCTAGGAAATATGGCTGTTGGAAATATTTTTGAGGAGGGTTGCCACATATTTGAAAATTTTAGTTCAGTTAAATTGATAAAATAAATGAAGTATTTCAATATGGGTATCAAACTTTAGATTTTTAAGAAGGCTTACAGCCGAAAATATGTTTGAGGAGGGTTGTTATCCATTTGAAAATTTGACTCAATTTAATTGATAAAATAAATAGCTTATTATATAGGTGTCAAATTGAAGAGGTTTAAGAAATATGAATGTTGGAGACATTTCTGAAGAGGATTTTCATCTGTTTAAGATTTTAAACCCAGTTAAATTGATAAATAAATGCAATATTGCAATGTGGGTATAAAGTTTAATAGGATTCAGAAAGGTAACTGTTGGAAATGTTTTTGAAAAGGGCTGCGCCCTATTTGAAAATTTTGACTCAATTAAATTGATAAAATAAATAAAGTATTGCCAAGAAGGCCTATAGCAGAAAATACGTTTGAGGAGTATTACCACCTGGTTGAAAACCTAACTCAATTTAATTGATAAAATAAATGACATATTACAATATGGGTATCAAATTAAAGAGGTTTAAGAAAGATAACTGTTGGAAATATTTTTTAGGAGGGTTGCCACCTGTTTGAAAATTCTACTAAATTTAAAGATAAAATGAATGGCCTATTACAATATAGGAATCAAATTAAGGAGGTCTAGGAAAGATGGCTGTTGGAAATATTTTTGAATAGGGCTGTCACCTATTTGAAAATTTTAACTCAATTAAATTGATAAAATAAATGAAGTATTGCCAAAAAGGCCTATAGCAGAAAACATGTTTGAGGAGGGTTACCAGCTGTTTTAAAATCTAGCTCAATTTAATTGACAAAATAAAAGACATATTACAATATAGGTATAAAATTAAAGAGGTTTAAGAAAAATTACTATAGGAAATATTTTTGAGGATGTCTGCCACCTATTTAAAAATTTTAACTCCCGCGCTCTTTTAAATATAATTGAGTTCAACCTCAAAGCAGTAAAACTGTTTGGAGGGGAAGTTAACGATAGTTAGTTTTTAATTTGGCGGGAAAAGTTTACGACAGTTTCTAATATATACTTGTGTACATGTGTGCGTACATATGTATATTATTAAGCATTAAGGTGGACCGTCTTGGATTGATTAAATAAATGAAATATTGCAATGTGGGTATCAAACTAAAGAGGTTTAAGAAGACTTACAATCGAAAATATGTTTGAGGTACAATATAGGTGCGAGACGAAAGGTATTTGAAAAATCTTGATTTGGAAATATTTTTGATATGATTATCACCTATCTAAAGATAAAGACTGAAAATTTTGAAATTATGTGAAATATTAAATAACTGGTTCCAAACGAAAAGTGTTTCGGAAAGCTTTACTAGAGACACTTTTTAAATCTTTCCACTTATCTAAAATCCGAACAGTTTAAATAAATATAGAATTTACAACATCGTATCAAACGAAGTGATCATATTATCAACGAAGGGCTGGTACACAAATTACTTAATGTACAAAATTAATAAACAAGTAATTTTTAAGCAAAAAACACAGCCGACTTCAATTCTCATATAAAAATTTAATAGTTCCGTTAATTTTCTAATGATCTAATGATCGGATCTAAACCAAATTAGTATGGGACCACCTGGAAGTCGGTTGGCGTGGTCCAAAGTTGTTCTGAAGTCGGCTAAAAGCTACTGATATAAGTAACAAAATGTTAAAAGAATAACGAAAACAAATACCTATCCCATGAAAGCTGTTTAAAAAATACTTAATGAAAACTTAAAATTGTTGACACCATTCCATTATAAATCATTTGCATTATAAACCAATTAACTTTTAATCGTAAACAATTTCGTTTGGGTCGCCATAGCCTACTAGGTTTATTGCGAGTAAAGAAATTTTGAATAACGTGAGATAATATTATTATGATTATCATTACCATTGTGAACTCCTATTCCCGATCAACGATTCCCAAATTAAAGCGAAAGCAGAAGGGTAGTTACGACCGCATGATGCAAATGTTAAGATAATAAGAGCTGCAGAACTGAATCACGCAGGAACATTTTTTTAAAAGAGCGTGTAAATTCTGGCGTGGCCAATGACATCGACATCATCGGTAACAAAAATAGCGAAGTCTGTTCTGCCTTTTCTAAGCTGGATAAGGAAGCAAAGCGAATGGACCTGGTGGTAAACGAGGACAAGACGAAGTGGTATGTCCTTTCATAAAATAAAGTCAGCGCATCCGCGCCTTCGCACCCACGTCACTGTTGACAGTTATAATTTCGGGAAAGTGGAGAAATTGGATTACTAGGGAGCCAGCATTTTCACCGGCGAAAATATCAGCACGGGAATCCCACGCAGAGTCACTCTTACCAACAAGTGCTTCTTTAGACTGAGTAGGCAATTCGGAAGTAAAGTCCTCTCTTCACGTAGAAAAACCCCACTCTATAAGTAGCTCATCATGCCCGAGCTGTTATATGGCGCAGAAGCTTAGACAATGACAACATTCGATGAGGTGGCTCTTGGAGTATTCGAGAGAAAGAGCTTGCGGAAGATTTATAGTCCTCTACGCGTTGGCGAGTTGGAGTACCGTAGACGATGGAACGATGAGATGTATGAGCTTACAACGAAATGTGCATAGTGCAGCGAATGAAAATAGAGCGATTCCGCAGGCTTGGCCATGTCGTTCGAATAGTAACCGACGTTCCAGGTCTGAAAGTATGCAACTCGCAACTCGCTGGTGATAGCAGAGGAAGAGAGATGCCCCAATACAATGGAGAGACCAAGTGGAAAGGACTTGGCTTCACGTGGCATTTCCAATTGGCATTAGTTGGCACAGAGAGAAACAACTGGCGCGCTTTGTCGAACTCGGTCAAAATCACGTATGTAGTTGCAGGGCCAAATAAGGAGATGCAAATGATAAATTACAGAGTTGGGGGACCGTCTTCTTGGATGCGCTAGGAGGAACTAGGAAAACATTCCTTATCAGATGGATTCTGGCAACGGTTCGATCAAAAAATTGCACTACCTTAGCTATCGCTTCGTCTGGAAATGCTGAGACATTGTTACCAGGTGGAAGCATTACCAATTCAGCTCTTGAGCTGTCATTGAACATATAAATCATCGAAACTGCCACGTGCAATATTTCCACTGCATCCGGTATGGAAAAAGCATTAGAAAAATTTAAACTCATTGTTTGGGATGAGTACACCATGGCACATAAAAAACCGCTTGAAATATTATTGCGAGATTTGCGTGGAAACGTACAACCATTCGGGAATGCATTGATATTGCTCGCAGGAAATTTTACGCAAGCATTGCCAGAAATTTCTCGATTGACACCAGCGGGCGAAATACCTGAAATATTTAACATTGTGGCAAGACAAAACTAACATATATGCATTGCAGTTGACAACGAATATGTGTATCCAACTACAGAGCGATTAATCAGCCGAGGTATTCTCGCGAAAATTACTGGACATTGGGAATGGAAAGCTGCCAGTCAATGAGAGATTAAGACGAGTTTTATTGCCTGATAATTTTTGTAACTTAGAAACATTGAAAGGAGAACTAATCAAAAGAGTGTTTCTTTATTAAGAAAAGTAATTATAGGAATCACGTTTAGCTCAGTGAACGGGCTATTCTTGCTGCGAATAATAAGGATGTCTATCAACTAAATAATAGTGGTATTGACAACAGTCGTTGCTTGAGTTGATCTGCTCTTTTACCAGACTGCCAGGCCACTTGCTCACTCTGGTGAATACCACTAATGTTATTCAATCCAGCATTCAGTGTGAGGAAATAGCATGTACGTCGATAAACACCGTTGTGGAGGAGATGAAATTGAAAATAGGTATGCCAATTATCAAGTTGCGGTATATTAATCAGCCAAAACTTGGCAACGGCACGCGACTCGCAGTTAAGAAATTGATAAAGAACGTAGTGTAAGCAAAGATTTTAACGTGGCCTTTCAAAGTGAAGAATTCCCACGATTCCGATCGATACACCATTTCAATTTAAAAGATTGCAATTTCCAATTCGATTGGCATTCGGAATCACAATCAATAATGCTCCAGGTCGAACTTTGGAAAAGGATGGTTTAGATTTAGATAGGGATTGCTTCTCAGATTTTGCGTGTTCCTGTGTCGGCAAACCGGATATCCTTGATATCTATGCAGAGAATGGAAAAACAACAAGTATTGTGAGCACACAAGAACTTATTACATAACCAAACACATATGAAACGTGTGCTTTGTTTCGTTAATAATTTATCATCCATATAAAGGCCTGTATGCAGCTCTCAAGAAAAGCAAAAACTCCATATAAAATGCCGTACAAGAAATGGCTAAGAAATTTTCTTAAGTCAAATTTCCTTAAGGCAGTACGCAGTTCTTAAGGAACTTACTACGCTTTCTACTACGGGTTTTTGTGAAAAAATAGCAGAAGGCAACCCAGGTTTCCAACAGAAATATATGCCCGTTCCATTATTTCATGAGGAAAGAGTGAGGCAACAGGCTGTGAAGTATCAAAAATGTCAAAATTCCTTGGACACATACACGAAATAATGGGAATTTTTTCTTGACCGTTTTCTTGAGAGCTGCATACAGAGCTTAACAGAAATATGCCACAGCAAAGCGTGGCAGGGTACAGCTAGTTTTTAATAAATTCGCATCAGTAGTTACTGATTTATCGAAGAATTCGTATTTCTATAAATTTCCCTTATAAGGAATGTAGGAGTGGTTATTGTCCGATTTTTTAAATTTTCAGTCGTTTCCCTGCAATACCGGGAGCGACTGCAGGACTGATGATCGGTAGCTATCTGATAAACTCCGTTAATTACCGACCGACTACTTGCAGTGTATTTTAGCGATTACTTTTATAAGGCAATGTCCTAGACAGTAGTCACCATCGGCTCTCTCTGCACTACCGGGAGTTACTAAAGTAGTCACTTGCGTGATTTATAGGCGCCCTCTGTCGTAGTTCTACGCTATTCCGCTTCCGACTGTTGCGACTCTGCACTACCATGTGCACTACCACGGTAGTGCAGAGTCGAACCAGTCGGAAGCAGAATAGCGACAGACTCCCGTAGGTCCCGAAATCTATCACTAGGATTAATGCCCATGTCTCGAATTAATTTTTGTAAAAAAAAACATGCTATCTTTCGGTTATTTTATTTTTAGCCTTGCTTTTCGTTTTCGTCAATAAAATATAAAATAGTGCTTATTTCATTAGACGTTTTTAAGGGAGATTTTCTGAATTTGCGGAGGTTGCGGGTATTATCAGTAATATCGGGAAAGATTTTAATCCCGTCCCGCCCGCAAAATTTTTAAAGACCTTCCGATATTGCTCATCCCGCTTATTTTGAAATCAGTACCGTGGGCCCCGTAGGTCCCGATATCCCGCGCCCATCTCTAGTATGTACATTAGGGTGCTGTTTTTGCGAATATTGTTTTTTTTTCACTTCTACCTCGAAATTTTGTGGAAAACACCTAAAAAAAAAATCACTGAAAATTTGAAGCCTTAATATTAATATTAAGTACTCGCCCAAGGCGTGAAAAGATTTCCCATATAAAATACACGTAAACATTGAGTTTTTTCTTCAAAAGTATATAGCTCAGAGGAATTGTATGGTATAATCTTGGCCAATGATGGGTTTTCTTCAGAATTGAATGGTCTACAAAAACTTTCATTGCGGTGTAATCCTAACTCCCACCAGCGAGGTATTACGAGTCACTAAACCTAATTTTTTGATGAAATTCTCGTTTTTTGGCCTTATCAGGAAAATAACAAGAGCTAAAAATAAATATAAATGTCAAATGTGTAGTTAATAAAATTTCCTACAAAAAAGTTTCAAAACACCTAATCACTAACATCGATATTTCTTCAGATATTGGGCTTTGAAGTTGAGGTAACGTGGAATTTTCATGGACTGTTAAGCTAAATTGTAGAAATTGTTGATCAACTTCAAAGTCCAATATCTCAAGAAATATGGATATTAGCGATTTGGTGTTGTAGAACTTTTTTGTAGAAAATTGAATGTCTTACAAGTTTGTCATTGATATTTAGACTGTGGCTCTTGTTATTTTCGAGATAGAGGCAAAAAAAACGTGAAATTGAAATAATTGGGGTTAGTGACCCGGTGGTTTACACCGCAATGAACGATTTTGTAGAGCATTCAATTCTGAAGAAAACCCATCATTGACCAAGATTGTACCATACAATTCCTCTGAGCTGTAGACTTTTGAAGAAAAAACTTAAAGTTTACTTGTATTTTAATGGGAAATCTTTGCATGCATGCCTTGGGCAAGTACTTAATGTTAATATTAAGGGTTAAAATTTTTAGGAAGTTTTTTAGGAGTTTCCCACAAAATTTCGAGGTAGGAATGAATAAAATCTATAGTCACAAAAAAGCACCCTAATGTACATAATAGCACCGTCCGCCAGAATTCAAATTTTGGTGTCACATATGGTGGATTCCACAGAAAAGTAAACCAGTCCGAAATCTTTCGTTCAAATATTATACATTTGTACATACTGGTGATGAACGAAGTTAAAGAAAACACCGAATCTGCTTTGCAATTGTGTTCGATGGTACATTCATAAGTGTAAAGAACAATGATTCAGAGAGGATTGAAAAGAAAACAGAACATAGTACGTTAGATGAACTATATATTAGGGCGGGTCGAATTTTTTGCACCAAAGGCACATCGCGATTATGGTTATTTGGGTCATTTCAAGCATTTTTTCCCAAGAAACCATAGGTCTAAAATGAATTTCGAGCCAGCGATTTTTTCTATCTAGATTTTGTTTTCAAAAAGTGGTTCACCTATTGAAACAGCTGTATTGAAAACTAGCCAAAATGTGTATCTGGGGGTTTTTGGGGTCTACGAATCCATTTCTAGCATTATTTTTTTCTTTTGGGTGCCGCCAGAGTGCGCTTCCGTACTTCTTTTTGGTTTTTAACGCCTTTTTTCCGAAAATCTACAACATTGTTGCAAACATCCACGAAAGTTGACTTTCTCATAATGCAATTTCAGTTTTTAAATAGCCTAAAATATTCAGCATTGAAAATTAGGGGGAAGGGAGGTGTATTCATGCACAACTTATATCGATTTTATTCAATTTAGGAAAAAAAAATGTTTTTTTTTCATTTGTTCTCTGAATTTTACAAAACAATTTTTTTTCTTATTTTAATACAATTTTTTTTTATTCAAAATTAAACCTAAAAGATAAAAACATATGAAATGTAAATGAAAAAAAAACACAGAAAAAAAATTTCAAATGTTTCAATTTTTAAATACGTATAACGTATGTTTTTTAATATAATGTTGGTAATACCCAACGTATATCAAACAGGTAGTAGCATTTCAACATTTTCGTGTATTTTGTTGTGTCTTTTGATATCGAAAGTGTCAAAAACTGTTCCGCGTTTTTTCTTCTAAATCAAAGAGTGCCATGTGAACTACAAAAAGAAAAATAAAAAATTGAAATTGGAAAAAATGATAATTGTTGCAACTTTCTTTCTTAGTAAATTTGTTTGCTTCCCGAAGCATTGATCCATCCTTTGCAAGGAATGTAGTAATTAGCGGTTGTGCGCTGAGTTGGGCGAGCGCTCCAAAAGCTGCAATTCAATCGCTTGTTTTGTATGGGAAAAGATTTCACATGCAAATAGATTTTAACAATATAGAATTTTTTTGAGAAGAAATTTAAAATATTTGACATTTTCGAGACCAAATAACTTCAAAGCAAATCAAATCAGCTGCTATACTGATACTACCTGTTCAATGTGCCTTGGTAATACCACATATTGAATGAAAAATGACATGTGTGACAGCATGCTTTTTCATTTTAATACTGGCTGCATTTCTTTATTCATTCTGAACGTTTGGAATAAGCTTTTTTGTTTATTTATTCTTTAGAACGTTCCTGTTGATATGTTGACGTATATTTCAAACGCATTCTGTTTATTCCGGCTGTGAACTGGGATTATCCGGAATGTATAAAGAAACGCAGCCACTGTGTTCGTTATAGTTTCAATGAAGTGTAAACAATAAAGTTCTTTCTTAAAAGTAAATAATACAAAATCAAATAAATCAGTCACAAAGGAATAAACTATTTAAGAAAACTAAAGGGTATGTCGGTGTTGCCAAACCTGGGCTTTTCCTACCATAACTGGTAGGTTTTTTTCCATTTGGTAGGTTGGTAGGATAGATTGGATTTTGGTAGGTTCCGCGACAATAATAGTTATTTGCCAAAAATATAAAATATGTATCTTCAAACACTTTAGCAACTTTGTTTACACGAATGTTTCACCGGTGAAGTCCACCATTGTCCACCTGACAGAGACTTTATTGTAAGACTTGAGGAATATCACCAAAACTAACCTATTGATTTTTCAACATGGTAGTAAGACCCGTTGTCACATATGCGGCACTGGGCTGGTGACCAAAAGCTACGCAAGTAAAGAAGGTTTTCAGCTTTAGCAAGCTGTACCGGCTGGTCCGCGTGGCCATTACAGGAGCTATGGGCACCTGTCCTGTTTTGTCTGTCCTATTTGAAAGAGGCCTGCAGGAGCGCCCTACGACTGCCTAGTATGATTAGCAAGAAAATTTGTGATTTTCGAGGTCGTTTGGAGGTTCTAAAGCCATTACTGGATAATCCCGAGTTATCTTTCTATAAACCCTACAAGATCAGAATTCCTGAAAGGGACTACCGACGGATCAAAATAAATGAAGAGAGTACTGGGGCAGGCGTATTTGGACCAAAATTCCATAAAGTCTTCCAATTTACACATACCCAACTATATTCCAGGCGAAAGTCTTCGCAATCGTGGTCTGTGTAGAAGGACAAATGGGGCCAAATTAAGTATTTTGTCGGACATTTAGGCAGGTTAAATGCTATATACTGTTTTAAAACAGCATCAGGCGTGTGTACAGCTGTAAAACTCTTTTGAACCACTTGGAAGCCAACTATAACGTAACGCTGTGTGGGGTTCCGGTACATGAAGGGTTTGAAGGCAACGAAAGCTGACTATTACCTTGTTTATACCGACACATAAAGCGCTTTGACCTAGTTCGCTGTGATTTAAAACGGATACATAAACTGAATTTCAAAGCGCGTTGAAATTGAAAAGTGTACTGACTCGAATTAGTTTTAAAATCGGTTTTTTATTTCTCACTTCGGTTAGAAAACAGGTAAAAACACATCACTCATTTGACGCGAAGTGAAAATAGGCTGATGCCCGTCTTAAATTTTAATTATTATTAAAATAAATTTGAATTATTGTTCGCTTCTATTTCGGTGAACCGTGCTAAGTATTTGTTAAAGAAATATCGAATAATAAACAGCAAATTTTGTTTACTTTTGAATACGGTTTCAGCGAGTGCGCTATAAAGACACAGGTATAAACTCTAGAAAGTAATATGTGTTCAGTAAAATCGGTTTTTTGTTAATGCAGTTCTTGCGAAGGTATAAACAAGGTATGTCTCGCAAAGCGTGGAGCCCAAACGCACTTGCATGGTCCCTAGCAGAGATCAGTTGCGATGTATCGCATTTTCGAATACACCGCAACGACATTTATTTACTGCACCACTCAAACTCAATAATACTTAGTAACGAAATCTACCGCCACCGCAATCACCGCAAGCTCAAATAATGTCGTGTTTGAGTGTTTTGTGCTCGATCAAAGCGTCGTTACTGCATTTTGTGGCGCCGCATTTTCATGTCGGCTTCTGCTATGCGGTGGTATGAGCGGTCGTTTAAACTACGCAAACATCTCATTACTTGCGGATATGCTTGTTTGAATGCGGTGCACCGCATTATACGAGTGTAAGTGAAATAAAAATGAATTGAATTAAAATAAAATAAATATTACATATTTTGTGTATTTAAATTTGACTAATTGTTCATATTTATTAATTTGTTTGTAACATGCATACATACAAACTCTGTAGTCAACTGTAGCTATAAAATGCTCTTATAATGCGGTGCACCGCATTCAGCCAAGCATATCCGGAAATAATGCGATGTTTGCGATGTTTAAACGACCGCTTACTACCGTATAGCCGAAGTCGACATGAAAATGCGGTGCCACAATATGCAGTAACGACGCTTTGGCATACAAGTCATCACAAACACGAACGCGACAAAAAATTCGATGCACACAAATATCACATTGCTTGTGGTGGCGGTTACACTTACACCGCATTGTTTGCGAGTATACTTGATGTCTCGAAAAAGGCACCGCATGCTGATCACTGGTCCCTAGCCTTTAGTGAGCTGGTGGAGGAAACTCCAGAGCATATTCTATGTGACTGCCCAGACTGATACACTTTGGGGAAGGATTGTCTTCATCCAAAATTTTATTTAAACATGGCGCCCTCCAAAGTGCCTATCTTCTGAAAGAGAATAAGATTGGAATGATTACAATTAGTGTTAAGAACAATAGATCTTCTAAGGTCGCAGCGTGTGTATCCCAGACGTAATAATAATAATATAGTCGATGTTTTTGCAAAACCACCCATCGCCCGATTGCAAAACCGCATATCTCACGGCACTCAAGTTTTACAGGAGAGCGAAAAAACAGTTTATTCTTTGAAGGCATTGCCTTGTTAGGCGATATCTTCTCTAGCTATTATTTTACAAATCTGTTGTTTTAATAACGATTTAACGATTTTTATGCATAAATCTCGATGCCATGTCATTAAAAAAAAATATTAAAAACAAATAAAATTTTGGTCGATTTTGGTTGATTTTGGTAGGAAGTTTAGGTAGGGAAAAAAATTTGTCTATGGCAACACTGCTGACATGTCTATTCTGCGCTGGTGACATAAATTTTGTAACCAGTGATCGGAGTTAAAAAAATTTGTGTGGTAGAATCTGGAAAAAAATGTGGTAGATTTCAAAAAAATGTGGTAGATCTCAGGGTTTGGATCAAACTTTGTACAAAAATTTAAAAAATTTTGCAAGGTTTCACCTAAATTGCAAACCTTTTAAATAGAATCTAAAAAAAATATTTTAGTATAAGAAAATGCAAGATTGGAGTTGCTAAAAATTGGTTTGAGTTTTGGCAATTTATTTTCTTGACGGTGTAAAGCAGTTCCTTCCATATCAAGATATTTTTCGAACATATTTCTGCAACCTTGCGGAGTGCTGCTAGCTTTTGTTTTTATCACATTCCGATGTTACTCACAAATGTGGCACGTTCCAAAAACAGCTACTTGGGATTTGCAGATTTTGACAACTCTTAAGTAAAAGCAAACATCGCTTTAGAACCTTCAGATACACTGAAACTTGCTAATGCTTTCACAAAAATTGCCGTTTTTTAACTATTCTATTAATTCTTTTTATAATTCATATATTTTGCAATTTAACACAATTTAACCCAGTTTCCTGTCGAAAAATTGAATTGTTAGTGTTTAGTTTTGGTAAATTTTTGCATTTAAAATTAAGAAAATTATGTCGAGCAAAAATAAAACTACTCAAAAACGTGAATATGTTTATATATATTTGAGACCTTGTGTGGTAGATATGGTAGATGTTCAAAAGCGTGGCAGATCTACCACAATGTGGTAGTAGTCCGATCACTGTTTGTAACCGGTAATTAAAGTGTCTGTAAATTTTTTAACCTTTTTCTTATTCTGCGCGCTCTTGTAACCGGTAAATTTGGTTACCATCTCATAAACTGGTAACAAAATATTGCCCCGTGAAATATGCAATACAAGAATTTCCACAAATCTTCATAGCTGAACTGCTGATATTTTCACTGCATTACCAACGTACCTAGAACCGCAGTGACAAGAAGTGGTAACATTTTTTGGTAATACAACTTTCCGGTCACAAAATCTTCGGTAACGTGCAGAATAGACCTGTGAATCGAAAATCGCTGCTTTACTTCTGTGTACGCAGTGTTGCCGATTTACTCCAAATGGATCAAAATGATACGTTTTCATCGAATTTTTAAGAGATACTTTTATTTTTAGCTTAGTTTAATTTGTAAAACTTTTAAATTCACAAACAAGTTGTGGGTAACTCTTTCCATCTTAAGACTTTTATGATTTTGTGGCAACACATTGGGCCGTATGCATAAAACCTAAGCAAATGCTTTTTCTTAAAATTTCAGACCTTTTACTCGATTTGTTCAAATAAACTTAAGTGAAAGGTATGAAATTTTAAGTAAAAGCAATTGCTTATGGCGTTTTCGTTTCTATGGAAAAAGGTTACCTTCTCTAAGAAGGCAATGAGAAGGCGACATTTTTGGTAGAAACGAAAACGCCAGTAGTTTTTATGCATATGCATATTGAGTTTTATCAAATATGGTAAATGCATAACAAAGGGTTAATTTCTTTGTTTACATTTTTTGAAATTACAGCTATGAGAGAGCTCGACTGAATTGTCACTTTTACCTTGCTGAATATGCCCATGATTCAATAATGAAAGGTTTTGTAAGAAAAACTTTATCTCGCTCTAATTTTATCAATGACACTCCCACCCTACTCCCAAAAACAAAAACAGTGATATTTCTTTTACAATTTTTTTGGAAGTTTTAAGAATATTTTCGAATTTTTAGTAGTGAAATTTGTACTATATAAATTTGAAGAAATGTTTGTTCTGCATTCACTGGCGACAACAAGACAAAATGGGTGAGAATCGTTGGCCTACAGAAATTCAATGTAGGCTAAAGAGACGAAATTCCCTTAAATGCCGAATAGTTGTATTTGTCGACATTCTGGAGACCTATTTATTCTGTCAGCGAAGGTTTTTAGGTACTGACCTACACAACACAATCTTCGGGGTTCTGGCAAAATTTTTTTAGTTTCCCTTTTATATCAACATATTTTGACTAAAAGAAAAATACTGATAAAAATAAAATTTTTCATAAAAACAGGGTTGAAATCTTGAAACTCCTGTCCGTATTTTTTTGTAAGTCAAATATGAGGCATTGTGCTACTATGATAGCACGGCCGAGTAATCATAGCCAACTTATGTACAGTAGTCAAAAAAATTAAAGCCGTACTAAATTTTGACAAGTTTTAAAATACTATTTTTGTTGTTATTTATTTTGGTTAGTTTTTCATAGTTCGCTCTTTACCAACATCCGTATAAACACAAGTTTAAAGGCAGTGTCACACGATTGGGTATTTGCCAAAATTTAGTGTAAATCGTATCCCAATTGTTTGAACACCCAAAATATTTTTCACTATCCCAATCACGAAAATTAATCCATTGCAATTTTTCTATGTTCATATAATAATAATAATAATATCTTTATTTAGAAATTTAGAATTTCCATTAAAAACAGCATTACATAGTTTGAATAATATGATTTCTCAATGAGGTTTGGAATTTAAACATAGTTTCTTGATTTTTAACATGTGAAGGAAGAGAGTGGAAAATTTTTATGCCCTTATAAAATAAAGAGTTCTGACTACAGAATTTAATTGAATTCGTTAAACAAATTTGGTTAGAATTTCTTAAACTTATAGCATGGGTTTTGTTTTTGTATGTGATTCTACAAGTAAGGTATTCTGGAGCAAGTCCATTTACAATTTTAACAAGTAAGAGCAGCGCTGTCTTCGGCTATGCCGAAGGCTTCATACCTTTCATGAACATCTGCAAATTTTACTTTGACAGATTACTGCTTTTGAATACATCTGCATACATCGATAGAGGAGTTACATACTTATATAAAAAATCGCATCTAAACAATCAGAGGTATGGAAGATATACTTTATATGACACCAATCTAAGTGATTTTCACCGCTATGTGATCGGTATGTAAACCGGTAACACAATTTATTGGGTTTAGTTTCGTACATAAAGGAGATATATGGCAAAAACTGGTATCTTAACAATCAGTGCTATAGGAGATAAAGCTTATAAAGCATAGATTTTGACGATTTTCTCAGTAGACTTTGTATTATTATTTATAAAATATCTTACGAAATTTATCGGTTTTAGCTGTTCAAATAAAGGAGTTTTACAGTAAAATCCCATATCTGAACAATCAGATGTATGGAAGATATATGTTGTAGTCATCCGATCCTTGTTATTTCCGCTGTAAGTATTCTGTTAATAATGAGTGAAAATGGTGCGAAATTTCATGTTCCTAGCTGCATAAATGGAGGAGTTATGATAAAAGACCTCATATCTGAACAATCAGTTGTATGGGGGGCTGCAGGTTATAGTGACCCGATCTTTGTTATTTTCGCTGTAAGTCTTCTGTTGATAATGAGTGAAAACAGCGCGAAATTTCATGGTCCTAGCTACATAAATGGATGAATTATAACGAAAAATCTCATATCTGAACAATCAGTTGTATGGGAGCTATAGGTTATAGTTACCCGATCTTTTTAATTTTCACTGTAAGTTTTCTGTTGATAATTATTGAAAACAGTGCGGAATTTCATGTTCCTAGCGATATAAATGGAGGAGTTATAACGGAAAATTTTATATCTGAACAATCAGTTGTATGGGGGCTATAGGTTATAGTGACCCGATCTTTGTAATTTTCACTGTAAGTATTCTGTTGATAATGGGTGCAAGTATAGCAAAATTTCATGTTCGTAGCTGCATAAATGGAGAAGTTATAATGAAAAATCTCATATCTGAACAATCAGTTGTATGGGAGCTATATGTTATAGTGGTCCGATTCTTCCGGTTCCGACAAATGATTAATACATTATAAAAATACACCCACCTACCAAATTTGATCCGGATATCTCGAAAACTGAGAGACTAGATTGCATACAAACAGACAGACAGACGGACAGACGGACATGGCTAAATCAACTCAGCTCGACGTTCTGATCATATAAGTATACATTTTCATGGGTCTATCTCTTTTTGTTCTGGTACTTACACACATCGGACCAAAGTTATAATACCATTTCATGCTCATGAAAGGTATAAAAACAAGTAAGAACAGCGCTGTCTTCTGCTATGCCGAAGGCTTCATACCTTTCATGAACATCTAAAAACTTTACTTTAACATATTACTGCATTTGAAAAAATGTATATATTCACAGCACACATAGATAGAAAAAATCTTTTTCTAAACAATCAGAGTTATGGAAGATATACCTTATATAGCACCACTCAAAGTGATTTTCACTGCTGTGTGATTGGTATGTAAACCGGTAACACAATTTAATGGGCTTAGCTTCCTACATAAAGGAGATATATCGCAAAAACTGGTATAGGTACAATCAGTGGTATACGAGATAAGGCTTATACAGCATAGATTTTGACAATGTTCTCAGTAGACTTTGTATTATTATTTATACAATAGCTTACGAAATTATCGGTTTTAGCTGTCCAAATAAAGGAGTTTTACAGTAAAACCCCATATCTGAACAATCAGTTGTATGGGGGCAATAAACAGGTTATAGTGACCCGATCTTTGCTAATTTTGCTGTAAACTTTCAGTTGACAATGAGTGAAAATAGTGCGAAATATCATGTTTCTAGCTGCATATATTTAGAAGTTATAACAAAGAATCTCATATCTGAACAATCAGTTGTATGGGAGCTATATGTAAAAGTGACCCGATCATTGTTATTTTCACTGTAAGAATTCTGTTAATATTGAGTGAAAACGGTGAGAATTTTCATGTTCCTAGCTGCATAAATGGAGAAGTTATGGCAAAAAATCTCATATCTGAACAATCAGTTGTATGGAGCCTATAGGTTATACCGACCCGATCTTCGCCATTTTCTCTGAAAGTATTATTTTGATAATGGGTGACAACAGTACAAAATTTCATGTTACTAGCTACTTAAATGGAGGAGTTATAACGAAAAATCTTATATCTGAACAATCAGTTGTATGGGAGCTATAGGTTATGGTGACCCGATCTTTGTAATTTTCACTCTAAGTTCTCTGTTGATAATGGGTGGAAGTATTGCAAAATTTCATGTTCTTATGTGCATAAATGGAGAAGGTATAACAAAAAATCTCATATCTGAACAATCAGTTGTATGGGAGCTATATGTTGTAGTGGTCCGATTCTTCCGGTTCCGACAAATGATTAATACATTATAAAAATACACCCACCTACCAAATTTCATCCGGATATCTCGAAAACTGAGAGACTAGATTGCATACAAACAGACGGACAGACGGACAGACGGACATGGCTAAATCGACTCAGCTCGACGTGCTGATCATTTAAGTATACATTTTAATGGGTCTATCTCTTCTTTTTCTGGTACTTACAAACATCGGACCAAAGTTATAATACCATTTCATGCTCATGAAAGGTATCATAATTATTAACGTTCTAAAAGTAATCAATTGTTGAACGCTCATTAAATTTAATTTATTTAACATAATATGACTTTCCGTAAAGTTACTGACTTTCAATATTTGTCTTAAGCATTTATTCTGTAGTACCTGTAATCTATTTAAACCAGTAATATTTGAGAGAAACAATACAGTTGCACAATATGTGAAGTGTGGCTCAATTATAGATTTATACAATGTTAGTTTTTGATTCACGTTTAGCTCGTTTTGTAATCTATTTAAAACATTTACTCTAACAGCCAGTTTCACCAAACTATTTAAGTGGAAATTAACTTTAATTTAATTTTTTATTTAAATCTCATTTTAATTATTTTCAGTTTCAATAAACTATTTATTTAAGTGAGTAAAAAGTGGTTGTAAAACAGACTAGGACTAGCTTTCGCTTTCATTTGTACTGAGAGCTTTTGAAAGCTTTGGCACGCTGTGTTGTAAAAGCAGGGCTGGTATACAAGTAAGCAGCAGATACACAATGATTAGGTGATTAAACGTGTAACACCTCTGAGTGTGGTTATTCTGATTTAACTTTTATTTAAGTGCAGAGCATAGGTCACTTAAATCAAAATTAAAATTGATTGGTGAAACCGATATTAAAGTAATTTTCACTTAAATAATTTGGTGAAACTGGCTGTAAGGCCAACCTTTTTACAAACGTACCCAATGTTCTTGTCAAAAGCAAGTTTTTCGTCAAATATTTGATTTCATTTTCAATTTCTAATCTGCATCCATTTATAAAAATACTGATATTGTTCTTGTTTATATTCTTATTAGTGATGGCCATAACTTTAGTTTTAGAAACGTTTAATTTGTGTTTGTTTTGGCACAACTTCATATATCGTGTGTTTAGATCGTAATTTAGCTTTGAGGAAGCTTCTTCTATAGTAGCTGCAATAATGTAAACAAGAGTATCATCAGCGAATAATCTAGCCTGACAATGTTTTAAGCAATTTGTTAAATCATTAAAATAAAGAATGAACAGTAGAAGTCCGAGAATGGAGCCTTGTGGTACTCCCATATTATTACATAATTTACTTGAGAAGACTTCTCCAATTTTAACGTTTTGAGTTCTGTTATTCATGTAACTTTTAAACCAAGCTAATGATGTTCCGCATACTCCAAACTTTGTTAGCTTATGCATCAGAAGGTTCGTGTCAATGGTTTCAAAGGCACGTTGAAAGTCCAGAAATACAGCAACAATCACTTTCGAATCATTTTGAGCGGCTTTCTAATCATACATCACACCGTTGATAGCTGATTCACATGAATGTTTGGCTCGAAAGCCCGACTGAATTTTTTTTTTAGTATTTTGTTGGATTCAATGTAAAGGGCACATTGATTGAAGGCTAAGGATTCCAATACTTTTTCAGTGACATCAAGTAGGTGTATCGGTCGGTGATCATTAATCAGGATTGATCCCGGCGTCTTTTGTATTGGTATAATATTAGAGTTCTTCAGGACATAAGGAAAAATTCCGGTTTCGAAGGACTGGTTAATAATATTAGCAAGCTGACTACCCACAACAAACATAGCATCCCTGAGAATATTTGGATTAATAAAATGTTTATCAGTGTTATTCTTGAGCTCTCGTATACAAAGTTTAATTTCGGTGATGGATACACCTCTGAAGTCGAAATGAATGTTAGTGATATTTGGGATGTCATCTTCATACTGAATTAGCGGAATGCTTTCGTTAAGTTCGGCACGGCTGCTAATAAAGTACTGGTTAAATTCATTTGCAATTTCAAGATCGTCATAATAGATGATGTCATTGTTTTTAACTTGAGTAATCTCACTGCTTTGTTTGTTGAGTATTCAGTTTAATACTCTCCATGTTGCTTTGTTGTTGCCGTTCACTCCATCAAGTTGTCGCTGATTAAATTTATACTCTTTTATTTGAATCGTCTTTTTATATTTATTTTTGAAACAGCGGTATTGATTCCACCTGACTACTGACTCCGGGGAATTGATATAAAATTGTGCAATTTTGTACAACCGATTTTTTTCACGCCGCATTAACTGAAGTTCATGGTCGAAGAGGTCTTGTTTAGTTTTAATGGTTTTCACTGATTTGAGCTGATGAGTGGCTTTTTTAATGACCTCAACGAGCCAATTCATTTTTAAGTTAACGTTGTTATTTTCCACAGCATCCCACGAGCTGATTGAATCTTCAAGAGGACGCCAAAAATCGATTTCGTTGGAATTTCTCCATATATAAATTTGTCTATTTTTTTATCACAGCATTAAAAGAGTTTTGTGACCCTTATATCACTAAAACCCTGTTTACAACATTAGTTAGGCCAATTCTGAAATACGGTTCGGTGGTTTGGAATCCAAGGTATCAAATTTACTCAGACAAGATAGAATCAATTCAAAAACAATTCCTACTTTTTGCTTTAGAAATTTCCGTTGAGATTCTCAATATAACCTTCCACCTTATATGAGCCGATTAAAACTTATTATTCTTCAATTTTTATAGTTAAATTACTAACATGCTCAATTTCAAGTCCGCTTCTTCTTGGCGAAGTTAGCCTTAATGTTCCCTCCCGGGTGTCAAGACACTTTTCCCCTATTTCTGGAAGCTTGTAAAACTAATTTTGAATTGCACGACCCACTCCCTTGCTTATGCCAGGTTGTTCTTATTGGCGAATTAACTAAATTTCTAAATCCGTTATCTTCGTAGAAATTTTTTAAACGACCGCTGTAAGATGTAGGTAACAACATGTCGATGTTTAAACCAGCACAGATCACTGCCGACCTATTTCTTGTGACACTTTTGAACCATCTTTCAAATGAATCCAAAGCTTGATTTTATGTGAGCAATTTGACGACAAGTATACACATGCAAAAACTGTGGATTGGCTGTGAGCATTTAAGCTAATTGATAAATACCAAGCAATTTGTTGATTCTCGACACGAACATTCGAGTATTTATAAGTTTTTTTAATATAAACACAAACACCGCCTGTATGTTTAGAGTGCGACACACAGTTAACAAAATTATAACCAGAAATGCTTACATCGTTAATATCACAGTCAGGAGTTAACTGAGTTTCATTGAGAAAAATATATCGGTTTTTTTTAAACCGTATAACATATTTTAGTTCAGTAAGATTGTTTCGCAGTCCACAAATACTTGAACACATGACATTTAGCTGGTATTTTCGTTGCTATTGAGACTCGCCGAATTCAATCCGGCTTACCACGGATGCCAAGCGTCGCTTGAAGATTGGGCAATTTTTGTCCCAAGCATGGTGATTTGTGTCCGTCTTCAGGTTAAGTTTTTTCATTTGATTGTCTACAATTCACGCAGCAGAGTGTTTTGATTTTGCAGCCGCCATGTTTATGCGGACCAGAGCAGCGGCTACATTTTTAGTTTTCTGAGCATTCGGTAGATTTATGAAAATAGCCACTACATTTATAACAACGCATAACATGTACATGCTGAAAAACTCTACATTCCCTTCACGGCAATTTTAAAATGGAAATGTCTAAAAATTTTTGTACGATGAACTATTAGTTTCAATAACAACGTCATTTGTTTGAGTTGAGCGAATTTTACGGGGTATGACAGTGTTGAGACGCATTTCAATGTCTTTGATTTCGTTGTTGTTTTTTCGTTATTCGTCAATGATAGAGTTCTTTGCGATTTCCAGTGGAATGTTTGATATGCGTATTCGGGGCAAATTTACTTTTGGCAAGATAACACCATAATTCGCGCTAAACTTCGAATTAACAATTTGTTTAACTTTGACTGTATCAGACGCTTTTTCGCAGCGAAGAACGACACCACCATCTCGAGCATTGCGAGTGCCGCATACATTGATATTTTTGACATTGATTTTATTGGCAATTTCATCAAACGTTTGTTTGCATGTTTGCTTCTCTTTCGGTTGACAGCAGATTTGGCAGCACTCGCAAATGAAGGCTTTTCAATAACAGCGTTACCATATAGTGAAGAGGCGGTTGTTGAGATTTTTTTATCCAGGTCTTCGAGTTTCGTTTTAATGGATACTGTTAAATCATTGCTCTTTGTTTGCGTTTCAATTGAATTTTGGTTGAATAAATCTAATTTGTACAGCAATTGGAGTACTTGTTTTAACTTCTCGGCAGTACCATTGCTTTTGTTGCATTGTAAGCAATCTGGATAGTACAACCTCAAGCATTCGTTAGAGGTAGAGACAAATAATGAAGTGAAGAGCTTACATCAGCGTAAATTGGAGTATGAGGAGGCTCGTAGGCGAATATTCGGTGAGGAATTAGTAAATAAGAAGAATAATAGGAAGTTTATGAAGATCAAACGTATGAGAGAAAAAAAGAGGAATTTTATAAGAATTTACAATAAGATTGTTTCAACCATAGTCACAGTGAAAGGGGATAATTGGTTTTTTGCCAAAACCAAGCTAGGGAATCAGGAAGTGTTAGCACTGCTAGACTCAGGCGCAGGAGCGAGCTGTTTAGGCAAAAATGTGGAAACCTTATTGCGTAGCAAAGAGGACCTGATAATGCCAATCAAGGGCCAAAATTTTAAACCGGAAAATGGTGGTGGAACAGCGGTCACAGGGGTGACCAGTTTTATGGGACAACACAACCAGAGATTTAAAATTTGTGATTGTTCCTGGCCTTCAGCAGGAGGTTTATTTAGGGGTCGACTTTGGCAAGCTTTCGGTATGAATGTTGTGAGTAGAGGAGTGAGTGCGAATTTGCATAATGCTGGCGTAGCAGAGCTTGTACCCGTCGAAAGTGACCCGTCTTTTGACGCGGTGCAACCTGAACTTGCTCGTGACCAAACCCAAGAATTAGAGCGTGTTAAAGCCCAATTCCCATCGTTCGCGGTTTTAGGTTTAGGAAAAACGGATGTGGAAGAGCATGTCATCGAAGTCACCGATGAAAACCTACCGGTAAAACAGCGTTTTTACCCAATATCTCCGGCCATTCAAAAATTGTTCTACAGCGAACTTGACAGAATTTTGGAAATGGGAGTTATTGAGGAAAGCAACAGCAGTTGGAGCTCGCCAGTATCATTGGTTGTTAAGGGCACGAAAAACCGCCTATGCTTAGACGCGGGAAAAGTTAATGCGCGAACAATAAAAGACGCTTATCCACTTCCGCATATAGATGGGATTTTAAGAAAACCGCGTTTACGGTACCTGGTAGGCCCCTGTATCACTTTACGGTAATGCCATTCGGTCTGTGCAACGAGGCACAACGAATGAGCAGACTTATGGACAAGGTTATACCCGCTTCTTTACGTGAATCCGTGTTTGTGTATTTAGACGATTTGTTGGTATGTTCTGTTGATTTTTCGTCTCATTTATGTTCCCTCGAAAAGGTCGCTAGGTATTTGCGGGAAGCCAAATTGACGATAAACGTCGAGAAAGCAAGTTTTGTTTTAAAGAGGTTAAGTACCTGGGGTATGTAGTTGGCAACGGGTGCATTCGTACCGATGCCAACAAGGTGGCAGCCGTGAGGGACTTCCCCAAGCCACGTACCCCGAAGCAACTCAGACGTTTCCTGGGGATGGCAGGCTGGTACCGTAGATTTATCCAGGACTAAGCGACAATCGCAGAACCGCTGCACGACTGCTTCTCTAAAGATATAGTAAAAAATTATGTATGACTAATGACGCTATGAGGTGGGTTTTGTCGAAGGCTGAGGTATGCTCAGCCGCTCCAGAGTCCAGCGAAGGTCCCACTAACCCCCACCAAATAAAACACAATGATTTGTGTGTTAAGTCGAACACACCCACACACACACGCGGCTATCTAGAAGGCCGGCAACTTGCCGTGCCGGGGAGAGCGGAAGGTAAAGGGCGAGAGTCGGCAGTCGGTGTCGGAGATTATCCGGCGGGTAATTGTACGGTGACGGGAGTGTTACTAGTGACAGCGAGATTAGCAGTGGTACGTGTCAGTCGTAGCGAAGAGCGTGGCAATGAGAGCAGTCGCGGTGGTTGTGACGGCGACGGCAGCCTGCAGTTCCCTTGCAGTGGTGGTGGCGGCCGCAGCGGTGACGTTGGCAGTGGCCCATATAATGATGAGGGCGGCAGCGACCCCCCGCAGTGGTGTTGTATGCAGCCCCGATCGTGGCGAAGGGTAAATGCGGCCTCTTCTTAATTACGACGGTGACAGCGGTACTGGATGATGATGGTAGTGGCGATTACCGTACTCGTGACGGGCAGTAGTGGACGGCCTAGGGCGACGATAATGGCGGCGGCCCCAGTAATGAAGACAGTAGCAGCGGGCCCTGATGGTGATGGCGGGCGGCCCACGGTTGTAGCTTCGGCCTTGGGGCGGCAGTGGTAATAGCGACCCTGGTGATGAGAGCGGCGGTACGGGCCCTAACGGTGACGATGATTATAGCGGCGCCCTGGATGGCAGTGAATAGCGGGCGGTCCTCGATAGAATTGTCGGCCTTAGGGCGGCAGTAATTGTAGCGGCCCCCGGTGATTAGAGCGGCGGTACGGGTCCTAACGTTGACGATGATTATAGTGGCGGCCCTGGATGGCAGTGAATAGCGGGCGGTCCTCGATAGAATTGTGGGCCTTAGGTCGGCCGTAATAGTAGCGGCCCCCGTTGATTAGAGCGGCGGTACGGGCCCTAACGTTGACGATGATTATAGCGGCGGCCCTGGATGGCAGTGAATAGCGGGCGGTCCTCGGTGAAATGTCGGCCCCAGGGCGGTAGCGGTGCTGGCGGTCCAGATTTGTTGATACCTACGGACAACCGATTATTAGTACGGTCCCCCTGGGAATCGAAAGGTTGCCCAGTCCCCCCGTATGTATTCGCGGCCGCTAGGCGCTGTACGGAGGTGGTTCCCTCCCCTTCAGCGCCCGCTAGCCGCGCGGTATCGCAAGTAGGCAGGGGTGTTCGGAATCGGGCAAGCCCAAACGGATCTCGCCCCCTGTCTGCTTGAGACCGTAACCAAAAATGGGTCTAGCCCATAATGGTTTTGGGGTGTTTCAAAAATAAAGTATATTCAAAATTTATTTAACTTATTAAATAATTTGATTTTGATTTTCTTACATCCATTCATATGGCACAAAGCTAAAACCATATTACACATCTACAGGGCAACCCCTTTCATTTGACACCTACCTCCTTTTTGAAAATCGAACGAACGATACAGATTTTATAACATGGAGTTATATATTTAACGCAAACATCGCCGAACTCGATTAAGAAGTTTCACTTCAAAAATTTGTTGGAAAATTCGAAAAAATTCGAATTAAATCGAATTTGCACCACCAAATTTCGAATCGAATAATCGAATGGTTGGGCAATGTTCGAAATTCGGAAAAAATCGAATTTCAACCCCCCCACTACCCATCCCTAGTCGGTGCTGCAAATTGTACGATCGTATGTCAAAGAAAACCGGAGGAACTGGGACAAGCACATTAGTGATGCAGCTTTCGCCCTACGCAGCGTGGTGCACGCATCTATAGGTAGCTCCCCATATTTCGCTGCGTTTGGTATCCCGATGATACAGCATGCTGCCTCATACGGGATACACCGTAAACTCGGTTCAGTGAAGGATGCTGATTGGGAGGTACTGACGACTAATGATAAGATGCAAATAATAAGAGATAAAATCATGAATGAGCTGAAGCTAGCGCATGATAGGAACGCAAAGGTTTACAACACAAGAGCTAGAGAAGTGAACTTTCAAATAGGACAAGTGGTATACCGCCGAAACTTTAAGCAAAGTTCAAAAATTGATGGGGATAAGCCAAACTAGCCCCAAAACAAGTAAAATGTGTTGTTTTGAAAGCAATAGGAAATTCAATGTATGAGCTTGGGGACATCAATGGAAAACCGATCGGGGTATACCACGCTAGAGATATGTTTGTAGGATCGAGTGATATGACTTTATACCTTTTTGTTGAAAATTTCTGTATGCACTTGACCTTTCTATAATTATATATCTATGTATTAATTTTTTTTATATTTTTTTTACCCTTTTTATTTTTATCTGTTTAATTTTATTTATTTATTTTTTATTTTATTTATTTATTAAGTTATTTTTTTACGTAATTATACATTTATTTTTATGACTTTTCTCTACTGTAATTTTTTTTCCATTTGTTTGATATATTTATTGACTTACCTAACTAACACTTGTGATATAGACATAGTAGTGACCCGTGCTATAGCTGGTACACTTAAACCCCCCCCCCCCCCCTAAATACGGCCTTGTGCTCTATTATCCATACCTGTTTGTGGAATTTAGCTACCATTTTAGGAAGTGTGATTGAATTCTTCCCCTTTTTCTCCTGCTTCCATAAACCATCCCTGTGGGTGAGAGTGTCAAATTTTAGAAAAGGCTACTTACAAAACCTTTAATAATTTAATCATGGAATATGCCTTGGTATACAGTAAACCAGCCATTGACAATATCCCTGCCAGCCACTGCTCACCAACTTCCCCTGAAAATCAAACGATTTACAAACACATTCACAACTTTTTAGTTATCTCACCTACACACATACAAATTTTGTTTCAACTGTCAACAAAATTTCCCTTTGTTAGAGCTACGTACCCGATAAAAATTCGTACTCTAATAAGAATTCTATGCGTTAGAGCGAGCAAGTTAGAAACATCGAAGTTTTGATGGCAGTATACATACTGTGAAGAAATGTCACTTTGCGGAAATTTTGAAGGTAAGAATACATATTTAACAATTTTATTTGATTATAATGTAATTTTTCTTTTAGATCGCAAAACACCAGCGACTTTGTTACAATCTAAAGGTATATATTAAGATTTTATATATGTTTATAAAGTCTAATTGATATTTCTTTTGTTTACAGATTTGGCATTCACCAACTAAGTTTGTAAATGATTTAAAACTGTTACTATACATCAAAAGAAGGGTAAATCGATTACCTTTGTTTTGATTATAATATCGCTGAAATCGCTTTACATCTTTATAAAAATTTTGCACCTTTTGCAAACATCTACAAGTAAGCAGGGAAAAAGTGAAATATGTACAGTATGTAATAAATAAATAAACGTTTTAAAATTCATAAACTGCACTTTATTTACATAAGATTAACAGAACTCAAACACTTTTAACCGACTTCAAAAAAGGTGAGGTTATCAATTTGCCGGAATACATAATTTTTTTAACACGTGAACCGATTTCAATAATCCTTTTTTTATTGGAAATATGGTACCTCAAGGGTCGCCCCGTAATTTGGTTTAGAGATCCGATGATTGGATCACGAAGAAATTAACGGTACCCCTAAATTTGTATATGAGAATTGAAGTCGGTTGTGTTCTTTCCTTAAAAACTACTTGTTTAATAAAAAGTTCTATAAACTCAAGATGCGCTCAACTTTCAAAAGTCCTAATAAAAAATTTTAAAAAAGAGTCAGTAAAAATAAATTTATTGATTCCATGAATTTTTGCACTTTTATGTTCATTTTTTCGATTTCTGGTTTCTGGTTTTCGATAGATGGTAATTTTTATCGATTGCTAAATTTTTTTAATATTTCGAGTTCCGAAAAAATTAACTGAACTCTCAAGGAAAACGAAAAATTTATATAAAACGACGGACGAGATATGGAAAAGAAATTTTCTTTTACCAAGTTTTCATAAATCAGTTTGCAGCTCTCAAGAAAAAAATGCTAGTATATTTATTTCCTCATGAAAATTTACAGCAAAAGCAAAGCGCTTTTTCAAGCAACAGAAATTATAATAAATATTTCTTATAATTTCCTTGAAAGCTGGATTCTTAGCTTTAAGATACAGTTTGTATTTGAGGTTATTAGCTTTAGGGGGGGTTTGAACCCCAAAACCCACCCCTTGTGTGCGCTAATGATGGGCTTAATCTCAGTCTTATTCTTAAACCCCTTATTGGCACTTTTTTGTTAAATTAATACCACATATATTAGAAGCACTTGTTTCCGTTGCAACTATTTCAGTGTGCATCATTGCCCATTTACTCCCAACCAACGAATCGCAGCTAAAGAAGTTTCAATTCGAAAATACAATACATTTGCTTACCCTTTTAGTTACCCTAACTCTTATGTATTTCTCACTGTCTCCATTTTCGTCTTTGTCTTCACTTTTACCTTATCTTTCTTGTCCTCATCGTTATCATTCATTTCGGCATCTTCATATTTGTCTTTATTTCAACACTTAATTTCAAATGCGAAGTGAAACCACATGAGAAAAATGCAAATTGAACGTGTTGCAGCAACATCTATGCACAATTCGAAAATGTTTAAACAACGGTTTGGGCCGTAATTTTCAACCAATTGTGAAACCATAAAAATTCTGCTGATCTACGGACAAATATCTTTCCAACGGTGTTCTTGGTTTTGAAATCGGTTCGATACAATCGCCAAACGAACGGAGACAAAATTTATGTTAGCGTATTAATATATAGATTTTGCAACTTTTGAAAACATCTATATGTAAGAAGTGAAAAAGTCGTCAAAATTTGCAAAGTTGTAACAAAACTGAATTTTTGTGAACCAGTACAAATGATTTGCAACTGTTAATATATATTAAAAGAAAGGTAAATCGATTACCTTTCTTTGATTTTAATATTGTTAAAATCGGCTAACTATTTTATAAAAAATTTGTAACTTTTTAAAACAGCTATATGCAAAGGAGTAGTAGTAATAATAAGCAATTAAGCAACCGCATATGTATGTAAAAATATCTTTATTATTAATGTTAAAATATTTAATTTTATAATTTTTATTCATAATATTGATTACTAACTATGTATATTAGGTTAACAATGCATTTTGAAAAATTAATTTTGCAAAATAAAAATCAAAACATTTTAGGATTTTTATTTAAAGTTTCCAAGGTTATTTTGAATTCGCTGTAAAGAGAATGCAACCCTGAGCCGGCAGAAGGGGGCAATGCTAGACGAGTGCAGCTATATGTTTTCCTCACGAAGTATCTGAACGAGTGCGACAGTGATGCAAGGCTCACACGTACAGGGGAAAACTGGTGAAAATCTGCACACCGCCCATACGAAATTCACCAGTTTTGAAGTGAATGAAACCCGCGGGTTCACCATATTTTTCGCTACTTTTGGCTGGCAGGGATGGTTATTTAAAAATTAATACATGAAATATTGTGCATGTATAGGATTTTTTTGTCATTATGACTGGTGCAAAAGTACCCACAAATGTTTGCTGATATATTTGAAATGTAAATTTTACCAGCGAAATTCGTAAATAAATAATAATAAAACAAAAATATTGTTGATTTCTACATGGGAGGTGGTCGTGGTTATTGACAGATTTCGCCACAATTTAATACTAACCTAAATTATACCAAAGGCAACTACGGCACCGACTTTCGTTAAAATATCTACATTTTGTTCGAGTTAGCGTGTTTACACCGCTGAACCAATTCATATTGTCATTCTGAATATTTTGATAAATAGGTATGTAAGAATATGTGTATATACATTTTATGTGGTTGAAAAACAGCCTCGCTTATCTGCATAAACCTTTTTTATTTGCATTAACTCATGCATTATCCTTTTCAAATGAGAATAAGCGGCTGAACAAATACATACAAATTTCGTGCATTTGTTCGAGCGTCGATATATGTATAACTTTGTGTACATATTTCATAAAAACTTTGGAGGTCTCCACTATAATGGAACACGGTATGACTTATGTAGGGACTGCATTCGGTCAAATCGCTTCAAGCCTGATTTGCTCGGAATCTTGTTTTTTTCGTTGTTTTATTTTATGTGACTTGGAAATATTTTTTACTATAAGAAAATATTTAAATTGGATTTCCTTTGGGTTAAAGAAAAAAAATATCAACCAATACATTCAAATAAATTGTCAAATAAGCATATTTACATTTTTGGTTTTGGCTATCTGCGGTTTGACACTCACTTACAAAAGGTTGCATTTACGACGGACAGAGAAATGGGAGAATGTAATCCCTGGGTGCAAAAATGGTAGTAGAAAAGTATGAAAAGTAGGTACTTAGTAGAGAAATTCGTTTTGTAAACGTTAATGTATTTGCAGGAAATTTAGCGTTTTAAAGGAAATATGTGAATTATATATTTTTTGTGCTATTTAGCGGTATAGAAGCTGCACAAGGACTCAAATTAAAATAAAACTACAATGAGTTTTTTGTAAACATCGAATTTAAAAACAATTTTTGTTTTCATCAATTAAATGTGCTTTATATGCATATACATATTGCACAAAACGTATATAGTGAAAGCTACACTTATTCAAGTAAATGTGCAAAGAAGCAACGAGGTGCAACTGCTAAGGGAGCGGTGCAAGTGAGACAACTGCCAGCTTATCTAGCCTTTAACTATTGAATCATGGGCATCTCCTAAATCATTCAGAGACACAAAAGCAAATGCCAAGAGCTGTTTCAAGTCCCGTAAATCTCGCGGTGATTTATACAAATTTACCAATTGCTTTGTTGGATATTCCTCTAAAAACATTGACCTAGATGAAAGAAACACCCGCAAATTTAACATTTTGGGAACGCCTTTACCACAGCATTATGAAAAGCGAGCTCATAATCGCAAATCATAATTTCAGGAGCCCAAGAAGGCTCATGGCCATGGACGTAGCCAGGTAGGGGCAGGAGGCCCGAACTTCAAATATTTGCCTATATATTAAAAAATAGTACCAGGAAATGTTAACTCGATAATTTCGGACCCCCCTAACTTTCAAGTTTTTTCCTATGTATACACTATGTAACAAATTATACACTCAATGATAACAAAACAATTAGTAAGTTGATTTAAAAAGTGGACATGTGGATCATCCGGTTCTGTATCAAGTTATTCTCGCTAACTTCAAAGCACTTCCATTTAAGAATGGTAAAAGCCTGGCTGCAGTCGACAATTCACGAAAATGGATTGAACGGTAAACTAATAAATAAATTTATAGTTCACAGTCACCGACTATCTCTCGCGTTGAGCAGTCGTCTCTCTTGCTACGGACTTTTTGGTTACTGATTTTGCGATTTCCTAATGATTACTTGAGGCCCACCAGCGTAGTGTTCAACGTTTCTTTTCCTTTAAAATATTAGTTTTTTCTTTTACTCGCGTGTGCAAGTTTGTTTTTTATTTAAGTAAGTGATTTCGTTTCTGATTTAATATGGCCCCTGGGCCATATAATTTAAGGGCAAATCGCTTTGCCCTGCTGGATCCTGACCCTGACCGAAAAAAAACGGAAAACCAGTTCATCTTCCACGATGAACCCTTTCCCCATGTTACCAGAAGTTATAACCGACGACCCAAAATTTGTTGTTGTTGAGTCATCTGACATCTCCAAACCAATCTCTTTGTTCTCCCCTTTTGCTGTTCATCGAGCAGTAAAACAAATAAGTAGCGATGTTCACTCAATTACCGCTCTTCGCGACGGCAAACTTCTGCTTCTAGTCAAGAATAATATTATTGCGCAAAAGTTCATTAAAGCCAAGCAATTGGGAGGAGTTGGTGAAATATCGGCTTCTTTCCACGAATCTCTCAATCATGTTAAAGGCACTGTGTTTGCGCCTTGTTTAAATAACGTAACAGATGAAGAAATCGTTAATGAGCTTAGCTCACAGGGAGTGGTATCAGTTTTTAAATTTAAAAAGAATGTTGACGGACATTTGAAACCTTTAGGTGTAGTGTTATTAACATTTAATCTATACAAGTTGCCCAACAAGATCGACATTGCTTGGTCCAGATTTTTGGTAAGAGAATATTTCCCCACACCTATGCGATGTAAATCTTGCCAGCTGCTTGGACATACCACAAAACGTTGTAACCGCTCTCCTGTTTGCGTTAACTGTTTTCTCCCCTCATTCTCCATCAAATTGTACTCGTACATTATGTGCTAACTGCAAGGCTGACCACTCATCATCATCCAAAGAGTGCACTAAATTTATTCAAGCAAAAGATATTATCAAAATTAAAACAATTAATAAGTGCTCAATGCGTGAAGCATTGAAATTATATAAGGAAACAGTTGCCCCTCTTCAGAGTGGAGTCACATTTGCCAACGTCATATCCAATTCTAACCAACAGCAAAATCCCATTAAACAACAAATATCCAAATCAACAACAACAAACAGTAACTCGACCTCTACAACAAATTCGAATCGTATCAATATTAACACCAACAAAAAATCCGATGAATCCAACAACAAAAATAATGACTCAAATCAAAAACTCTCTTTAAATTGCAATGATACAATAATTATTTCCCCTTCTTCAACAACTCAATTTCAAATAATCCCACCAACACAAGAACAAAACAATAATATTTCCGTTAATTACTCTTCAATTTCTCCTAATTCAGCTACTCTTGATTCTCCACTCTCACCCCAAATAAATTCTCCAACGCAAGCCATTACTCCTAATTCTTCCCCTTCCTACTTAAACCCCATGTTTGTTCCACTTCCATCTCCCTCCAAAGTTATTGAAAGTCAAGATTTCTCAAACATAGATGAAGAAATATTAGGTGCGTTCGTTTAAAATCTCCAGCAGAAACCAACCAACTGCCAAATTCCGGCGAAATGTCATCTGTTCTCTCACAAGAGAGAAATATCCAAAATAGTACGCGAACAGAAAATTTGCAGAAACTTGCAAGTTAGACGAACAGCTGATATAATTTTTGTTTACATACAAAAGTGTAAAATTTAAAACGTACGAAAAGTCATCACAAAGTGTTATACTGACACAGTTTATTGATTAAACAAATAACTACTTATTTCTTACAAGTTTAATTAGTCGCATTTTGTAATTTTTAACTTCCAAACCATCAAATTCAATTTTGTGATTTGCGTAAATGCGAACCAGCTGTTTTTGATCAGCTGTTTTCCTGTTGGCAAAAATTTTTGCAACAGAAACCAGCAGCTTCCCCTCAAAATGAAATGTCACTTTGCTCTCTCAATTTCCCCTACTTTGCAAGTTTTTTGCGTACGCGAACGCAAAAACATGAACAATTAACAGCTACGCGAACGCACCTATTGTAAGCAGTTTCAGCATGCTCGCTGAAAATCAAAATTTTTTGATTTTTGGCGAGCATGCGCGCAAACCGCCCTACAAACGACGAGCATGTGCGCATGTGCGCGGATATGCTCGTCGTGTGTAGCTACTGTTAGCCACGTCACTTATCTTTAACTTCACACACATATTTATACATATGTACATTTTAGTTATTGTATCTGTTTTCTCCCTCTGCATTGTTGATGTCGTTAAAAATTATTCAATGGAACATCAACGGGTATTATAACAACTACAACGAATTATTGTTATTAATTAACGAAGAAAATCTAGATATAATATGCATTCAGGAAACACACTTTTCACATAATATAAATCCAAATTCTATTTGTTATCCTAAAGAATACATAGGATATTTTTCAAATTTACCTAATATTCAAACCAGTAAACAAGGTTTGGTATAATAATAAAACATTATATTCCACATAAGGTTATTGATGTAATAACTTCAATATCCACTACAGTCCTAAAAATTAATTTGAACTATTCCTTTTCCCTAATTAATACTTATATTCCTCCACATCAATACTTTTCCGAAATTGAACTAAATTATTTATTTTCCCAATTCTCTTCCCCTATTTTGCGGATGGGTGACTTTAATTCGTGGAGCCCTCAATGGGGCTCAAAATATTCCAATAGCAGGGGACTGATAATGGAAAAGTTTATTCTCCATAATCAGCTTGTAGTGCTGAATGACTGTTCACCTACTCATTTTTCTACTCATTCTTCTTTTTCTCATGTCGACCTTTCGCTAATTTCTCCTCAACTTAAACCTTGTGCTTTTTGGAATATCTCTTCTGTTTTAAGAGGCAGTGATCATTTTGTTATTTCTATTTCTATACAAACAAATTCTTACTTTGAAAAAATTAACCATATACCTAGATTTCAAACTGAATATGCAAACAGGAAGTCGTATCAATCAGAAATAACCAATTTGTTAGCTTGTGATAATTTGTGCCCTTCTCAAAATATTAACAAAGAAGTAGCGGTCTTAACTAAAACAATACGTTCTGCGGCCAATAAATTTATCCCTCAAACAAACCGAAGATTTTCTAGAGCTTTTCCTGTTTGGTGGACTAAAAATCTCCGTTACCAAAAGGTTGAATCTTGGAAGGTTTACAAACGGTGCATATCTGACTTAAATCTCTTAAATTATAAAAAAACAAATGAAATTTTCAAAAAAGCTGTAAGAGAGTCTAAAAAACTAAGCTTTGAAATTTTTACATCTCAAATTTCCCCATTGTCAACGCCAATAAAGATATTGTCGGACATTAAATCGTTAACCTGATTCCGACAAAATGCTATTAGAGGTATCATATCCAATAACGATGTCGTTACAGATTCTTTTAACATCGCAGATTCCTTTTCACAATTTTGGTCTAATTATTCTAAGGATGACAATTTTTCTGATGAATATATAAGAGACAAAAATTATTGGCTTTCTAAAGAATATACTCCTTCAAACCTTTCTGCATCTGCTAAATACTTAGATCAAGATTTTTCTCTTTCTGAGGTTGAATTTGCTCTGCGTCATGCTAAAGGTAAAACGCCAGGGTCTGATAGGATCTCCTATCCAATGCTGTCCAATTTACCTGCTGTGGCCAAACTAAGACTGCTAAATCTATACAATAATATTTACAACAAGCATTTGTTCCCTCACGTCTGGAGTTTAGCCACTGTAATTCCAATAGTTAAGCCGAAAAAATCGGCTTACCACACAGCTTCTTATAGGCCAATATCTCTGCTATGTTGTATGAGTAAAATATTA
>NW_023458555.1:106276595-106294424 GCF_013731165.1 Rhagoletis pomonella | reverse complement strand
AGGGCAACTATGCAAGCCATGGGTTTAAATGAGTACCTAAATGGCCCTATGCTTTTGAACGCCCTTATAGGTAAGCTTCCCGGCGAAATGAAGCTCGAATGGGGTCGTAGACGTTTTAGCCTCACACGTGTTGACATATGTGCGTTCGACGAATGGCTCTTTGGGTTGGCATCATGCGCGAGCCAGGTTACACCGATCGACAATAATAGACCAAACACCAAAGCAGAGCAACGGGGACGTCGAGAACGATTGTTGGTTCTTAATGTGGCTCAACCAAAGCGAAAGCTGTCACCACCCAAGAGGTTCTCGCCTCCACCACATCGGTCACCAATGCAATCGCAAAAATGCATTAGGTGCGCAGGTTGTCACAGCTTAACAGAGTGCGACGAATTCAAAGCGTTAGCCAGACAATCGCGGTGGCAATTCGTTAAAGAAAAGAAACTGTGCGTTCGATGCTTCAAAAACCATTTAGTTCTTCGATGTAAGTCGAACAAATTATGTGGTATTGATGTTTGTCGCTTGGTTCATAACCCACTGCTGCACAGACGAAGTGAGGAGCTACGCAATACTGAAAATACAACTGGGAAGCCTGAGTCCAACGCGGTATGTTTGCACCAAAAACAGTGCGAGAAGGTACTCTTCAGATATATTCCGGTGACTTTGCATGCCAATGGTAGAGCTGTGGATACGATAGCTCTTATCGACGAAGGGGCATCATGCACGCTCTTAGATGAGTTCTTGGCACACAAGTTGATGCTCACAGGTCCGACTGAAGAGCTTTGCTTTAGATGGACCGGCAATATCACGCAGCGGGAGCCATACTCCAAAATAGTCTCGCTGGAAATATCGGCAAGGGGAACCGATTTGGTGAAATATAATTTGCATAAGGTCCGTACACTCGCCAATTTGGATCTCCCGCAACAATCGCTCCAAATGAATGTCATTGAGAAGCGGCAACACTTGAAGTCGCTTCCGATCTTACCGTACTCAGAGTGCAAAGCAGGAATACTTATTGGTTTGGACCATGCCAAGCTTAGCCTGTGTTAGAAATTCGTGAGAGCAAAGATGACGGCCTGATTGCTACGCGTTGCAAACTAGGGTGGTCGGTTTATGGTCGAGATGGCCGCGAACAATTGACGGAGGCGCGCTTAATGCACATTTGCCCCTGTACGAAATATTGTGATTTGGACACTCTGATGCGCTCGTACTTCTCTGTCGAGGCGGTTGGAATTAGCCCATATGTTAAACCCTTTGTTTCTACAGAAGACGAGCGGGCTCTCAAAATAATGGAAAAAATTACCAGATATATCGCGCATGAGAAAAGGTGGGAAACGGGCCTCTTGTGGCGATACGACCATGTCGATTTACCCGACTCCTATGCTATGGCTCGCAAGCGACTCGAATGTTTGGAGAAGAAAATGAATAAAAACGCGGCCTTAAAGAATTACCTTGTAGAACGAATAAAAGACTACATAATTAAAGGCTACGTAAAAAAGCTAAAACCATGTGAGGTTTCAAATGGAGGCAAGTCATGGTTTGTACTGATGTTCACCGTCATGAACGCAAACAAAGGCAAAGTTCGGTTAGTTTGGGATGCAGCCGCTAAAGTTGAGTGAACCTCTTTAAACGACGTTCTTTTAAAAGGACCCGACCTTTTAAAATCATTGGTGGGTATCCTGATACGCTTTCGCGAAAAGCCGGTGGCATTGTGTGGTGATATCCGAGAAATGTTTCACCAAATCAGGGTGGTGAAAGAGGACCAAATAGGACAGCAATTCCTTTGGCGAAACGGTGACTCAACTCGAGATCCAGAAGTATATTCGATGGTTGTCATGATCTTTGGGACATCCTGCTCACCATCCCTCGCCAACTATGTGAAGGACAAAAATACAAAACGATTAATACACAGATTTCTCACTGCAGTCAATGCCATTACGCAAAACACATTTGTGGACGATTGGTTGCAAAGCGTTGAATCTGAGGACGAAATGCTTCAACTTGCAACCACCGTGCGGCATATTCACAGCGAAGGGGGCTTCGAAATGCGAAACTGGTTATCGAATTCGAAGCGCGTTCTACTTTCCCTGTCCGGTAAATCTGAGATGGCCGATAAGAGTTTTGAGGAGACTAATGACGCGATTGAAAAAGTCCTTGGCATGTGGTGGCGCCCATGCACAGACGAGTTGTTATTCATTTAGAAACTCGACGCTTCCTTCGAAGAAACAAGCCATCCGACAAAGCGCCTAATTTTGCGAGCCGTTATGAAGATATTTGACCCACTGGGCTTAGTGGGATTTTTTGTCATCAAAGCTAGAATGATATTGCAGGACATTTGGCGGTCTGGGGTGCTTTGGGACGAACCAGTACATGTTGCCGAACGTGCCGAGTGGTGGAAGTGGATGCAAAAACTTCAGCTACTGAGTAGTTTACGAGTGCCCCGATGTTATCGGTTTGCGAGCTGCAGTAACCGCGTTGAGCTTCACGTATTTGTAGATGCAAGCATAGCGGCCTATTCAGCTGTGGCATTTCTGCGATCAGAATTTAATGGCGAGTTTCACTGTAGCCTAGTGGCCTCCAAAACACGCGTAGCGCCTCTAAAACCGATATCCGTACCGAGGCTGGAATTAATGGCGGCAATCTTGGGGTTGCGCTTAGCCATCTTCATCAAGGGCGAACTATCGATTTCTGTTTGTCGGCGCATTTTCTGGTTCGACTCCAAGGATGTTCTGTATTGGATACGCTCCGACACTAGAAAATTTAACCAGTTCGTTGCTGTACGTATCGGCGAAATCCTCCAAGACTCGCAAGTGGATGAATGGCGATGGGTCCCTACAAAGCTCAACGTTGCTGACGATGGTACGAAGTGGGATGACAACATGCAGTTCAGCAGTGACATGAGATGGTTTTCTGGGCCGGAATTTCTTCGTTTGCCCGAAAGCTGCTGGCCTGTTTCAGAGTTCAGCCAATCTCACGAGGAGGGGACTGAGTTTGTCCACCACATCTCCGAAGGAGCGGAGTATACCAATCGATGTTCGCCAGATCCGGCACGTTTCAGTAAGTGGGAAAGGTTGCGAGGCGCCCAAATGCGCGTATTTAGCTGTGCCAGCAATGCAAAATTCGTCGAGCTGCGCCCAATATTCCTGAAATGGGACCACTTCCTTTAGAGCGTGTGGCCTCATTTACACGTCCATTCGCTTACGTGGGCGTTGACTATTTCGGGCCGTTTGATATTGTTATGGGCAAAGGACACGAAAACCGTTGGGGTGTCTTGTTCACCTGTATGACCGTACGTGCCGTGCATATAGAGATCTCACCGTCTCTTTCCACAGGCTCATTTCTGTTAGTCTTAAAGCAGTTCATGAGCCGACGAGGTGTACCGTGGCGCATTTTGTCGGACGAAATTGAAAAAATCGCTGTCACTGAGGTCGAGCAAAAATATCCAAATATAGAGTGGGTATTTATACCGCCAGCTGCGCCGCACATGGGTGGTGCATGGGAGCGCATGGTATGTTCCATAAAATCTGAATATATTACCACGAAGGTGTGTACGCGAAGAGGTCCTACGCGCGGCGATGGCAGAGGCTGAGTCCACTGTCAACATGCGTCCCCTCACCTATATTCCTATTGAAACATCGGCAAGCGAAGCGTTGACCCTAAACCATTTCCTCCTTGGTTCGCCCAGTGGCGTTCGAGAACGTGGTGATAGGGATTGCACCTCGGCTGTGTTGAGCAGAAACTTTCGCATTGCTGGGCAAATAGCCGACGAATTCTGGAAAAGGTGGGTAAGAGGATGCCTTCCGTGCCTGATCAGACGTTCTAAGTGGTTTGAGCCTCAGCCAAACATTAGGACAGGGGACGTAGTCATCATCATCGACGAAAATACGAGGCGAAATACCTGGACAAAAGGACGAGTTTTTGACGTAATATGAGGTCATGATGGCCAGGTCCGAAGCGCTGGGGTGAGAACCGAAGGTGGCCTTATGACGAGGCCAGTAGCGAAGCTAGCCAAACTTGATATCGATCTGGCAAACCACGTTGCGATGCAAGAAGTTTGCGAAGAGGGGTGTTAACGCGCCTAATTAATTTAACATTGTAATTAACGCGCTCAAGTTTTGATTAAAGAAATGTACTAAAATTTGCAGCCCTGCGCCTGCAAAGTAATGCAAATTCTCGCCAACAGAGGCTCGCGTGTAATACGCTGCATCCAATTGCATTTATTTCTTTAAAGTTCTTTTCCCTTTGGCTGGCGGCGAGAAAACATTAATTTTCAGGAGCAAGCACAAATGTTAGTAGTTAAGTGAGTTAACGAAATTGTTTTTGTAATTCCACATGCATATATCTATGTACTTGTATGTACGTATGTACATTGCTTTGTATATTCGCAGATTTTAGCGTGCATAACAATTAAATAAAGGACGCTCAAAATTGGTGCTGGTCTTATATTCTTCACCCGCCTGTCAACAGTTAATATTTTTGCATATTTTATTTTGAATAACGTCTTATTTGATTTACTATACAGGTATGTAGATCTATGAGTTTAAAAAATATGTCATTTGACAGTACTGCAAAGATTTTGACTGCCATTCATCTGGGAGTGACCAGAAATTATTAGTGTGCTTACGGTTCAAATCGAAGCACTACGTCCGGATATTTATTTCCATGAATCCTCTTGTTGTTGTTGTTTTTCAACAACATTTTTTTCATTAGAATCGGCCTGAAGATCAATAAAAATTGTTGAATATAATTGTTAAACAGCCATAAATAACAAAAACAAATTTTAAGATATCCGTAAAACTTTTTTATTAAAACAGCCTAATGATATAATAACTTTGTTCACATAACGGTTGTTTGTAAAAGGCAAACCGAATCGAGATAGATATAGACAAATATACATAAATGATCAGAATGAAAAGAGAAATCGATTAGGCGGTGACTGCCTGTCCGTCCGTCTGCGCACACGATAACTCGAGTAAAAATTGAGATATATTAACGGAACTTTGTACGTGCACTTCTTTCGGGCGTAGGACGGATGGTATTGAAAATGGGCGAAATTGGACTGTAACCACGCCCACTTCCCATATAACGGTAATTTTCAGAAATACGAAAACTGCTATAATTTTGTAACTACTGAAGATTATTCACTCAAAATTGATATTTGCAATACATTTTAGATGAAAAATAGGAATATTATAAATTTTTGTAAAATGGGCATAGCCACGCTTACTTATGGTTACATGTGCATATTTTGGTAACCGCTTCACCAATTTTTTTCCAAACTTAAAAAAGTTGTTGGCCTTGGTAAATCTTACCAAGTGGCCGAAAATTTTTAAAATCGGACAATAACCACGTTCACATCCCATATAACGGTAATTTAGAGAAATATAAACTCTTCCATAAATCAGTAAATATTAAAGCTAATTTATTCAAGATTGATGCTTGCTACAACTCTTTACCAAGAAATACGTTTATGATACAATTTTGGAAAATGGGCTTGGCGCCGCCCACTTATGATCACATAAATGGATCTCGGTAACCGTTCTACCAATTTCTACCAAACTCGGTGTGGTTATTGTGCTTGCCACATAAAAGCAAAACGTTGAAAATTATTGAAATCGGACTAAAATTGAGGCCGCTTTTCATATAACGGTAAATTTTAGAAATGCTTGGAACTTCAATATTTCGAAATTTAAGGACGTTAATTTACTCAAATTTGTAGCGGTAGCTTTCGGAAAGGTGAAAATCATATATTTACTACTATATACTTGCGCCGGATATTTAATGTTCGGCTCCACCCGAACTTAGACTTTCTTACTTGTTTTTCATTGCAATTAGGGGTACGAAGGGTATTCAGCGGGATTCAGCGGCTAATGGGTACCACCTATTTAAAAATTAAGCGAGAGTCATTTTAAATAGCGATTCAAGCACAAATGAACTCTGTGAAGGGAAACCAATAAATATATACAAAAAATTGCAGTCAAATATTGTGTTTGAAAAAATATTATAGTATGCACTTTATGAAAATTACGTTTTATGAAACGTACGTCTTATGTGAAGTCCTATATTTGCACATTACACGTTTTTGTTTTAAAAATTTATTTTTTTTCAGCTTTTGCATGCTTATTGATATTTTTTTTGAGACGTGCAAAATTAAAAAATTACACTAGTATTGTGCCTTATTTGTTTAGTGTCTGCTAATGGTGCCAATAATTTTATAATCCTTTTTTATTTTAAAAATTTCCTCTAATCATGGGAAAGATATATTTTTTTTTGAATCCTATAATAAACGTTCAAAAATTTGATTCAACTTCTTCCTCATTTTTTCTAAAATAAAAACAAATAAAAGTATATAACAAATGCCTGAGTAACCATCAAGTTAATGTGCAAGAATGGTTTTTCAGAGATAGTAGTCGAGAGTTCTAGCTTTAATTTAAGCCGGCAAGGTTCTATAACCTTTTGTTTCTTTACTAGAGCTTCTAAAATATTGCAAATAAATGAATTTTTTTACACTTTTATCTCGTTTTTTGGGCCATGACTCGTGTTGCGCCCGATCGCAGCGAGGTCCTGTGGGCGGCACCTTTTTTATCTGCAGCTTCTTGGCACTCCTTATCGTACCAGTAATGAGCGGGAAATGAAATGTGGTTCCACCGCTCGCGTATATCGCTTTGTTGAAGAGTGCTCTTTCACAGAATGTGTGAAAGTTGGGTGGCGAATCAATTGTCCATCTGTTTTGATTGGAGCTTTTCGACATTGAGCTTTCCTCGCACTGTAGGGCGCACATTTTTTTCTGCACCGAGATGGGTGCGTATATTGGCTGCATTAATATAGTGGTGCGAGTCGATGTTTGGCCCTCGGAGTGTACGTATGTACATCTAAAACACTGGAAGTGTGTCTTCCGCCTATCACAACATGCTCCATTTGGTTTCCCGTTCGATCTGGAGACACCCATGCAGCTTGGTGGATCTTTTATGCTAGAACACAGTACTATATACTACCAAGTTTCGGGATCCGGCGAAGTCTATCAGCCTCAGCCCGTTATGGGAGGTTTCGTCGTGGAGGCTGAATTTTTCGACAGTGGCGCCAAAGATTCCTTCGCTGCTTATCTTGGCATTGAAATCTCCAAGCCCGAATTTTATATGTGGCAGCGCCTCTAAGCGCTCATAGAAGAGGTTCTTGGATGTCTCGTCCTTCTCTTCTAACGGGGCATTGGCACATATGAGCGAGGTGTTGAAGAACCTCGCTTTGATGCGGATTGTGGCTAGACGTTCGTCCACTAGAGTGAACGCCGGTACTCGGCGACGGAGTCTCTCTCCCACCACAAATCCAACACCGAACTTTCGCTCGTTTACGTGACAACTATAGTAGACGAGCAAGGCACCACGCTTACCTTCCCTTGCCCCGTCCATCGCATTTCTTGGATGGCGGTGATGTCAGCCTTTATTTTACGCTCCTTTCCGATTAAGGGTTAGGATATTCCAGGTTTGCCGCGATCTTCATCAAAAGGGGTATCATCAGAGGCATGTGTTTTTTTTTCATTGGGCAGGGTTTTAACGTGGAAACCCAGCGCCCTCGGGTAAAATTGGTTCTTTGTTCATTCTTCTTGCTTTTGATGATATATGAACATACGTACATATATGAGGTTTTCTTTTAAATCAGTAAGATATATCTATATATCGTCGTTTAAAGTATAAAACCGCGTATCAACTAATGCAAAACCGTGTATCAAGATAACGCAAAACCGCATATGTGAGGTTGCATAAATTATTTTGTAGACAGTAAATATTTCAAAATTCTTCTCTCTTTTATAAAGCAATCGCATTTCTGGCTAGTATATTTCAGCACAAAGCAAAAGGCTTGAGCTAAGAACTTCGTGAGCAAATCCAATTTTTGGCAAGAAATGTCAGTTACGCGCTTTTGCATAACGACGATACACGGTTTTGTACTTTAAATGACGTTATAACGGTTATATGTATATGAGGTTGAGTACTTTTCGTTTTTGTCATTAACCATTTTATTCATAACTCAAGATAATCAGGCATCTTACCGATTAAAAAGAAAATTTCGTATACATATTTACATACATCTATATCTATATACATATCGTCGTACGAAGTTATTTCCACTCGCGAGTGCTGTGGTACGAAACGGAGGAGGGCCTGCAGCGGGCTCAGATAACAGGTGGCGTTCCACAAGGATCCGTACTAGGGCCTTTACTATGGAACATTATGTATGATGGAGTTCTTCGTACCGAATTGCCCGAAGGATCATCCATAGTAGGTTTTGCAGACGATATTGCGGTAGTAGTATCTGCGAAACCTCTTGATGTCATATGCGAGAAGGTAGCATCATCAGTCGGCGTGATTAAAAGTTGGTTAAATAGCTTCGGCCTGAAGCTAGCCGAGCAAAAAACAGAAGCAATACTTATCTCTAGTCGTAAGAAACTAGAGGAGGTAGCGCTAAAAATTGGCGACCATACCATCAAAACGAAACCCATAATTAAATACCTGGGAGTGGTGCTAGACAAGCGTCTTACTTTCAGCGCCCACTTGAGCTATGTGAGAGATAAAGCAGCTTCAACGATCACGGGACTATCTCGAATAATGCTTAATACGCGAGGACCGAAACAGCGCAGATGTTTACTCTTAGCGAGCGTGGTTAAAAGCCAAATACTGTATGCGGCCCCAATTTGGTCAAACGCGGCACAGTGTCCATCATACTTCCGCGGAGTCAACTCAACATTACGTCCGTGTGGGCTCCGAGTTTGCAGCGCCTTCAGAACAGTGTCGGACGAAGCAGCTTTCGTAATCGCCAGTATGATACCCGTAGATATACTGGCGAGAGAATCGACGGTCCTTGCATCCACACCGCGTACTCTAACTCAATTAGACCGACGTCAAGCCCGGGAAAGCAGCATTAGGGAGTGGCAAAACAAGTGGAATAATACGACTAAAGGTCGTTGGACATAGGTAGGCTTTTATCTTAGTCAGTTCTTTAGTGGTCATGGCTGTTTTCAGGCATACCTATTTAAATTCAAATATGAGCGCGACCCGTACTGCGACTTCTGTCGAAATGGCGTGGAAGAAGATGTGCACCACGTATTCTTTGAGTGCCCTTGATTCCATCAGCAGATGAACCAATTGAAACTAGCTGTTGGAGGGGTGTTTACGCCACAGTCAGTAGTCGACTATATGGTGAAAGGAGCCAGCGAATGGGCATCAACCAGCGACACATAACTTCAATTTTGAAGGAACTGAGGGACCTAGAGAGACAGCGGCGTATCACCCGTGATTAAGCCAATTCTTAGCATAGCCGCGGACTGTAACCAAACTATGATGTTCACCAGCCAAAGCGTAGGCGCGGGCTGGAACCTAGGCCGTTCCAGCCGCCCGAGTAAGACAGCTAAGAAACTTGTGATTTCAGACCGTCCCTTGAACATGAAACTTATCAATTAAAGCGTAAGCGCGGACTGGAACCTAGGGCGTTCCAGCCGCCCAGCTGGCGATCTCGAAAACTTGTGCAATCGAAAAATAGGCGCGGACTGGAACCTGGGGCGTTCCAGCCGCCCAGGTGGCAATCACGAAAACTTGTGGAATCGAAAAATAGGTGCGGACTGGAACCCAGCGCGTTCCAGCCGCAAATAAAGTGCAGCTTCGAATTTCGTGCACACGGGGCGTTGGTGCGGGTTGGAACCTAGGCCATTCCAACCGCAAAGGCAGTATACATACATACGTATACGGGCCTGAAACTCGTCTCTTATGCAAGCCTGCTCAACACAATACCAGCATAAGGCTAAGATAATAAGTTGTATCTAAGAGATAAATAAATTAATAGTTAATTTAAAATGGAGTTTCTCTTTAAACAAGACGTGGCAAAGCCTACTAGGTGTAGCCCAGGACTGAGTACAACCGACTGGAACGAACGTGCGAGCCTAGTGCTCAACCGCCTCCCGACGAAAGAAATACTTGACGGTGGTACCGGGGGGTTCGGTACTTGGACAGTAGGAGGTTTAGTTCGGGTTAAAGTCCCATACTGACGGGTATAGGCTTTCCTCCTCGTAAAAAAAAAAAACATTTCGTCGTTTAAAGTGCAAAACCGTGTATCAACAAAATGCAAAACCGCGTATCAGTAAAATGCAAATCCGCGTATGTGAGACTGCATAAATGATTTTCTAAAGAGTAAAAACACTAATATTTTAAAATGGTTATCTTTTTCACAAAAGAAAAGCATTTCTGGCTAGTATATTCCAGCACGAATGGATAAGGATTGAGCCAAGAGCTTGTGTGAGCAAATCCAATTTTTGGCAGCCAATGTCAGTTACGCGGTTTTGCAGAATGACGATACGCGGTTTTGCACTTTAAACGACGATATATACAAATGTTGTGTTCGTAAGTCACGGTGGTCAAAACTCGAGAACGGCTGAACCGATTTGAATAATTTTTTTTCTGTATTGTTCGGTATAATACCAGAACCAATGATATCGCGAAAAATTTGAGGGTTGCCACCTATTTGAAAATGTTTAAGCCAAATTATATTAATAAATTATTACAATATGGGTATCAAATTAAAGAGCTTTAAGAAAGATAACTGTTGGAAATATTTTTGAGAAGGCCTGCCACCAATTATAAAATTTTAACTTAGTTAAATTTATAATGTAAATGAAATATTGCTATTTGAGTATCAGACTAAAGAGTTTTAAGAAGACTTACAGTCGAAAATATTTTAAAGTAGGGTTGCCACCTGTTAAAAAATTTAGCACAATTTAATTGATAAACTAAATTATATATTACAATATAGATATTAAATGTTAAAAGTCTAAGAAAGATAACTGCTGGAAACATTTTTGGGTCAAATTGCTATATCTTTGAAAATTTAAATTCAGTTATTTTGATAAAATAAATGAAATACGGTAATTTGGGTGTCACACTTTAGATTTTAAAGAAGGCTTACAGCCGAAAATATATTTAGGGGGTTGCCACCTGTTTGAAAATTTAACTAAATTTAATTGATATAGGTATCAAATTAAAGAGGTTTAAAAAATAAGACTTTTGGAAGTACCTTTGAGGAGGGTAGCCACCTATTTGAAGATTTTAACTCAGCTAAATCGATTACACAAATGAAATATTGCAATGGGGTAGCAAACTAAAGAGTTTTTAAAAGACCTACAGTAGCAAATATATTTGAGGAGGATTGCCACCTGGTTGAAAATTTAGCTCAATTAAATTGGTAAAACAAACGAAATGCTACAATATCGGTACCAAACTAAAGGCATTTGAGGAATTTTGATTTATATAAAAATATATATATATATTGTATAAAAATGTTGTGTTCGTTTGTCACGGTTAGCAAAACTCGAGAACGGCTGTACCGATTTGAATAACTCTTTTTTGTGTTTGTTGAATCAATGATATCACAAAACATTGGAGGGTTGCCACCTATTTGAAAATTTTTAAACCCAATTATATTGATAAAATAAATGAATCATTACATTAGGGGTATCAAATTAAAGAGGGTTTAGAAAGATAACTGCTATAAAGTAATTTTGTGGAGGGTTGCCACCTTTTTGAAACTCTTAACTCAGCTAAATTGATAAAATATGTCAGATATTGCCATATGGGTGTCAAACTAAAGAGTTTCAAGAGGAAAATATGTTTGAAGAGGGTTGCCACCTGTTGGAAAATTTAACTAAAGTACATCGATAAAATAAATGAAATATTACAATTTAGGTATCAAATTAAAGAGGTTTAAGAAAGACAACTGTTGGAAATATTTTTAAGAAAGGTTGCCCTCAGTTTTAAAATTTTAACTTAATTACATTGATAATGTAAATAAAATATTGCTATGTGAGTATCAAACTAAAGAGTTTTAATCAGACTTGCAGTCGAAAATATTTTAAAGGAGGGTTGTCACCTATTAAAAAACTTAGCATAATTTAATTGAACTAAGATATTGAAAATTTAACTAAATTGAATGGATAGAGGTATCAAATTAAAGAGGCTTAAAATAGAAGACTTTTGGAAGTACTTTTGATGAGGGTAGCCAACTAAGTCATAATAGTCATTTATTTTATCAATTATGCAAATTTAGTTAAGTTTTCAAACGGGTGGCAACCCTCCTCAAATATATTCTCGGCCGTAAGCCTTAATAACAATCTAAATTTTGTTACCGACATTGCAATATTTCATTAATTTTAACGATTTAACTGAGTTAAAATTTTCAAATACATAGGTGGCAGACCTCCTCAAAAATATTTCCTACAGTCATCTTTCTATTGTAGTATGTCATTTATTTTATCAATTAAATTGAATTAGATTTTCAACCAGGTGGAAACCCTACTCAAATATGCTTTCTGCTGTAAGCCTTCTTAAAACTTCTTCGTTTCGACACCCATTTGGCAACCCTCCTAAAAATATTTCCAATAGTTATCTTTCTGAAACTTATTTATTTTGATACCTACGTTGCAATATTACATTTATTTTATCAAATAAGTTAAAATTGTTAGATAGGTGGCAACCCTCCTCAAATATATTTCCAAGAGTAATCTTTCTGAAACTTATTTTATTTGATACCCACATTGCAACATTTTATTTATTTTACCACTTTAACCGAGTTAAAATTTTCAAATTGGGGGCAGCCCTCCTCAAAAATATTTCCAACAGTTATCTTTCTGAACCCTATTTAATTTTATACCCGCATTTAAATACTTCATATATTTGATCAATTTATCTGAACTAAAATTTTCTAATAGGTGGCAAGCCTCCTCAAAAATATTTCCAACAGTCATCTTTCCTAGACCTCTTTGTTTGACACCTATATTGTAATAGGCCATTCATTTTACCTTTAAATTGAGTTGAAGTTTCAAACAGGTGGCAATCCTCCTCAAAAGTTTTCCAGCAGATATCTTTCTTCACGCTATTTAATTTTATATCCACAGTGCAATATTTAATTTACTTTATCAATTTAACTGAGTTAAAGTTTTCAGATAGGTGGCACCCTCCTCAAAGTATTCCAGCAGATATATTATTTAACCCTATTTAATTTTATACCCTTCATTGCAATATTTCAGTTTTTTTCATCAATTTAACTGAGTTAATATTTTCAAATAGGTGGCAGTTGTCCTCAAAAATATTCCCAGCAGTTATCTTTCTCAAACCTCTTTAATCTGATACCCGTATTGGACTATTTCATTTATTTTATCAATATAACTGGAAATAAAATTTTTCGAACAGGCGGTAGCTCTACAAATTTTTGTAATATAAATGGTCCTGGTATTAAACCACACAATACAAAAAAATATTCAAATCAGTTCAGCGGTTCTCGAGTTTTGATAACCGTGACAAACGAACAACAACATTTTTATATATATAGTTATAGTTTCTAAATCAAGATTCCTCAAATGCCTACAGTTTAGGACCGATATTGTAGCATTTCGTTTATTTCACCAATTTAATTAACTTAATTTTCAAACAGGTGGCAACCCTCCTCAGACATATTTTCTACTGTAGGTCTTTTAAAAACTCTTTAGTTTGCTACCCCATTGCAATATTTCATTTGTTTAATCGATTTAACTGAGTTAAAATTTTCAAATAGGTGGCTACCCTCCTCAAAGGTACTTTCAAAAGTCTTCTTTTTTAAACCTCTTTGATTTGATACCTATATCAATTAAATTTAGTTAAATTTTCAAAGAGTTGGCAACCCCCCTCAAACATATTTTCGGCTGTAAGCCTTCTTAAAAATCTAAAGTTTGATACCCAAATTACCGCATTTCATTTATGTTATCAAAATAACTGAACTTAAATTTTCAAAGATGTGGCAATTTTACTCAAAAATGTTTCCAGCAGTTATCTTTCTAAAACCTTTAACATTTAATATCTATATTGTAATATATAATTCAGTTTATCAATTAAATTGCGCTAAATTTTTTAACAGGTGGCAACCCTCCTTTAAAATATTTTCGACTGTAAGTCTTCTTAAAACTCTTTAGTTTGATACTTAAATAGCAATATTTCATTTACATTATCAATTTAACTGAGTTAAAATTTAAAAACTGGTGGCAACCCTTTTCATAAATATTTCCAACAGTTATCTTTCCTAAACCTCTTTAATTTGATACCCATTATTTAATATTTCATTTATTTTATCGATGTACTTTAGTTAAATTCTCAAACAGGTGGCAAACCTCTTCAAACATATTTTCTTCTTAAAGCTCTTTAGTTTAGTTTAGTCAAAAAGGTAACAACCCTCCTCAAAAATATTTTATAGCAGTAACCTTTCTGAAGCCTCTTTAATTTGATACCCACATTATAATGATTCATTTATTTTATCAATATAATTGGGTTTAAAAATTTTCAAATAGGTGGAAACCCTCCAATTTTTTGTGATATCATTGATTCTGGTATAATACCGAACAACACAAAAAAAAATTATTCAAATAGGTTCAGCTGTTCTCGAGTTTTGACGACCGTGACATACGAATACAACATTTTTATATATAGATTGATATATTCAAATGTAAAGCAGATACGGACGATGTGTGGTGGCTGACGGGCGTTCCTGGTTGAATACGAGAAAATTAGTACCGGCGCTCTTTTCAATAGAATTGAGTTCAACCTCAAAGCAGTAAAACTGTTAAAGTAAAGTTAAAAGATAGTTAATTTGGCGGGAAAAATTTATGACAGTTTCTAATAAATACATGTGTACATGAGTGCGTACATATGTATATTATTAAGCATTAAGGTGGACCGTCTTGGATTGATTAAATAAATTAAATATTGCAACGTGGATATCAAACTAAAGAGTTTTAAGAAGACTTAAAATCGAAAATATGTTTGAGGTACAATATGGGAGCCAAACGAAAGGTATTTGGAAAGTCTCGATTTGGAAATATGTTTAATAAGATTATAACCTATCTAAAAGTAAAGACTGAAAATATTGAAATTAAAGGAAATATTACATAACAGGCTCCAAACGAAAAGTGGTTGGGAAAGAATTACTAGGGAATTTTTTTAAATCGTTCCACTTATCCAAAATCCGAACAGTTTAAATAAATATAGAATTTACATCTTCTTATAAAACGAAGTCATCATATTATCAACGAAAAAACTGGTACATAAATTACTTAATGTAAAAAATTAATAAACAAGTAATTTTTAAGAAAAAACACACCGACTCCAATTCACATATAAAAGTGTAATAGTACCGTTAATTTTTTCATTATCCAATGATCGGATCTAAACCGAATTTGTATGGGATCACCTGGAAATCGGTTGGTGTGGTCCAAAATTATGCGGTAACATACATAAAGAAAAATATTCCGACCAGTTGATAACTTTCTCCTTTTTTGAAGTCGGCAAAAACAACTGAAACAAATAACAAAATGATAAAAGAGTAACGAAAACAAAAAACTGTCGCATGAATGCTGTTTAAAAAATACTAAACGAAAACTTAAAATTGTTGACGCCATTCCATAGCATTACAAATCAGTTAACTTTTAATCGTAAACAATTTCGTTTCGGGTCGCCATAGCCTACTACGTATATTACGAATTAAGAAATTTTGAATAACATGAGATTTTTATTTATTTTTTCATAGGAGAGGGAAAGGTGACAGGTAATAAGGTCAATGGAAAGGTATTAAGGGTGGGAAATAAAGTCAATTGACATTATTACCTTTTCAAAAGCGAAATAAAGTCATTGACGCTATTTCCTCATTCAAATGGAAATAGCGTCAACAATGCTTAAAGTATGTCGATTCATAGAAAAAAATGTTGTTCTTACAATAAACATTGCCCCGTAAGTATTGTTTTTTATTAGATGAAAAAGGTTATTGTCAAATCCTTAGTTTTGTGATATTAATTCACACACAATCATGAACTACCACCAATTGATTTTATTAAAAAAATTTAAATTACGAATATGTAAGAACACGATGCGAAAAACTAAACACCTGCGCACAGCTGGAATATGAGAAATACTTGAAGAAAGAATGTAGAAATGATCCATAACTTGCAAAACAGTTTCGTTTCCACAAAAATAAAGCGAACACTCTTAAATTGATGAAACAGTCCATGTCCAAAAACCCCGGAGGAACACTGAAAGAATTCTGTTAATTCTTTTAAATAAGCATATTTTGAACGAATTCGAAATGTCTAAGGTGGAAAAGAAGCCAACCTTTCTATAAGGAAACCACTATAGAAAAAGAATTTTCTTACACTGTATTCATGTCTCCGCCAGCAATTTGTGACGACATCATTTAAAAGCAGCTAAGGAGAATGACGACACTATTTATTAGATGGCACGTTCAACGAGCCAATGTGCTAAAATGCGGGAATAAACAATTATTGATTATTTAATATCGGAACCGAGAACATATAAGTTAATTGATTGGTTTTCACACACTTTTGAAACACAAATTATATGCTTTTTTACTGCAGACAAGTTATTGCCCCAAAACACAGCAGAAATCTTCCAATCGGGGCTGCCAACTATCCTTAGTTATGAGGTACCATATTGAGGATAAAAAAGTGCCAAAATGTATTGAAATGTATTTTTTTTTTACAAAAGTGCCATTTTGGCACTTCGTGCCAAATTGAAAACGTAAGTGCCATTTGAAGTAAAATAGGGAAAATGGCACGGTTTGAGCCAAGTTGGCATCCCTGCTTCTAATAACTTACAAATATAAAAATGTGAAATATCGAGGGCTTCAATTCATTAAACCCTCTATCTGCAATTTGCACAAAAACTAATTTGTGATTTTAAAAACCATATGGGACTTATTACCTGTCGTTATATAAGGTAGCATTAATATCACTGATGACAGTTAAAGCTTAGGTGGATTTTTATATCAGAATCTCATCTTTGTGAAAAGTGTGCAGATAGAGGGTATTATTGAATATAAGCCCTCGATGTTTAAAATATATAAAAAATTTATTTCAACGTATAGAAAAAATAAATCTACCACCGATACAGCACGGTGGGAGACGGGGAAGGGGGGCCGGGGGGGCTGCGGCGTAGCGTGACGTGGTGTGCGCGCCGGTCGCACGGGGTACGCGGGGTGTGGCGCGTTGACGCGGGCCGCAGTGAAGCTAAGCAAATTTAATGTTTGAAAGAGAAATAATGTCAATGGATTTTTTTTCGTTTTTAAAAAGGTAATAATGTCAATTGACTTTATTTGGCACCAGGGTGGGAAATAAAGTCAATTGACCTTATATCCGTTGATCTTATTACCTGTCACCGAGGGAAATGCTTTATGCATTTATGCACCGGCCGGGGGCGCTAGTCTACCTTCCCCCCGAGTGTGGGACTCCCACCGAAGCGTGTTGGGCTACCCACTAAAACCCAAACTCCCACCGCCCGCGCAAGAATCCCGCATCTGGCACCGCAATTCCGCATGTCTTCAGATGCAGGAGCGCGCTGCTAGAGCCTTGGGCTGCTCTTTTGTGGGGGCGTTTCATTCGGGTGTCCCCAGTAGACAACCGTCCTCTCGTTTGCAGCGGAGAACGAATTTCACGTATCTCGCAACCGCTTCCCACTTTTCTGCACTGGAGGCCAATTATATTGTTCGGAGATATGTCTCCGTATCTTTCTTCCACCATACTGCGCGAAATCAAGAAGTGTTCGCAGGTGAAGAATGTATGGTAAACGTTATCTTCGACGTTTCCACAGTAGTGACAGAACGGTGAGTGCACCCTTCCCATTCTATGAAGATATTCTCAGAAGTAACCATGACCGGTGAGGAATTGCGTCAGGTAGAAATCGGCTTCCCCATGCGGTACGTTTAACTATGTTTGAAGGTCGGCTATCAGGAAGTGCGTCCATCGACCTTTTGTGCTCGCGT
>NW_023458555.1:106190532-106256595 GCF_013731165.1 Rhagoletis pomonella | reverse complement strand
GGTTAGGCAGTCCATGCCCAGAACTTCTAGACGTAAACGTCTAGTGAGAATACGGGCGTCTCCAAGCTGGCCAATGGCAGTGCACACATTTTGCTTAAATGCTGAGTGGTCTCCACTGCGCTCCATTTCGATACACACGCTGCCTTCGCGGGTTTTCCGAACAGATCGAATTACGGTCTCCGTCTTCTTCTCTTCTTTTTTTGCGGCTGGTCGCCTCGCCCTTATTGCAGGGTTCACCTGGCGCTGGCCCTGGCTTGGGCTTTCTGCTTATTCCAACCGTTTTACATTGATTATCTGGTACGGTTTTCTGTGCATTATTATCGTTATTATCATTATTATTATTACCATTATTAATAATAATATTATTACTACTATTATTATTATAGTTAGTATTCTTTTTCTTTTCCGGCTCGCCTGTAGGGGAGCCGGATCGAGTTCGACCTCTCTTTTGCGAGCCAGGGCCAGTCTTCCGCAGCTCGGAAAGGGGGGACTACCCTCCGGCTCTGCTCTCGGAGGTAGCTTAGTATATTTAAGCTCTCCTTGATTTGGGCCATACCCGTTTTTATGTCCATGCACACATTTTTCTGTTTCGAGACACCACTCTGCATCTTCTTCAAGACGATCTGTATCTGGGCCAATTGCTCATCTTCATTGCCTTCGCAAGTTCCCAAGCTTTCGGTGGCATACTTGTCCCTGTTTGCAGCAGCTGGCGTTTGATGACCACCATCCCGGCTGCCGGGAGTTGTCGTTTGCAAAGGTGTACGCTTCTGAACCACTGCCTGCATAGGAGTTTGTCTCGGGGAGCGCACAACTCTACTGATCTTTCTGAATGCGCTGCATTATTCCTCGAGAACATCTACATCTATTACATTTGTATTTGTTGTTTGTTTAATAATTTCAGTTCTATTGGGTCTCCGTTTCAAGTCGCTAAATCCACACGGAGCACAGTCGCTTTAAGTGTCCCGAAGTTCCCTTCACTCAAAGGAGCAGGCCATCGCGAAGGTTGGCACAAGTCCTTATATCCCATAAGATTGCGTTCAGTGCCAAGACAGCGCAAAACCAGTAGCAAATCTCAACTGGACCTGTGCGGGCAACTAAATGGCGACGTGTATTGAACGTACTTGAAGGCCTGCCAGGGTTTTAATGAGACGGAGGCGATTGCAGCATTAGCCCAACAGCCATTTCTGTGAGGTGTCACCCTCACCTACTAAAGTGGTGGAATACTTCTCTCGCTAGCCCAATGGCGAATTAATCGTATACATGTTCCAGTATGCCATGAACAGGATCTAACTGGTCTCAATCCTGGGATGCTTTTTGGGAGGCGGCATCTGTTCGCCCGGGGACAGGAGATTCATCAAGCATTTCCGATCTTTTAAATCAGGCCCTCGGCTCCTGCCGCTCTTGGTCTGGGACTGCTTATTGGTTATTCGCAGCTAACCCACCTAAGTAGGCCGTTCACGATCCGCCCTGTGTGACCCCGGTAAGGCCCTTACGTAGCCCGTACCGAATAACATGAGATAATATTATTATGATTATGATTATCCTATTCCCGACCAAGGATTCCCAAATTAAAGCGGAAGCGGAAGCGGAAGGGCATTTACGATCGCATGATGCAAATGTTAAGATCATAAAAGCTCCAGAACTGAACCATTTGGGAACATTTTTTACAAGGAAGTGTAATTTCTGGCGTGTGCAGATGACGTCGACATCATCTATAACAAAAATCGGGAAGTCTCTTCTGCCTTTTCCAAGCTTTATAAGGAAGCAAAGCGAATGCGCCTGGTGGTAAACGAGGACAAGACGAGGTATCTCCTGTCATAAAAAAATAGTCAGCGCATTCGCGTTGGGCCCACGTCACTGTTGACAGTTATAATTTCGGGAAAGTGGAGAATTTCGTTAACCAGGGAACCAGCATTATCACCGATAAAAATATCAGCACGGAAAACCCACACAAAATCACCCTTGTCAACAAGTGCTACTTTGGACTAGGGATGTTGCGAATGTGGAATTTTAGACATCCGCGGATGCGATTACGGATGCGGATTTTTAAAAGCTAACATCCGCGGATGCGAATGCGGATGTCAAATATTTTTAAGAAATAATTTTGGTGAGTACATTAGCTGATTTAGGTAATTAAAAAAATGGAAAATTAGTAATTTTTAATAATGTTTCTTATTTAGTACTTAAATTAAAAAACTGGAACATTGTATTTAAGAAAGAGTAATTTTGCTGCCTTTTCGGGTTATAGCCCGTTTCCTAATGGGTCGTAAATCAAACCTTCGCTCGAGGCGACAAACTTGAAACTTGACAAAATTGTAAATTGTTTTCGATTGACGCTGCACCAGTTGAGAGGACTTTCAGTTATGTTTCCTTTTTTATTTCGGTGCAACAGTTCCTTTTTGGGAATTGCATCGGGGCTGCAAATGCCGGATGTATCCTCCTGACTTTCATCTTCACAATCTAGCATCATGGCAAGATCGTTGTTTAAACATCGTAGTGTTCCAATTTGGAGCATCTATTCTTTTGATTGTTTCAGAATTTGGAGAACCTGTTACGTCATCAGCGTTTTTCGATTTCAGTTTTTGTAATTCATTTTTAATCCTGTCTTCTGTGACTGGTTTGAAAAATGTGCGCTTATAGCGAGGTTGTGAGTAGGTGGATATGGAAAATAAATTACTATTTTCTAGGAATGAAAATTTCGAAGAAAATTCTTGTTAAAATCTTGTTATTTTGTTAAAAAGGTACCCCGTTTTTTATAATAATTTGAATTTTGGAGTCACGGACGATAAAGGTCTCAAAGGATTTGCTTAGTTTTCGGGTGACTTCTTGGAAACGTTCGCTTGTAAGGAATACCTTGTAATTAGTTTTTTTTTTATTATTAGTTAGTTGAGCTCGGCTTTTCCTAGTTGCAGGCAGTCACAATTAACTACTTACCGCTGTCTAAGCTATCTAATCTGTTTTGTTGTTCCATTCCATGCGCTCAATGTGTTTTGATATATTTTTTGAGGTGAATGAACGCAAATTTTCAACCCATATATCGCTAATACTATTTTAAAAGGGTTTATTTCACATTGTCGCTGAAATGCAAAAAACCACAACTAACTAAATTTTTGTATTGCCTAAAACGATGTGGGGACTTATGATTCGATGAAATGCATCATAATCAATCAAAAAGTTAATTTTGGATTTTTAGTTAGTTACGGCTTTTTGTATTTCAGCTACGATGTGAGTTAAGCCCTTTCCATACTATAATAACGATATATTACATGCCAAGTCCCACTCCTCAATAGATATAAAATTCACCTTGAATTAATTCTTATTTAATTTGTGAACTTGGCTGTCGATTTATTTACATACCATTTTAGCTTTAAGTATTTCCATGCGTGCTAATTTTGACAATTTACACAAAATTAAAATAAATTTTTTTGTTTTCGAGCTGAAAGACTAATAAAAGGAAACACGGAACTTAAGTATTATGAGGAAAAAATAATTACACTAAGAAAAAGTAGAAAACAACTAGAGATTCATCCAGTTTTTTCAACAGACCTTTGACAAATAATATTCGATTCTCTTTATAGCCAGCCGTTGAACATTTTCGTTGGAAATACCTACTATTATCTTACGCTTTGACTTTAAATTACGAAAGAAGGTGGACAGTCTTACCGTAGCATCTCTACAGACAAAAAATATTAGCTAAAATTTTTGTTTGCCAGATATACGTTTTATCAGTGCACAATAATCGCATTCGCAAAAGCTCCGCATTGATTATTGCGAATGCGAAAGCGAATGCGAATGTCAAAATTTATGCGGAAGTTCCGCGGTTGCGAATGCGAATGCGAATATTCGCAATAACCCTGCTTTGGACTGAGTAGGCAATTCGGGACTAAAATCCTTTCTCGACCCACTCTATAAGTCATTCATCATGTTATATGGCATAGAAGCTTAGACAATGACAACTTTCGATTAGGCGGCTCTTGGAGTATTCTAAAGAAAGATCTTACGGAAGATTTACAGGCTTCTACGCGTGGGCTACTGGGATTACCGTAGACGATGGAACGATGAGTTGTATGAGATTTACAACGAAATGAACATAGTGCAGCGAATGAAAATACAGCAGCTCCGCTGGCTTAGACATGTCGTTCCAATAGGAACCGAAGTTCCAGGTGTGAAAGAATTCAACTCGCAATCCGCTGGTGGAAGCAGAGGAATAGAGAGCCCCCCTACCAAGTTTGCACAGAGAGAAATGACTGGCGTTATTTGTCGAGCTCGGCCAAAATGGCTTAGGCGGTTACAAAGCCAAAGTAGAAAGGGAATATACGAATGATAAATGACGGAGTTGGGGGACCATTTTCTTGGATGCGCCAGGAGGAACTAGGAAAATATTCCTTATCAGATGGATTCTGGCAACGGTTCGATTAAAAAATTATATTACTTTCGCTATCGCTTTGTTTGGAATTTCTGCGATATTGTTACCAGGTGGAAGCATTGCCAGTTCAGCTCTTGAGCTGTTATTGAAGATATAAATCATCGAAACTCCCACGTGCAATATTTCCAGAGCATCTGGTATGGAAAATGAATTACAAAAATTTAAACTGATTGTTTGGGATGAGTGCACCATGGCACACAAAAAATCTCCTGAGGTTCTTGATCGATTGTTGCGAGATTTGCGTGGAAACTTTCAACCATTCGGGAACGCATTGATATTGCTCGCAGGAGATTTAACGCAAACATTATCTGTAGTTTCTCGATTAACACTAGCGGACGAGATAAATGCTTGCCTGAAATAGTCAACATTGCGACAAGACGAACTGCAGCCGAAGTATTCTAGCGACAATTACAGGACATTGGGAACGGAAAGCTGCCAGTCAATGAGAAATTAAGACAGTTTTATGGCCTGATAATTTTTGTAACTTAGAAACAACGAAAGGAGAACTAATCGAAAGAATGTTTCTTTATTAAGAATTAATTATAGGAATCACGATTGGCTCAGTGAACGGGCTATTCTTGCTGCGAAGAATAAGGATGTCTATCAAATAAATAATAGTCGTATTGAGCTTATCTGCTTTTTTACCAGACTGTCAGGTCACTTGCTCACTTTGGTAAATACCACTAATATTATGCAATCCAGCATTCAACGTGAGGAAGTAGCATATACGTCGATAAACACCGTTGTGTAAAAAGACCATCCCACGGAATTTTTGAACTCGATTGATCTTCCAGGGAGACCCCACATACGGAAATTGAAAGTAGGTGTAACAATTATTTAATTAATTTAAAAGATTGCAATTCCCAATTCGATTGACATTCGGAATCACAAACAATAATGCTCCAGGTCGAACTTTGGAAAAGTATGGTTTAGATTTACATGCGGATTGCCACAGAAAAGCATGGCAGGGTACAAATAATCTATATCTATTCTATACTAATTATATAAAGAGAAGTCCCTTATTTTGTAACAGGTAATCATCAGGATAATCATGAAATTTTGTATATAAATAGCTGTCGGTATCCACCATGTTTTAGGCTAAAAAAACGTATCTTTTTTCGTGTAGGTGAACGAGGGACCGTTCTATTCGAAAAAATCTTATTATGTTCCGATTTGCTTAAAATTTGGTACGTAAGTAGCTTTTTAGCATATATGATCCATTTTTTCCGGGAAGTGGTCCAGGGACTGATCTATTTGAAAAAATCGTATTTACGGTCCGATTTGCTTCAAATTCAGTACGCAGGTAGCTTTTTAGCATATATTAGCATATATGATCCATTTTTTCCGTGAAGTGGACCAGGGACCGATCTATTCGAAACAATCTTATTATGGTCCGATTTGCTTAAAATTCCATTTTTTCCGAGAAGTGGACCAGGGACCGATCTATTTGAAAAAATTGTATTTACGGTCCGATTTGCTTAAAATTCCGTACGTAGGTAGCTTTTTAGCATATACGATCCGTTTTTTCCGAGAAGTGGACCAGGGACCGATCTGTTCGAAACAATCTTATTATGGTCCGATTTGCTTAAAATTCAGTACTTAGGTAGCTTTTTAGCATATATGATCTATTTTTTCCGAGAAGTGGACCAGGGACCGATCTATTCGAAGAAATCATATTTATGGTCCGATTTGCTTAAAATTCGGTACTTAGGTAGCTTTTTACCTGGATAAGCTTATAGATTCCTGTTTTCCAATTTTAATGCAATTTCGAATATAAATAGCTTTGAGCAACGACCATATCAAGGGGCGAATTCGTCACTTGGCAAGATTTTTTTGCGCCAACAACGGATACTGTCAAAATATAATTATAATATATAATATATCTCAGCTAATATATATTTTGAAAGCCGTTTTTTAGTTTTCGCAAGGCTCGAGAGCGGCTAAACCGATTTTTTTGAAACTGCCACCTGCCGCACGTGTCCCAAGGATGGTTTTAGGCTAAACAAAAATCTATATGTAAAGGGGGCGTGGCACTTCCCATACAAACCGAATTTCTCATGCTACATATCACTGAAAGTGTGCATGGTAGAGTTCTGGAACTTAGTATGCAGATATACGAAATCAATCGCATACCCTTGGAGAAAAATTTAAGCTAATGGGAAAAGGGGGCGTGGCATCTTCCATACAAACCGAATTTTTCATACTGCCTATCTCTGGAAGTATTCATGGTAGAGTTCTGGAACTTGGTATGGAGATGTACGAAATAAATCGCATACTCTTGGAGAAAAATTGGAAGTATTGGAAAAGGGGGCGTGGCATCTTCCATACAAACCGAATTTTTCATACTGCCTATCTTTGGAAGTGTTCATGGTAGAGTTCTGGAACTTGGTATGGAGATATGCGAAATCAATCGCATACTCATGAAGAAAGAGGGCAGCTGTTGGAAAGGGGGGCGGTGCACCTCCTATATAAATCGAATTTTTATACTGCATATCTCTGAAAGTATTCAGATATGTATGAAGTTGAAATCAAGCCCATACTCATGGAGAAAATTTGGGCTATTTGAAAAGGGGGTATTTCTTTGAATATATTTTTTAATTCTTTTGTAGGTGTGTTGGTGAGTGAAATCCCCCTAAATGGTTGTACGGACTTTAGCGAAACTTGTTGTGTGTTTGAGTGGTTCTCTGGATGGTTTAGTTTCACAATTTAATCCGACAGTTGGCGCTGTAGTTGAGTTATTACTAAAAATCTTGTTTATGATCCTATTTGGATAATGTTTTAAATATGTAGGCAATACTATTGCAAAAACGTGCTGCCAAGTGGTGCTGAAGTCGAGCTATTACAAGTGAGAAAAGGGGCCGTGAAGGTCAGATTAAATCGACCTGTTGCACCATTGAGTATATCGAACGCTCCTGCGTTGCGATTGGCCCAATGGATGTGATTTTCCAATATTATTATGCGTACAAACTTTTAAGGTATTTCGTCTGAAATAAGTATATGTATATTGCATTTCTGTAGAACAATGATTCGCACCCATTTTGAAAGTGCCACCAACTATACTGTAAAGCTTCTAGGACATTTACTATAGAACCGGGTCATTGTTGCCACAAGGGAGTGAAGAGAAAATAATTTATTTCGCTTTGCGAATAACCGTGCTATGAAATGCCGTACAACATTAAAACGCAAACGTCAAGCTGTGAAGCTGTGTTTTTCTGTGATCTGTTTAAATTTTGTGTTTGATAAAGCTGTTTACGCTTATTAAAGTAAAAAATTAAAAAAAAGTGTTAATAAACTTCTGGTGCACAATTTAAAGATAAGTAAAACATCAAAATTTCCTGTAAATTTGAATTATCTAACTTGATATTCTTAATTGCATGTGCCGAGTATTTTGTTTCATATAATATATTGTTGTTGTACAATTGTTTTTGTTTGTGCACATTGATTTTGCTCTTTTTGTCTTTTTGTCATTTCTGCTGTTTCATCTTCGTCACAGCTGTTTGCGTTGTGTTTATTAGGTGTCAAATATACAGTGCATCTAAAACTGTTCGCTAACTGATATTTACCAGCTGATTGGTTCACTGATTAATACATCGTTTTCAAAACCGTTTTTGCTTTTTTGCTTCTAAAACCTAAAAATAAATATAATTTTAAACATGTCGTGTATTTACACCAATTGCCACGTTAAAAGCGACTCCTATGTGTCATGCTGGCTCTGCGATGGGATTGCCCATATAAAATGTGCTGGTTTGAGCGGTAGAGTTTTAGACGCTATTAACGAGGGTAAGGGTCTTCGTTGGTCTTGTCAAAAATGTAGATCAACCGAAGTTGATTTATTTAAATTCTTCAGGCAGTCCAGAAATGGTTTTTCTGAGATCGGGAAGGATCTGTCGGCGCTTGTTGAGAAATTTAAGCATTACGAAAAAATGTTTAGGTCTTTCACTTGTCTCGACGACCCTCCACACTCTGAGGATAGCCGAGAAAATAAAGGTGGGCATGTTATTAGTCCACCTAAAAAGACAGCCACGGATTCTAGTAAAAAAAATCCTCCATCCCAGTCCTTAGAACATATTAATTTATCTTCTCCATGCCCTCAGGCATTGGAGCCTCCGATTTCTAAAGCCATATCCACTAGCTCTACTTCTAAAAATAGTCAAACAGTTGATTTAACAGTGTTGCCATCAACATCTCAAACTCCACTGTCTAACTTAGTTCCTCCGAATAATTCGGAGCCCCGCACATCAGACATCATTACCAAAAAGTTGGTTGTAATTCCTCCGAGAAGATCAATCTTTGTCTCTAGATTTGCTAAAGATACTTCTTCGGATGATATAAAGTCATACATATCGACTAAAATTAGAACTAAAGATGTATTTATTCGTAAATTTAATTTTAAATACGACCGCGATATTTCATCTTTTAAAATTGATGTAGCTTCCGAAGATTTTGATTCACTACTAAATAGTTCATTTTGGCCGACCGGGGCGCTTGTTCGCGAGTTTGAGTATAAACCTAATAAAAGTAATAATAACGTAGCTAAAATTTCTAATCTTAATTCGGATTCAAAAAACTAACTCGCAAGTCTAATTTAAGTATTTACTATCAAAACGTTAGAGGTTTGAATACCAAATTAACTGACTTATATTTAAAAGGTTTTGACTGCAATTATAATATTATTTCCTTGACCGAAACATGGCTCAAACCTCATATTTTTAATTCCGAAATTCTTCCAAATGAATATCAAATATACAGGAGTGACCGCGTGGGCAGAATCGGCGGTGGTGTTCTTTTTGCGGTGCATTCATCGATACCATCCGAGGAAGTTAGTCTTCCTGTCATTGAATATACCGAATTTAAATGTATACGTGTACAGGCTGGAAAGACATATATTTATTTAGCTCTTTGCTACATCCCTCCTAATTCTGCCGTATCGGTATATATGCAGCTAGTTTCTTTACTTGAGACCGTAAATGCAATGCTTACGTCATCCGATTCTATGATTGTCTTGGGCGATTTAAATCTGCCACATATTTCATGGAACATCATTGACACCGATGTTGTACCAGTTTCATATAGAGATAGTTACAATGTATTTCTGGAGGAAATGGCTGAACTTTGCCTCAAACAAATAAATATATGTCCAAATAAGTTTGGAAAGGTCTTGGATCTCGTTTACGTTGATGATGTTCCGAAGGCCTCTATTAATCGGTGTGATCCCCTAGTTTTGCCGGAAGATGCATACCATCCTGCTCTTGAGTTAAGCTACGAAATCATAAATGAAATACATAATAATAAGTCAAGTTCAAGTACTAGATATGTTTTTGCGAAAGCAAATTTCAGGAAAATTAACAAAGAACTTTCAAAGTTATCTTGGCCAATATATAGAGATGACGTGGAGCGTAGCGTTGAGCACTTTAATGATACTGTTTTCAATTTGTTTCGAAAGTATGTGCCAATACGTAATATTGTTCATGAAGAACCAATACAATTATGGTTCACTAAAGAGCTTAAAAAATTGAAAAATAAAAAGTCGCACTCTTTTAAACTGTATAAAAGAACGGGCTTACACAGTGATTACCTAAGGTACTCAGTTTTGCGGCATAGCTACTTTGCATTAAATAAGAAATGTTATAATTCATATTTATGTAAAATTAAGAAGAATTTAATTAACAATCCTAAATCATTTTATGGTTTCGTAAATTCAAAGCGTAAGGCACATGGTTTTCCGTCCGCTATGCATTATCGCAACACTGTATCTAGCGACAGCCAACTCATTGCCAACATGTTTGCTCGGTTCTTTAGGTCCAATTATTCTGTAGACTTCCCTATAAGTGGAGACTATCCGTACGAGCTTTGTCCAATCAACTCTGCTTATATTCCAGTAATATCTTCCGATGAAGTTTTACACTCTTTAAAAACCTTAAAAGCGTCATTTAGGCCTGGACCTGATCATATTCCGACCTGTTTTCTTAAAAACTGCGCTGAGAACATCTGCGAGCCTTTAACAACTCTATTCAATTTGTCACTTAAACATGGCGTTTTTCCGTCAGCCTGGAAGGAGTCTTTCATAATACCACTTCACAAAAACGGCAGCAGGTCGTCTATAGAAAACTATCGAGGCATAGCGAAACTCTCCGCTATCCCCAAATTATTCGAAGCAATTATTGTTAACCAGCTGACATATTCTATATCTTCTTCAATTACACAATCTCAACACGGGTTTTCTAAAGGAAAATCTACTATGACTAATTTATTGGAGTTTACAACTCATGTCTCAAACGGTTTTAGAGAAAATGCTCATACCGACGTAATTTACACCGATTTCAGTAAAGCTTTTGACAAAGTATGTCATTCGTTACTCATCCGTAAACTCGACCTAATCGGCTTTCAGCCCAGTCCTCTTCAATGGATCTCATCTTACCTCTCTGATAGAACACAAAGAGTTATTGTTAATAATTGTTCTTCCAACATCATTAAAGTTTCTTCAGGAATTCCTCAGGGAAGCCACCTTGGTCCGATTCTGTTCCTGATATTCATTAATGATATTTCTTCTATAATAAAACATTCAAAAATATTAATGTATGCCGATGATGTGAAACTTTTTAAAACATTGTCCTCTATCGAAGAAAGGTCTTTGTTACAAGCGGATCTGAACAACGTGGTTAGTTGGTGTAATACAAACTATATGCCACTAAACCTTCAAAAATGTAAAGTTATGTGTTTCTCTCGGAGGGCTGTTCAACCAGCTGTTTATTCAATATCAAATTATAATCTGGAGCAGGTATCCAATTTTGTCGATCTTGGTATCACAATGGATTCCAAACTGAATTTCAACCATCATATTAATGTTACAGTCAATAAAGCCAAAGGCGTTTTTGCATTTGTAAGGCGATGGTCAAAAGAGTTCAAAGATCCTTATGTTACAAAAGCTCTTTTTACCAGTTTAGTTAGACCTATACTAGAGTACGGATCTAGTGTTTGGAATCCCCGCTACCAAGTTCATTCAGAAAGGATTGAATCAATTCAAAAACAATTCTTGCTTTTTGCATTGCGTAATTTTAACTGGGATTCAGATTACAATCTCCCCCCTTACACAAGTCGTCTAAAGCTCATAAATTTGCCTACACTCGCGAGTCGTAGAGAAATGCTGGGTATAATATTTATCGTAAAATTAATGACAGGCTTGATTAATAGCCCGGCCCTCCTGGCTGAGGTAAATTTTAATGTTCCTTCTCGAATGTCAAGACACTTTCGACCTCTATTTTTAAAGCCATGCAAAACTAATTTTGAACTAAACGAATCATTCCGTGGTTTATGTCAAGATTTTAACTGTCATTCCAGCACGTTTGACGTATCGGACTCGATTTTTACTATAAAGAAAACTATTATTTCCACTCTCAATAATTGAAATACTATCTTTAGCATATCCAATCAGCTGATGAATTTGACTCTGTAGCTGAATAGTTTTAGATCTCGACACTTAACAAACTCCTGTTTCCACTACTCGGCACGAAAAAACTAAAAAAAAAAAAAATAAAAGGTTCCGTACGTCATGCGGACTGCGCCCCTCGTGTCGGTTGGGCGGGAATGGAGGGTAAAAAGCCGTTGGGATTAATTAATAAAACTGCCGAATTTCAAGAACTTCTTCACGGATATTTATTAGGTTATTTAAAGCGGCAAATTACCACCAAACCATAATCTTAGCAGACGAATGTGCCAATGAAAATCGTAAACGTGAATTGTTGGTGAAAATGTTTAACCAAAAAGTCTTAATAAAATATATAAAAATTTTGGGCGGGACGAAGTTCGCCGGGTCTGCTAGTCTATCTATATATATAAAAATGAAATGTTTTTCGTATGACCGCGATGCCTGACCAAACGGCTGAACCGATTTCACTTCTGTAAAAAGTATTATTTTGGACCTTCTGTGTGGAAGGTTTTTCTTTTGAAAAAAAATTCAAAACTTTTTGTTTTTGTTGCCAAAAAATTAAGAATGCTGCGACGTCACGATTTCACAATTTCATACAGTTTTCTGTACATTGAATGTCACTAAACTACTAGACGGCTAGACCGATTTGGTTCATATTTGGAACATACATCAGTAGCTTGAAAAGAAATATTTCTACAAAAAATTTGCTCGCTAGGTGGCGCTGGGGTCAGAATATTCCTAAAAATTACATTTACTTGCTGATTTGGCTCCTATTTAGAAAGCAATTTAGCCAATTGAAAAGAAATATTTGGACTTGAAACTTACACGATAGGTGGCCCTGTGGCCGAGACAGCCCCAAAAATTATTTTATGGTAAGAGAAGGATATACATATCTACTATATATTTGTGGAGGTATGTATGTATGTATGTAGCAGGTTGCAGCCTAAACGGACGGTCAGAATCGAACAAAATTTTGACAGAGTATTGCCATGACACCTGGGCCTATAATAGGGTTTGGGTTGGGATTCGACAAAGGGGCGTGGCACCTCCCATAGGCGTGAAACTTTTAATCAGCCATAACTTCGGAACTATAAGTCACATGAACTTGAAATTTGGAATGCAGTCATATATATGGTAGGTGCTTGCAGTAGAGTATATATAAATGACTTTGTAAAAGTGGGCGTGGCGCATCCTATAGGCGTGAAATTTGTTATCAATCATAACTTCGGAAGCATGAACTTGAAATTTGGTATACATGCATATATATGGTAGGTGCTTATAGTATGGTATAAATAAATAAGTTTGTAGAAGTGGGCGTGGCACATCCAATGGGCATGGAATATTTTATCAGCTATAAATCCGAAACTGTGAGTTATATGAACTTGAAATTTGATATCCAGTCACACATATGGTAGGTGCTTATAGTAGGGTATATATAAATGAGTTTGTAAAAGTGGGTGAGGCATATCCCATAGGAATATTTTATCAGCTATAACTCCGGTACTATATGTCACATGAACTTGAAATTTGCTATGCAGTCAAATATATTGTAGGTGCTTACAGTAAGGTATATATAAATGAGTTTGCAAATGGAGGCGTGGCACATCCCATAGGCGTGGAATATTTTATCAGCTATAAATCCGAAACTATAAGTCATATGAACTTGAAATTTGTTATTCAGTCATACATACCGGTGCTTATAGTAGGGTATATATAAATGAGTTCCAAAAAGTGGGCGTGGCACATCCCATAGGAATATTTTATCAACTATAACTACGCAAATATAAGTCACATGAACTTGAAATTTGGTATGCAGATATAACTATGGTAGGTGCTTACAGTAAGGTATATATAAAGGGGTTTGTAAAAGAGGGCGTGGCACATCCCATAGGCGTGGACTATTTTATCAGCTATAAATCGGAAACCATAAGTCATATGAACTTGAAATTTGTTACTCAGTCATACATACATATGGTAGGCGCTTATATTAGGGTATATATAAAAGAGTTTGCAAAAGGAGGCGTGGCACATCCCATAGGCGTGGAAAATTCGGAATCATATGTCACGTGAAATTGAAATTTGGTACGCAGACGTATCTGTAGCAGGTGCTTATAGTAGGCTATATATAAGTGAGTTTGTAAAAGGGGGAGCGGCACGTCCCATGGACCTGGAATATTTTATCAGCTATAACTCCGGAACTCGCTTGAACTTGAAATTTCGTACGCAGCCATTTTAATGGTAGGTACTTATATTAGGGTATATATAAATGAGTTTGGAAAAGAGGGCGTGACACATCCAATAGGCATGGCATTTTTTATCAGCTATAACTTCGGAACTATAAGTCCCACGAACTTGAAATTTGGTATGCAGATATATCAATGGTAGGTTCTTATATACAAATGTGTTTGTAAAAAGGGGCGTGGCACTTCCCATAGGCGTGGAAAATTTTCTCAGCTATAATTTCGAAACAATAAGTCAAATGAAATTGAAATTTGGTACGCAAACGTGAATATATTAGGGTAACTTAATATATAAAAATCCCGTGTCACTGTGTTCGTTTAGGCTAATCTCCGAAACCGCTTAACCGATTTCAATGAAATTTTGTGGGTCTGTATTGTTGGTTCCAAATTAAGAGATAGAATGGTTGTAAACCCGAGGAAAATTTTATTTTTTTTTCATCGAAATTTTTTCTATGTTTTCGCATCGCGCTTATCTAATATATAAAAATCGAATCTTCCTACACGGCTCGAACGATCTTTATGAAATTTTTGTTATATATGGTAGGTATGAGAATCGGATGTCAAGCATATTTCATACCTCTAGGTCCAGGGGGCGTGGCACCTCCCATACAAACCGAATTTTTCATACTGCATGTCCCGGAAAATGTTCTTGGAATAGGTCTCGAACTTGGTATGGAGATATATGAAAGCAATCGCATTCTCATGGAGATAGATTGTGGTTATCGGAAAAGGAGGCGGGGCACTTCCCATACACATCGAATTTTTCATACTGCATACCTCTGGATTTGTTCATGGAAGAGTACTGGAACTTGGTATGTGCAAGATATATAAAACGCGACTGGTCATGAATTAAAGTTGGGGCTATTGGAAAAAGGGGCGTGGCACCCCTCATGGTAGATGCCTTCCGACAACCACCAAACCGTAATATTAGAAGACAAATGCGTCACTAAAAATCATGAACGTGAACTCTTGGTGAAAATGTTGGACCAAAATGTTTCAATAAAAAAATTTATTTTGGGCGGGACGAAGTTCGCCGGGTCTGCATAGATATACTATACAAATTAATATACATACATACATATGTATATATGTATCTATCTACCATTTTAAAATGCACGTTTTTGCCTTCTTGTCCTTGTTCAGCTCACCCATTTCATCACATTATCGTTCTAAGCAACCATCTGATTTCACAGGCCAACAAAAATTGGAAACAATTTTGTAACCTAAAATGTTCAAGCTGGTTGTGATAGACTTTTTCATGCTGATTACGAATCCGGACGTAAAAAGTTTCCATCACGTCCAGATTTTGAGAAAAACGGAGTCAAAGTATCAAAAATCGCGTTTTTTTGCAATATTTGAGAAGCTCTAGCAAAAAACAAAAGGTGATAGAACCTTACACTTCGGCTTAAATTAAAGCTAGAACTCTCGACTACTATCCCAAATATCATTCGTGCACCTTGACTTGATGATCACTGAAAGTCATTTATTGAACAATAACAAAATACTGGAGTATTGTGGTATTGAAAGAAAGAAAATAGTGCCAAAATCCGGTTTTGATCTTCAATAAAGGACTGTAAGTGATCTTAGGGTCAAGTTCCAGGGATTGTATTTCCGGAAATATAGTTGAAAGTTCAAGCTTTAATTTAAGCGTAATTGGAAAATTATAACACATTTTGTTTAATAGCGGTAGATACTCAAACTTCACCAAAATCAGTTTTTGCTATTCAACAAATGACTGTAAGTGACCATCAAGTCAAGGTGCACGAATTGTATTTTCAGGGATAGTAGTCGAGAGTTCTGGCTTTAATTTAAGCTGACGCGTAAGGTTCTATCACCTTTTGTTTTTTGCTAGAGCTTCTCAAATATTTCAAAATATTCCATTTTTTGATACTTTTACCACGTTTTTCTCAAAATCTGGACGTGGTGGAAACTTTTTACTTACAGATTCGTAATCAGCATGGAAAAGTCTATCAAAGGCAGCTTCAACATTTTAGGTTACAAAATTGTTCCCCATTTGTGTTGGCCTAAGGCAATCATCTCCCTTGGCAAAGCTTCACAGGGCAGAAAATGTGCGTTCTTTATCTTACAAGAGTGTGAAACGGACACAAAATTTTTCACCTTTTGCCCTTAATTCAGATTCGAACACGAAAAGAGAAAGGGGCAATCAAAAGGCGAAATTTTTTGGTAGAAACGAGATCACCATTATATAAAATTAAAGTGTGTATAAACTTCCCAATGACAAAACCGGAAAGTACTCAACATTGCAGACGCCATATAAGGAAAACTGAATTAAATAAAGCACTTTACGCCATTGAGCATTTTCTCATTTCAGTTCGGGAACATTCTTTACTTGTATTTTAATAACAAAATAAACACTCTTTTGTTGTAAAATGTACGTACTTTTTAAAAAAGTTTTAAAAATAATATATTTTACTAGTGTTTCAAAGAAAATATTGGTGATTTGGTGCATTTTTGAGCGTTCAGTCACTAATAAAAGGAGAACTATTTCAAAAAGTATTTTTTTTAATAACTTGTACACGGTTAACAATATAAATCCCCGACTCCGAATTGTAAATACAGGGTAATAAATAAAATGGAATACAACTTTTTAATATACAACGCTTTTCATTTTCAATGTCATTAATTTTTTATAATGACTTTTGCTAAAATTTCAAAATCAAAAGTTATCAAAACAAATTCTGTGGGACTGAGAAATATTATTTTCTACTTTTTAGTCCATTTGTAAAAGCGTTGTATATTAAAAAGTTTTATTTTATTTTATTTATCTTCTACTTTTTAGTCTTGTCGGTACAAAATTTTGAATCAGGTACTAACAAAAATAAGTAGGTAGTGAAGTTCGTGTATCTATTTACATAGCTCGATTTGGTTTTTAATGCATCTCCTCGCCGGCAGAACTGCTTCCCCTTTTTCGCCAGATTTGCGTCCGTAGGAAACGAAAAAAAACTTATATCACACGCTTTCCTTTTGTTTTCACTATTACACTTTGTCACGGCACACTTTATTTTGCTTTGTAATGTCTCAATTATTGTTTACAATCACGCAGAAATATTAACACCCAAATATTAAAATTTTTATTTGGTTTTTTCGTATGCTCGCAATCAACAATTGCACCAAGATGACGTCACGCACACAGCTGATTCTGTCAAAATCACAAAGAGCGGATTAACGGTACCGCGATTGGCGCAATCTCTATTTCTCTCAATCGTGGTTTGCTCACATATAGTATAAACATACATATAGCAGCAGTTTATTTCATTTAAAGAAATGGCGTGTCGTCCATTTCCACTGTGACGTATATAAATAGTGCATATCTTTAGGCGCAATATTTAACTTATTCTGGCAGGGCGACATCTAGAGTCTTCTAATTGTATCTCCTTGATATGATGCCTACAACGAGGTTGATATCTAGACTAGATTGATATCTAGAATTTTCTATAAATAGCTTTGCTACATTTATAGTAGGTGCATTATTTGCAACCGAGCTACAAAAGAACACTCGCTTAAATGACGAAATACACGCAAAGCAACAACACAATCTCGGCTATTTATCCGAGCTCAGCCAGGTCGGTTAAAAAATACGCGACCTGAAGGCTAGCGTTGGTAAGTGAAAAAACTGCTCTATTGTGAATTGTTAATGGGAAAGTGGAGAGGGAAATTTTTGCTTCCTTTTATACGTGACTTATATTTTAAAAGAGTATATATATTACGCAAATACCTCGCATAATTACTCAATTAAATAGGTTTTTGTATCTAAATCCCGTTAAACTAATCAAATGTTCTTGCCAGCTACCAACAGGGTTGCTTAAGTAGCTAAAAGGAAATTTTGACCCGAGTTGAGCGTTCTTTTGTCGCTCGCTTACAAAAAATGCCGCTAGTATAAAGGGTGGTGTGGACATACAATAGTGCAAGTTGATAAAAGAGTTGTAATAATAAAATAATATATCTCAGTCCCATAGATTTGTTTTTGTAACTTTTGATTTTGAAATTTTAGCAAAAGTCATTATAACCAATTTATGCGATTGAAAACGAAAAACGTGGAGCGCATGCAATACAAAGCATTAGATTTAATTGACAATATTCAAACTACATACATAACATAGACCTAAAATTTCTACAGCGAAAGTGCAAATTTGAGATCGATTTTAAGCGGTCGTTATTAATATACCCACATACATACATATATTACTCTTCAATTTCAAATCAGGCCTATTACATGCGCCCCACGCTTTTCATTTTCAATCTCATAAATTGTTTATACTGATTTTTGCTAAAATTTCAAAATCAAAAGTTATCAAAACCAGTTCTATGGGACTGAGAAATATTATATTCTAATTTTAGTCCATTTATAGAAGCGTGGTACATAAAATTTTTTTTTTTTTTAATTTATTGTATACTTTTTAGTCTTTTCTGTATAAAATTTTGCAATAGATATCTACTAAAATAATTCAGCTTGGAGTGAAAAGAGAACAGAAGACTATGCAAGCAAAATGTTGTTTGCTCGCATTTAGTATATGCCTACATATGTATGTACATACATACATACATACGTATAGCAACAATTAATTTCATTTAAAGAAATGGCGTGTCGTCCATTTCCACTGTAGTGCATATTTTTAACTTCTTCTAGTGAGGCGACATCTATCACTAGAGCTTTTCTAATTGTACAACTTTGATATGATACCTTCGACGAGGTTGATATCTAGACTAGGTGTGCCATAAATACTTTTGCAATATTTATAGTATATGGTGGTCTGGACCAGGGTTTATGCGAATATTCGCATTCGCAACCGCGGAATTTCCGCATTAATTTCAACATTCGCGTTCGCAATAATCAATGCGGTGCTTTTGCGAATGCAAATGTTGTGCAAGTGCACCGATAAAACGTAAATATGGCAAACAAAATGACAAATTGTAGCCAATATTTTTGCCTGTGTTAGTGGGAGTATTTGTGTAACAAAACTGGTCAAATGTCATATTTATCAACTTTGATAAAAATGTCTTTAAACATATTATTTCTTAAGCTATATAACCGAGCTATCAATGGGCAGCCATACAAGTTCCAACTTCAACTTGACCTTTGACGTACGTCAAAGCAAACATAGTCTTTTTAACAATGTTTTTTTTCTGTGCTTTAAACACCTGCATTGCTTTCTTTCTTTATTATGATTTTTTGGGCTAATCTTAAAAAAACTAATAGACACAAATAAAGAAAATGTGCACTATAATTCTTAAACAAATTTTCGTGATTTGCTTTTGATACTACATATATTCGTTTCAATAATTTCAAATGGGGCTCTTTGTGGAATTTATTAAGTACTAGCATTTACCCGCGGGTTTCACCCAACGCCAGAAGGAAGTAAAGGGGTCATGTGACTTGTGGTTCCGAAGTTATGGCTGATAAAAAATTCCAAGCCTATGTTAAGTGCTACGCCTCCTTTTACAAACTCATTTATATATACCTTACTATAAGCACCTACCATAGATATGTCTGCATACCAAATGTTATCTTTATGTGACTTATTGAGGTGCCACGCCCTTTTCCAATACCGCTAAGTTTTTCCCATAAGTATGGAATTAATTTTATTTATGCCGACAGCAAGTTCCAATGCTCTACCACAAATATTTCAAGAGATATACAAAATGAAATTTTTAGTTAGTATAGGAGGTGCTTATTTCCAGTACTGCCCATTTTTCTCTTTGCCTATAACCTTCCCGGGGTAAAAACAAATAAGTGTGCAAAGTTTGGTGCGATTCCGTGCCGCGATTCAGAAGTTATAAGGTAATAAACAAACAGGCATTCACATTTATATATGTATATAGATTAGCAAAAATTTTAAAAATATAATTTTGTTTACTTGTCGGGCAATATTTTTTTCATAGAGATATACACTGGATTCTTGGCTAAAAACTTTTGTGGTAAAACTGTCCCTTCTTTGCTATTTAAAGTCAAAGAGTAAGCTCCTTCAATAGGGATTTCCAGTAGAAATGATAAACGTCTAGCTATAAAGAGAATCGATGCTCAAATAATTAAAAAATTATAGGTCTGACCTTTAATAAGGTAAGAATTACGTAACTATCTGAGATTCAAATGATAATAAAAAACAGGGTGTTTTTTTTTTAAATAACAATATTCTGATCCGATTCGGCTGGCAGCCACGACTTTGAAATCAGTATTTGGTCAAAATTTTCATTCCTGGAAAATAATAATTTATTTTTCATATCCACCTATTTAGCTTGCTATAAGCACACATTTTTCAAACCCGCCGCAGAAGAAAGTATTAAAAATTAGTTACAGAAATTAAATCGAAAAAGTTGATGAAGTTACAGATTCCTCAAATTCGAAACAGCCAAAGTAATGAGAATGAAGAATTCTTTTTAAAAACTTTAGAAAAACCTGACACATCTGGTTTGGCCTCGCCATTATGCTAGATTCTAATCGTTTTTTAAAAATACTTGACATCCGCATTCGCATTCACATCCGCGGATGTTAGCGGTTCGATATTCGCATCCGCATTCGCATCCGCGGATGTCTAAAATTCCACATTCGCAACATCCCTGGTCTGGAAATACAACATTGCAAGTTGATAAAAGCGTTGTAAAAATGCGCTGATCGGTACCCCTCCTAACAGTTTTGGACGTTTTCGTTTGTCTTGCAAGTTGTACCTTCAACTAGAGAATTACCGAGTCACTTTATGTACATATGCACTAGGTAAACATTACAAAAAATTATCAAAGGTGCAATAACGCCATAATCGCTTTATTTCACTTTCACAGTAAGAAATAAGACCATACGCAAATATATGGCTTCATTTTTCAATGTAAAGTGAAATAAAGCCATATGGCGTTATTTCCTATGGCTTTATTGCACGGCATCCCTTTTTTACCCCGCTTTTATTAGCTTGGGATGTAACTATGTAACAATGATGCGCCTTAAAGGTGTAGCAATTTCCCATCTCAAGTTACATGCCGAGTTTTTAGTTTTTTGAACTAATTTTTTATTAACCTTATGGAGGGCGCGCTTTGAAAATTACATGAGAGGGTGCGCCGCGATAAATTTAGCAGCAAGGTGCATCTCAAAGGTTGACTGCATTTTTTTTTATGGCGAAAAATCATTTAAATAAAACATTTAGATAATTTGTGTTTATACTGAAACATATTATAGCATTTATTGGCGACAGCGCTAAATTTTGCGATGACGTTGAGGTCTGGGATTTGTGCTGACCACTGCATTACGTGAAAATTTTTTTAAAGCAGCCGACGGTGTCGAATATTTTCATAATCCTTTGGATCTCCGTCCTGCTGGCAAACAACTTATTTCTCAGGGTATGCGCCTTTGTGTACAAAGTCCGGCAAATTTGTTTGGAGAATATGTAGATAGACTTCCTTGTTCATTATTCCCTTAATACCAACTAACGGTACAGAATGCCACCAAGTAAAACACTCCCAAACTATTAAGCTTTTAACACGATGCGGCGATTCTATCATTCTCGAGCTTTTAGTAGGTAATCGAAATCTCACACCAAAAAAACGTTTCTCTGCTACAGCTAACTGACTTGTATCATAGCCAACTCATAAGCGTAATATTCTTTTATTAGTAAAAGAGATCAAAAAAACAAAAAAAAAATAGTTACAATTATATATTGTATTAAGAAGCCAGCAACGTTTTACCACACTAAAAGCACCAAATGGTTTTGAATCAATGGATGCTTTTTTCATAACAGTTTGTATGTATTTAACAAAAACAAAAAATTAACAATAGTGATATAGCCGTTCGTGAATACAGACGTGCATAGTGTTTTTGCTCCGTTTAATCAGTAAATTTACGAGGTATTTCTTGAAATAAAATACAAAGTTGATATCTTTCTGCTGCTGTTGAGCCGGCGGTTCACCTGAGTGAATTATAAGCAAATTTAGCTCTAAGCTCTAGCGTTACGCTTGACTTTGCTACTGCCTGCGTTTATTGGTTTTGGATTTACTAAGGTATGTCACCAGCCCTCCTTCTGCACTTAAAAGGCGCTTAAGTAAAGGTTACCCGTCGCCTAAAACATTGAAACTAGATGAGAGTGTCGCTGCTTTGCCGTCAATACTAACTGCGATTCGTGAACTCGAGGAGAAAACACAGTGTCAGACAGAGAAATTACAATCTCTTTTCGAGTAAGAAGATAGACATAGAAGTCGCTGTGCTTACCTCCAAGGTGAATAACTCTGCTGAGCGGATTACTGCCTTGGAGTTGTTTACTGCGGTTGTTTTTGGCATACCGTTTATCGAAGGAGAGAATTTAAAGAGCACGTTTAATTTGGTGTGCTTGTCCATTGATTTTCATGTTCCGCAAATAAGAGACATCTTCCGTATCAAGCGCATGAATAGTAACACTAGCAGCGTAGTGATCATCAAATTATATACACGAATTGATCACAACCGTACTCTCCGCGCTTCCAGCGACTACAGAAGGAGAACTAAATCTGCAGTCTCTCTATCTGTTGTTGGTATCGAAGGTACACTTTCTATATTTGAGAGTCTGGCTGCTGCTACAAGAAAGATAGAGCCAATTAACACGATGACTTTTCACCTTGGGTGGTAAGTCATGCGTGTCGAGCTTGTAGGCAAGAAGTGTAGCGAAGTCAGCGGGGTAGGCAAGCACGCACGGTGAGCGAAATCGTCGGGTTTTTTGACGTTTCGCTTTTATCGAGTTCACTTTTTCGTATTTTTGCTTTGAGTTCGCGATTCGATCCGCTTTAATGAGGACGAAAGAGTTGACCAAAGAAGATCTTACACCTAAATGTCAAAAATACGCAAGAAACGGCGCAAAGTGAAAGTCATCGTGTAAATGCCCGAGGATTTTCGACGACTTTTTTAAAAGAGAACGTGTAAAAAACGCAGGGTGAAATGTCGTCGTGTAAATTGGCTCATACTGCAAGAGGCTATACGGTTAAGAAGAGCTGGAAATTTGTCTCCGTATTTACTCTGCATGGTGCTGTGTATGTTAGAGTTAACAAAGGTTCTCCTGCTATAAAAATTGATAAGCAAAATGATTTGCATGTCACGTACGCAAAGGAGAACGAGAGAAAGAACGAGGGGTCGTGTTGGAGTAGCCGAACTGTGCGGTCGACTAGCAGCAAATGAAATCAATTAAGGTCTTTTTACTTTCCTATATATATTTCAAATTGAACTTGAATAAATACTATTTGTGTTAATATTAAAATTAGACCACTCGGTTTATTCTTCTGACAGTTTCAGAAGCGGGTATCGAAAATACGCTTTAAAAAGGAAGAGTTGTAAGTAAATTAAACACGACGATTTACTTATACGCATAAGACACTCAACGAATAAAGTAAAAAAAGGAGCAACTGTTGTGCATGTAATAGCACAAACATACATACACGCTAACAACGGCAACGGCGCATACGCATACGACTCAACGAATAGAGTGGAAAGGAGCAACGGCTGTGCACGTAATAGCACACACAAGCTCACGACACCAACGGCGCATACGCATACGACAACGAAGGAGTGTAAAGGGAAAACAACGACTAACGACTGTGCAACGGGAAAGCATATACGAGTGAACGACATTCAGAAAACAAAGCAACAACGGATAGAGAAAAAAAAGAAAGATTCGGGGAATGGAAGTTGGACGGAAAAAAGTAGTACGCAAATTATAAAATAATCTACGGGTGCCGGGGAAATTAAATAAAATGATGAAATTATCGAATTTAACCGTGGCGCAACTAAACGTTTTATTGCGAAATAACGAATTAGCAATTAGTGGCAACAAGGCGCATAAGGTAGCGGCCCTAATGGAATTTTTGGGGACAGATTAAGTCGAGTTGCAGGAGGTTCCATCCGTAGAGCCATGGGAGCAGCCTTTCAACCAGCTGCAAGCGCTAGTGCAAAGTTTGGCGAATTCGGTAAAATCGATCGAGATAGCGCTAAAGCCAGCAACAAGAGCAAGTGATAACGATGAAGATGAGGCAGAAAGAATAGTATTAGTAACGGAGGGTGGGGCAGGGGCTCCTGAACCCGCACAGCAACGAAGTCTACCAATGCAACTGGTGCGTGCGACCAGTGTCCCTGAAGTAGTAGGCGTTCTCCCGGAATTCGATCCTTTGCGGAAAACTATGACAGCGCAGCAGTTTGTAACAAAAGTGGAACAGTTACAACAAGTATATCGATGGAAAAATGAGACCGTACTACTTGCGGTTCAACATAAAATGAAGGGAATTGCTAAGAATTGGTTGGACGCTCAACCAGTGTTTGGTTCTTGGTCGGATTTTGTGCGAATGCTTCTACAGGATTTTCCATACACAGTGACGGCCGCAGATATTCATCGTGAGTTAGCAGCACGCCGGCGTAAACCTAACGAGCCGCTCATCGAATATTTTTACGAAATGTTAACCATTGGAAGGCGAGGCGGCGTAGATGAGGAATCGATAAATTCCTATATCATCAACGGGTTGAACGACAGCGCGCTCACACGTACTCTGTTAGCAATGAATGTGCGGACATGTAACGACTTAAGGCAATCAATCGAGAGTCTACGTGCAACGACTCAAGCGAGTGGACAACGCTTTGCTCAAAATGTAACTTCATCGGACGTCAGCCCCGTTTCGGCGGAAGATAAAGGTAAGCGAGTAAAGTGTTACAACTGCAACGTGTACGGGCATTACGCAGCCAAATGCCCTCAGCCGCAAAAGAAGCTGCGGTGCAGCAAGTGTTCTAAGGTGGGACATGATGCAAAGAAGTGTACAGCAGCAGATCCAAAGCATACGGTTGCTAAGATTGAATGCAACGTAAGTACGCGGCAGAAGAGTCCACCCATCGTTGAAGAAATTGAATGTGAAGGCGTAAAATATCAAGCGTTGGTGGACACGGGTAGCGATCATTCGCTCATACGAACTACAGCAGCAATAAATAGCGAACATAAGACGCCAACGTTCCAACGGCTACAAGGGTTTGGTGGCTCCGTAGTTGAGGTCACCCAAGTCATCGACACGGCTATAAAGTTGAAGGATGAGGTTATTAAGGCCAAGCTATACGAGGTACCAGACAGCATGTTGAATTACGATCTCTTGCTTGGAAGAGATGTGCTGTGTGGTCACGATCGACGATTGATCATTGACGCAGGGTCAATGATGTTGCAGATTAAGAACGCGCAACAGTTCAACGTTAACGAAGGTCTTCAAGATGACGGAAAGCAAACCGTGTTTAAGCTCCTGGCAGACTATGACGATTGTTTTTCGGAAGGTATATCCACGCTAGGCCGATCGAAGACAACGACAATGAGTATTGAAGTCACTACTCCAAGTCCAATAGTGGGTAGACGATACCAGGTGCCATTCGCAAAGCAGCAAGAGCTGTCATCGATTTTGAAGGAGCTGCTGGCCAACGAGGTTATTCGTCCTAGCACGTCACCGCACGCTGCATCAGTAGTGCTAGTGACGAAGGCAAACGGGGAGAGAAGGATGTGTGTGGATTATCGCGCGTTAAACGCGGTAACAATACGTAAACATTTTCCGATGCCAGTGGTGGAGGAGCAGCTATCTAAACTAAGCGGTGGTCGATTCTTTACGACATTAGATATGACCAGCGGGTACTACCAGATACCGATTAAGGAGGAGTGCAAGAAATATACGGCATTCCTAACGCATGAAGGTCTGTACGAACACAACGTGATGCCCTTCGGACTAGTAAACGCACCGATGATATTTCAATAAATGGTGGTAAAAATGATATCAACGCTCAAGTCAAGGAACAAGGTGGTCAGCTATGTAGACGAAGTAATCATAGCAACGTCGTCCTGCGAGGAAGGTATTGCAGTATTGGAAGAGGTCTTGGATGCAGTGAGGAGGGATGGTCTTACCCTGCGACCTTCAAATGCCAATTCCTATCCAATGAGGTCAGGTTTCTGGGGCACGAAATATCGAGTTCGGGTATCGCTCCAGGAGAAATGAAGACGCAGTGCATCAAGGAGTTCCCTAGGCCAACCAACGTCACCCAGGTAAGGCAATTTTTGGGACTAACGGGATTCTTCCGTAAATTTGTAGGAAGATACAGCCAGCTAGCTTGTCCGTTGACCATGTTGTTAAAGAAAGACATTAGTTTCCAATGGGAGAAGCAACAGCAAGAGGCATTTATTAAACTGAAAGAGGCCATAACGAGCAAACCTGTGCTGACTTTGTACGACCCTGGCAAACAGCACGAGGTTCACACCGACGCTAGTCATGTGGGACTGTCAGGAATTCTATTCCAATGCGAAAACGAAGGAGAAAAACCAGTTTTCTTCTATAGCCGGCAATGCAGTGTAGCAGAGACGCGATTTCCAAGTCACGAGTTAGAAGTACTTGCAATCGTCGAGGCGTTGACGCGCTTCCGCATGTATCTTCTAGGCAAGCCGTTCACCGTAGTGACTGATTGTAACGCTATTGTCACTACAAAAGCAAAGACTCCATTACTGCCACGTATAGCAAGATGGTGGTTAAAACTCCAGGAGTTCGATTTTAAGACGAAACACCGGCAAGGTCATAAGATGCAACACGTCGACGGGATGAGCCGAGCACCGTGTTTACCTCCTACCGAATGTCAAACGGTAGCCGAACACGTATTAGCAGTCACGACTGAAGGTAGCAGCGATTGGGTGTTCGCGATGCAGATGCAAGACAAACAGCTACAAGAAATAGTATCAATGTTAATGTCCAGTTCAGCATCAGCAAAGCAGATTCAACACGACTACGAGTTACACAAAGGACGGCTATATCGCAAGGTTAATGGCGAGAGACGGTTAGTAGTACCACAAGCAGCAAGGTGGCGTATCACTAAATCATGTCACGACGATTCAGGCCATTTCGGGGTGGAGAAGACACTGCAGCGACTGAAAAAAGATTTTTGGTTTCATCGTATGAGACGATACGTGAAGAGTTACATAGCAGCGTGTTTAGACTGCTGTGTGTACAAGACAAAAGGAGGGAAACCTGAGGGCCAGATGCACTTGGCCGAAGTAATACCGATGCCGTTTAGATCCGTGCACTTGGATCACTTGGGACCATTCCCCAAAAGCAAGAAGGGAAATCAGCACATCGTTGTCTTGATATGTTCTTTTTCCAAATACGCGATACTGAAAGCCGTGCGGAATACGAAATCCGCACCAGTAATATCAATGTTACGAGAGGTTATGTCCACGTTTGGTCAGCCGGTCCAGATTACCACTGACCGAGGAACAGCGTATACATCGAAAGAGTTTGAGACATTCTTAGAAGCTCATGGTATCCGACAGGTAAAGGTTGCAGCAAGAACACCACGAGGCAATGGTCAAGCAGAACGCCTCAACAAAACAATATTACCAGCCATACGTACGATGATGAACAACACGAAAGAGTGGGACACGACGTTACTCACTCTGCAGTGGAGCATCAACTCGCAGCTTAATGCAACAACAAGGATAAGTCCTAATGACATCATCTTCAATTACGATATGCGAGATTATAGCCAGAACAGACTGATTCAAGCACTATACGATGAGCAAAGTTCAGTCAGCGAGGAGAAACAAAATGAAGTTTTTTCAAAAGCCAAGAATAACATCGAAGCGGAGAGAGAGAAGTGGCAACGTCGTTATAATGCACGTCATAAACAGCCGCAACGATACGAAGAAGGAGATCTGGTGATGATTACAAATGTAGCGACAGCTACGGGTGAAACCCACAAATTAGACGCAAAATACAAGGGCCCATTCGCGGTCTCAAAAGTCTTAGACTACGATAGGTATGTCGTTGAAGACCTACCAGATGCACCAGTGTCACGACGACGATACTGTGGTGTCATGTCCAGCGATAATATGAAGCGATGGTGTCAGTTAAACCCAGAATTAGACGACGAAGAATATAGCGACGGGGATGCACCTGACGACTAACCGAGGTCGGTTAGTGGTAGTCAGGAGAGGCCGAACTGTCACGTACGCAAAGGAGAACGAGAGAAAGAACGAGGGGTCGTGTTGGAGTAGCCGAACTGTGCGGTCGACTAGCAGCAAATGAAATCAATTAAGGTCTTTTTACTTTCCTATATATATTTCAAATTGAACTTGAATAAATACTATTTGTGTTAATATTAAAATTAGACCACTCGGTTTATTCTTCTGACATGCAAAGATTCTGTTGACATGTTATATTCATTCTCTTTTATGCTTTGTTCGTGTACTCTTAGTTTAAGTATGTATATCTTTTCTTTAACTTCCTTTGTAAAGATGGGTCATCTTTTAATTATTTACTTGGTATTAGAGTGCGTTTATTTTTCCTTTTGTTTTGTAGTTGCTCTTTTTTGTATGCTTTATGGTAGCTTCTAAAGGCAAACTCAATAGCATTGGTGAAAACAGCCTAGCTATGTTAAATATTTTATGTAAACAGCAGAACAACATTGTCCATTTCAGTACCCGAAGTTTAAATTATATGAAAATGGACTATGTTAGATATGTGTTTGAGTCCTCCGCAGTTGATGTAATATGTGTATCTGAAACCTGGTTCTCCAATGATGTGGTTGATGCTCACTTTGATATAAATAATTACAGGCTTATACGTAATGATCGGATCGGTAAAAAAGGCGGTGGTGTTACGATTTACTGCAAAAACCACATTGATATGAAACTTGTATGTTAGTCAAATAATGATGGAATCGAGTTTTTATTTCTTGAATTATCTGACCGTTTGCAAAAAGTTCTTGTATCCTGTGTCTATAATCCCAATAAGTCTGTTTGTCTCAGTCCTTTATTTGACAAGCTGTCTAAGGTGATTGTCGATTATGAAAATATCATACTTTGTGGTGACTTTAACATAAATGTTCTTGTTCATGATTCGCTGTGTTCCTCGTTCTTTGATAACGTCTCAAGTATTGGTCTCTCTGTTGTCAACTCCACGGTGCCTACTAGGTACAGCAAAAACTGTAACCCTAGTCTTCTTGATTATTTTGTCGTTTCCGATCGCTCTTCTGTGTTAAGTTTTGATCAGATTTCTTGTATTTCTGAACATGATTTAATTTTTTTTCCCTTGACCTTGATTTTAGTGTCATAAAGCAGAAAAAATATATGCCTATAGGGACTTTCGCTCACTTGACTTGAGTGCTCTATACTTAGAACTAGATAATGTGAATTGGTGTGACTGTTGGTATAATGAGTCTGAGAATGATAAACTTGATTTTGTGTCTAATTTGTCATTATCACTTTATAACGCTCACGTTCCACTACGATATGCCAGGTCATAAGCTAAAAGAGTGTAATAAGCCACCAAAATGCTGCTTGTGCTCGGAAGTCAAATACACTGAGCTGGATCACATCCCAAGCTCCATAAGATGCTCAGTATATAGAAACTTGAAATGAATGTCCTGCAAGCCAACATGCACAGAAGTAAAACGGCTGACGCGCTAATGACACAGATGATCACTGAGCGGCATTATGACCTTGTAATCATAAGCGAACAGTATAAGAAAAAAGAAGCCGGGATCTGGATAGAAGACAGCAGTTGCACCGCTGCTATATGGGCTCCCCCCGGAAGCAGCATGCACATCTCTGAAAAAGGACATGGAAACGGCTTCGCCTGGGCCAGATACAACCATATAAAAATAATAAGCTGCTACCTGACACCAAACGATAGCATACAAGATTTCCAAGATAAACTCGACGATATCGAAGATACGGCCATGAGCTTGGAAGGACCCTTTCTAATGGCAGGAGACCTAAACTCAAGAGCCATGGAGTGGGGGATGCCAAACACGGACTCCAGAGGCAAACGCGTGCTAGAAATGTCAGCCCGACTCGGATTTATAAACACGCCAGACATCACACTAGCATAAGAAGGCATAGCAGGCACCATAAAGGAATGGAAAGTATTGGAAGATAACACTGGTAGCGATCACCAATACATCTCTTTTATAATAGACTCCAAAAACGATGGTTTACGAAAGAAGATGCAATGTAGCACTCGCAAATGGAATGTCTCGAAATTAAATAGTGAAACACTACTATCCGAAATAAATGCGCATGGCTCAGAAGAATCCTCTCACAATAACGTAATGGAAATAGTAGAGACTACAATGAAAATGATCTCAAGAGCCTGTACCAAAGCGATGCCGACAATTGAAAGTAATCGACGCAAAACACCTGCATATTGGTGGACGGAAAACATAGCTCAACTAAGACGAACGTGCCTCCACCTGAGGCGTACTTACACCAGGGCCAGGCGTAGGAGCGCTGCAATCGAAGAGGCACAACTATACCAAGCTGCTAGAAAAGAACTCAAACGAGCAATCGAGGCCAGCAAGAACAGAAAGTTGAAAGAACTGCGTGAGGATATAAACAGAAATCCCTGGGGTCTCGGATACAAGGTGGTAATGAAAAAACTTGGGGCCATGGCAAAACCATCAGAGCTTAGCGCTCAAAAAATGGACTACATAGTAAACGAAGTTTTCCCACGCATGAGGCATTAACCAAAGAATGGAGCCTATCATCGCTCCTCAAGAAATACCACCATTTACCGCAGAAGAGCTCCAGTCCGCCACTAATAGAGTAAAGGCCAAGAAAGCACCAGGCCCAGACGGCATTCCAGAAGAAGTTCTAAAAATAATCGCCACAGAACGCCCTCAAGTGCTTCTAAATATGTACAATGCCAGCCTCAAGAACGGAATATTCCCAGAAATTTGGAAAAGGCAGGAGCTCGTCTTAATCACCAAAGGAAAGGGAAACCTTGACTCACCATCAGCGTATCGACCACTCTGTATGCTGGACACAGCTGGAAAACTCTTACAAAGGCTGCTAAAACCTAGAATAGAAGCGGCTATCGCTAGCGGTGGCGGACTTTCCTCAAGACAGTATGGATTCAGGCCCGGTAGATCAACAGTTGGAGCTATAAAATACGTAACAACAACAGTAGAGCCGCATACCAACACAAAAAGCTAGTCCTGCTTACAGCCTTACCCGTTCGCAACGCCTTCAACACCGCAAAAAGGGGAAAATATGATACGCGCACTAGAAGAAGTCTACAACATACCCACGTACCTTAGACTCATGGTCAGAAGCTACCTAGAAGGCCGGGAGTTACTGTACCATACCACCGGTGGACCCCGGCAAATGACGATCACGTCGGGCGCAGCACAAGGCTCCATTCTTGGGCCATACCTATGGAACGTCAGCTAGGACGGAATATTAAACCTTGAGATGCCAGATGACACATATTTAGTAGGCTACGCTGATGACATTGCCGCAGTGATCACCGCAAGAGACACTGAAGACGCCCGTCGCAAATTAAACCAGACTATGATATGAACACAGGCATGGCTCGACTCACACGGTCTTAAACTTGCAGCAGAGAAAACCGAGGTAATACTCCTAACCAAGAAGCGTATACCCTTAGAAGTGAGCATGAAACTGACCGGCATTACATTAAAGACGCAAAGAGTAATAAAGTACTTAGGTGTAAGGCTAGACCCCAGGCTAACGTATTGGGCACAAATGCAGCATGCAGCCGCAAAAGCAGCAAAGGTAACGGCTTACCTAAGCAGATTAATGGCCAATATTGGTGGACCGACCCAAAGTAAAAGAAAACTTCTAATGTCCACAACCTTGAATATTTTGCTATACGGAGCGGAGATCTGGGCTGACCCTACAGAAAAAAAAACGGTGCAAGACACTTTCTAGAGCTCATCGCACAGCAGCTTTAGGAGTAGTCTCTGCGTATCGTACAGTGTCCGGCGAGGCAATACTAGTTATAAGCGGAACGGTTCCCATTGACCTGCTAGCAGCCGAACGCAAGAAAATGTGGGAGTTTAAGGCGCAAACGAATCCAAGTGCCAACGAAAGGGAAAGAGTAAGACACGCGACACTAAGACTATGGCAAGATAGGTTTCAAAACGAAAGCCGCGGCAGAGGGACGGCTAGGCTAATAAAAGACCTAAAACTGTGGACCCAAAGAGAACATGGCGAAATAAACTATTACGTCACACAAAATGCTGTCTGGGCATGGTTACTTTGGCAAATACCTGTACAGAATGGGAAAAGCTGAAGAGCCGTCATGCATATACAGCGACGCAGAAGAAGACGATGCCGAGCACACTTTTTTCAGATGCAAAAGATAGGAAACCGAGCGCAATAATCTGCAAGACCTTGTAGGACCAAATAATCTAGATAACGTCATCCAAGCCATGCTACATAGCGAACCTAACTGGAAGCACATAGTTAAATATGCAGAATACTTACTTAGAGTCAAGAAGCGGGACCTGGACGCAGGTGCACCGAGGGAACTTTAGTTAATGAGAAATATGGAACGCCACCCTGAAGCAATTCGATTAGTGATCCCATGGTGGGCTACGGTTCCAACTCGGGGGGAGTGTTTTAGTCTCCGGACATACCATTGTTGTGATGACTGCTTTGATGATGCAATAGGCATTTTCGACCCCCTGCCCGCGAAAAAAAAACTACGATATGCCAAAACTACTTCGTGTCCATGGTTTACCTCCAAAGTCCTAAGGACCATACAATTTCATACCAAAGCGTACCGCAAATGGGAAAGAAGTCGTACTAACGCGAATTGGGATGCTTTTCGCGCAGCAAGGAATAAAGCCACTTAAATTATTATAGCTGTAAAGCAGCGTTTCTTTGCAGTCAAGCTGGATCCCTCTCTACCTTCTGCTATTTTGTGGCGAAATATTAAAAACCTTCGTATAAATTCCAAGAACCAACCTAAGTGTATGTTAAATGTTGATAGTTCGAATGACGCTTTCTGTGCAGTGCTTCGTCAAGGGTTGCTTATCAAAACTTGTTCCATCTGCTTCGGCCTTTTACTCTGACGTACCTTTCGACCTCTCAATGGTATCGGAAGATGACGTGTATAGATGCATCTTGAAAATTAAGTCGAATGCAGTTGGAGAGGATGTGTTACCCATCAAATTTATAAAATTAGTAATGCCTTACATTATAAAACCGTTATCTCGTATAATTAACCACTGTTTTACTACATCTTGTTTCCCAAACTTATGGAAAGTTGCCTCTGTTTGTCCTGTTGCTAAAAACAAAAATGCGCATTCCACGTATGATTTTCGCCCGATTAGTGCCTGTTTCGTCGAAAGTGCTAGAGTCTTGAATGTCTGAGTAAATTTCCTCTCACATGTCTACCAAAAACTTGTTATCACCTTACCAATCAGGCTTTAGGAGACCGCGACGGTTAAAATTATGGACGGTTTGCGAATTTCTTTCGACAAAGGTCACATATCCCTGCTGTGTTTACTTGACTTTTCAAAGGCATTTGACTCAGTTGAACATTCACTGCTTTGCTCAAAGCTTTCTTTTTACTTTGGTTTTGGTAAAAATGCACTGTCGCTAATGAGGAGTTACTTAACGGGTAGAACTCAACGTGTTAAGGTTGGCTCGGTAGCCTCGCAGACTAAACCTCTGATGAGTGGTGTTCCCCAGGGGTCCATTTTAGGTCCTCTATTATTTAGTGCTTTTATAAATGAAATTTTATCTACCTGTCAATATGTAAACATGCACGCATATGCAGATGACATCCAGATATATTTTTCCTGAAAAATTAATGATGTGGTCAGACTTAGTTGTTATCTGAACAAGGACCTATGCTGCATCTCTCGATGGGCTGCGAATAACGGTCTTCGTCTCAACCCCCTAAAATCGTATGTTCTGCCTGTCTGCAAAACAAGAATAAGTTTTAGCAGCATTCAATCTCTTGCCTTGATAACAATCCTTTAAAGCTGGTTGAAAAAATAACTAATTTAGGTTTCGCTATAAATACTAGGCTTAGCTGTGCTGACCACATCAACTCCATCGCGTGCAAAATATATGGCACCCTAAGAAATCTTTGTCATTCCGCATCATATACTCCTATGCCCATTAGAAAAAAAACTTGCTCGTCAATTAGTTGTTCCCATCATCACTCACTCTGAGGTGGTTTATAGCAAGCTTGATTCTAGGTCATCTCATAAAATTGATACCTTATTCAATCATATTACGCGTTATGTTTATGGAATACGAAAGTTTGACCACATATCTGCTTGGAGATGTAGCTTATTGGGATGCGAGTTAACGGATTACTTAAAAGCTAGAAATTGCATATTTCTCTTCAGGCTGTTATCTACAAAGACTCCGCTTTCCTAATCTTTCCTAAGTCTGAACGCTCTTATGATTTAATTGTACCTCAGTTTAACTATAAAAACTCTACTAGGCTGTTTTTTGTCAATGCTATGAGAGTGTGGAACTTTTGAATACGCAACGTACTTGCGAGAATACGCAACGTACTTGCGAGTAGAACGGACGTGCTTTCTTGAGCTCCATACATTCCGTACTATTTTCGTGTTTTTTTTTCTGCTTTATAAACATAAGCTGGTCTTATGTGAATTTGCTTTGGCTCGTGCATCTGAGTGTGTTGTTGCTAAATGTACATCATCACCTGGGCATTAACAAGAAACGCTTAAGTTTGTCAGCTGGTTACCTGCTTAGTTTTTATTTTTCTGGTGAGTTATGTCTTCTACTCCTTCTGCACCTCTCAAACGCCGTTCGAATAAAGGCTCTCCCTCCAACAACAAGAAAGCTGCGAAGTTGGATGAGAGCATAGTCTTAAATACAGTACTTTCAACACTGCGAGATTTGGAGGAAAAAGTGCAAAGACAAACAGACAAATTGCAGTTGGTGTTCGAGGGGCTCTCATCCAGGCTAACGGATATTGAGAGTAAACTCACAAAGCGGATCGACGAAGAGATTGCAAGCATAACTACGAAAACTCAAGAGTCTGCCGCCAAAATAGCATTGCTTGAGGAGAGTGTGAGTGATCTCGAAAGTAAGCTGTGCTTACTTACCAACCGGCTTGAGTGCCAGCAAACGGTGACCGCTCCTGATTTCAGTGCTGACGCTGTTATTTTTGGTTTGCCGCAAATTGAAGGTGAAAATCTAAAGAGCACTTTCAACCAGATTTGCATGTCTCTTGTCACAAATAAGGGATATATTCCGCACTAAACCGCGCTCAAATCAAAGCAAAACTTCTGCAGTTATAGTGAAATTTCACTCCCCGCTTGACCGAAATCGTACTTTAAAAGCATTCAGAGAATTTCGTAAGAGAACAAATCAGCCGATTACTCTTAGCGCCATCGGTCTTGAGGGACGATTTGAAATCTTTGAAAGTCTTACAATTATTAACAGAAAGCTTTTACAAGAGGCTGTTAAACTAAGACGCTCAGGGAAACTAACATCTGTTTTCACGTTGCGGGGTGCTGTACATATACGAGTGGAAAAAGATCAACCTGCTAGAAAAATTTTAGATTCTGCTGACTTACAATGTTATTATGGCGCCTAATGTTATTGCAACTCATTTATTTGTTAGCTTTATATTATATTGATGTTACTCTTGGCATTATAAGCTTTGTATTTACATATCATTTGTTCATGATCTGCTTGGTGTTAACTCTCAATACTCTCTTTAAACGTATTATAATAATGTTGCTTTTGTTTAATTTCCTCTGTATTGCTTATGTCTCCTAGTAATGTTATGAATGATGAAAACAGTCTGGCCATGTTGAATGTTTTATGTGGTAGGCAGAAAGGGTTTAATGTCGTGCACTTTAATGCACGTAGCCTTAATAGTGCTAAAATTGACTTTATTAGGCATGTCTTTGAAAGCTCGTCAGTAGATGTTGTGTGTGTCTCTGAAACTTGGTTTTTAAATGATGTGAGTGATGTGTGCTATGGCCTGAAAAATTACAATATTGTCCGAAATGACAGAGTAGGGAAGAGAGGTGGTGGTGTGGCGATCTATTGCAAGAGCTACATTGACATCAAGATTGTATCTAAATCAATGGGGGATGGTATTGAATTCATTTTCGTTGAGTTGTCTAATGAAGCTACTAATGTTTTGGTTTCCTGCGTGTATAACCCACCTAAGTCAACTCGTCTCACACCGTATTTTGAAATTTTGTCGTCTTTTGTTGTGGATTATGTCAATATTGTTATTTGTGGTGACTTCAATGTAAACCTGCTTTCCCGTGAGTCACTTGGTTTCATTGATGCTGTTGCAGGTGTTGGACTCTCTATTGTCAATACTACGATACCAACTCGGTATGAGTGTAATGCTAACCCCAGCTTACTAGATTATTTTATTGTCTCTGACCAATCTTTAGTTTTAAAATTCGATCAGCTGTCCTTCGTTTCTGATCATGACCTTATATTTTGTGCTCTTGATATTACCTTTGACTGTCCCAGGAAAACAAATACTTTCTCGTTTAGGGATTATAAATCCTTGAAAACTGACTCTCTGTTCTCACATCTTTCATGCATTAATTGGTGTGATTGTTGGAAGCTTGTTACTGTGAATGACAAACTTAGCTTCCTCAATAAGGTTTTGCTAGATGCGTTTAATTGTTTTGTCCCTTGCCGTGAGTGTAAGAGCAAATGGTCTTGTCCTTGGTTCAATGTTAAGGTGGAGTCAGCTATTAAAAGGAAAAATAGATTACACTCTGTTTGGAAAAGATATCCCTCCCAATCTAACTGGGAAGCCTTTAAGAGTGCACGTAATAATTCCACGAAGATTATCAGGAAGGAAAAGCTGAAATACTTCGCTTCGAAACTAGATCCTGCACTTCCTCCCTCAGTTTTGTGGCGTAATATTAAAAATTTACGTATTCATACTCGTAACGCCCCTGAATGTAAATTAAACGTTGATGTGTTAAATAACGCTTTCCTTAAATCCCCATTGTTAGGTGCTACTCCTACTCCTCTTTTGCCCATGACGACTTCCAGGTATATAGGCACAGAATTTGAATTTGTAGCAGTTAGTGAGTACGACGTAATAAAATGTGTGCTAGATATCAAGTCGGAAGCGGCGGGAGAGGATGGTCTCCCAATAAAGTTCATTAAGATTGCCCTACCTTACGTTGTGGGCACTCTTACGCACATTATCAACCATAGCATTACGACGTCTTGTTTTCCGAATGAGTGGAAGATTGCATCTGTAAGGCCGGTGGCGAAAAATTCATCCGCTAGTGCACCAAATGATTTCCGGCCTATTAGTATTTTACCTTCACTTTCAAAGGTTTTTGAAGCGTTGTTGGCAAAACAAATAAATGAGCATGTTCATTAACACAGTCTAATTTCCAATTTACAATTTGGATTTAGGAAAGGACATAGCTGCTCAACGGCAATGCTTAAAATCATTGATGATATACGCTTGTCATATGACAAAAATAAACTAACACTACTTTGCCTACTTGACTTCTCAAAAGCATTTGACTCTGTTAATCACGACATATTGTGTACTAAACTTAAAGAGTATTTCAGATTTGGAAAGGATTTCTTGAAGCTTATGGGGAGCTACCTATCTGGCAGATCCCAGTGTGTACGAATCGGTACAAACATCTCTAAACTTGAGCCGGTTTCCTCGGGGGTTCCTCAAGGTACAGTCCTTGGTCCTCTTCTATTCAGTTTGTTCATAAACGATGTTTTTCTTACATGTAAATTTGCAAATATTCATGCCTATGCGGATGATATTCAGATATATCTATCTAATAACTTTGGAAATATTGATGTATTAGTAAGCCAACTTAATTGTGACCTGGATGCCATTGAGCAATGGTCTAGGGATAATAATCTTCTCCTGAACTCTAGTAAGTCATATGTATTACCAATTGCAAAGAAGAAGCTTAATACTACTGCCATACCTCATTTAGTTATTGGTAATAAACCATTACAATTTGTAAGTAAAATCACTAATTTGGGCTTTGTAATTAACTCGTCTTTGAACTGCACTGATCATATAAATTCGGTAGTTAGTAAAGTTTATGGTACTCTCAGAAGTCTACACCAAAGTGCAATATTTACGCCCATTACTACTAGGCGTAGGCTTGCACTACAATTGATAATACCATTAATGACCTATTCTGAGCTGGTTTACAATAAATTGGACTCTGTTTCAGCTCATAAGTTATCTGTGCTATCCAATCATGTCACTCGGTACGTTTACGGCCTAAGAAAATTTGACCACATTTCGAAGTGGAGAACGAGTTTGCTGGGATGTGAAATACATGATTACCAAACGGCCCGGAGCTGTATATTTCTTTACCGCCTAATCATTACCAAGTCGCCTTCTTATCTTTATGAAAAGCTGATATTCCCAAAATCTGAGCGCACCAGGGATCTTATTGTACCCGATTTCAATTTCGCAACATCGACTAGACTGTTTTTCATAAATACTATTAGAAGTTGGAATTCCATTCCGACTGCACTAAGAGGCAAGTTAAATAAAAGCAACTATAAAACTCTCATATATTCGCACTTCTCTAAAAACCCAAGCAGGCCATCAGAATTTAAATTAGTTTAGTTTAGAATTAAGAATTATGTATTATGTATTATTTATTATTTACCTATTTATTTTGTGTAATCACCAATATTTCCTATGTCCTAATTATGTCGGCCGCTGTGGTGTAGTGGTAAGCAGTGCGCGCTTCCACTCCGCAACGCCTGGGTTCAAGCCCTGGTCAAAGCAACATCGCAAAAAAATATAGAAAAAAGGTTTTTTCTTAACAGCGGTCGTCCCTCGGCAGGCAATGGCAAACCTCCGAGTTTATTTCTGCCATGAAAAACAGCTTCTCATAAAAATACAATCGCCGTTCGGAGTCGGCGTAAAACTGTAGGTCCCTCCGCTTTGTGTGACAACTTCAAGGCGCACGCCACAAATCGGAGGAGAAGCTCGGCCAAACACTAACATATGTGTAAGCGCCAATCTATTATTATATTATTAATTATGCGTACCAAATTTTGTTGTACTAAAAAAGAACACAATTCTTATTGTACTAATGTAACTCTTTGTTGATAAATAAATGGCAAATGGCAAAATTCCTGCCACTATTAGGAGCAAAATCAACAAAAGCAACTACAAGAATGTATTATATAATTATTAGAGCTCGGATATAAATTCAAGTGATTATTTTTGTTTAACATCACAGAAAGGCCGGACCTGGATAGAAACTCATAATAGGATGAAGTGAGTTGATTTGGCCCTATTACGCTTTGCATATTTTCACACATTTTGCATTTTTGCACATTTTTGTATATATTTTGCATATTTTTGTGTATATTTTGCATATTTCCTATAAATAAGTTATTATAAGTAGTCACTTTGATGGCAGCTCTTGTTAACTCCGCAAGCTACATACTGACCTCCTTCTGCCTGAATAGTGATGCCCAGCCACGCCAGCATATAACAAAGCTAAATTATTTGTGGTATGTAGGCAAGTGCAAGCGATGTTGTGAAAATCTTTTGCAAGTTCGCCAACTAAAGCTCAAAACCTTCTTTAAGTACAATAGGTAAGATGCCATCCGGGCCGGGCGATTTGAGACTGTCAAAAGACTCAATAGCATATCCTAGCGCATCTTCATTATCCACATTTCTGGCAAAAAACCAGTTGTACCTTGACACTGTGGTTCTCGCATACCCTCCCTCACCAGTCGAGGGTGAGGAAGGCGAAACCATCACCCGATTTCCACGAAATTGAGCCTCTAGAAAAACAGAGAGTTCCCCGTTAAAAAGCCATCAGGACTCTTGAGTGAGCGCAGCTTTGTGGTTTGGTCCTTCTTCAGAACTTTTACCAACCTAGCCCTTTGACTCAAGGTTTCAATCCAGCTGCAGCCCTCTTCGCAGAGCGAATTATATTACATTCTCACGGCACGTAATCCACTCTCCCATTCATATTTGTATCTCTCGTTCGTAATTAGCACTGTAAAGAGTGAAGTCTGTTCACCTTGTCCACAGCTTTGAGTCAATCCCAGTTAACTTGGGAGACGCATTTCGCCACAATGGTTCCATCTCTCTCTTATGAACGAGCATTGGCTACAGTTCCGGAGACAATGATGGCCCGGATCAGCGTTTAATTTCCGTTAATCTGCCGAGTCTAGCGCGCCCTCCCCATTACGGCAATGAGCAGAGGACCTTTTACGGCCTCACAATAAGTTTCCCGGGGCCCAGACCTTCAAACGTAGTTGCTTCGAGGGAATAGCGAGGGCAGTTCTGCCTCGACCGATCCATGTATCAATTCTACCCTTGGTTTGAGGCAAGCGTTTCGTGGCGCCACCAGTATCGTGCCACACTATGATTCGAAGAGGCATTGGGACAGCAATTGGTGTCTGCAACCACACGATTCCTTCTCTTGCAACGTTCGCAAGCAGATTTGGATGTCGGTACATCCACCAAGTTCCGCTGGCTTCTGGAGTAACATCCGTAGACCTAGGCCGCTTACTGAATGCAGCGACAGGAGCAGTTCGGTCAGCCAGAGAAGAGGGTTTCCCCTGCTTACGTTTCGCCCCCCGATACTTCCTCTTCTGGGCTGTGGAAAGAGTACCAACTCCATCATTGGAGGGTAGTTGTCAGCGAACTGCTTCTCCACCTACATCCCCTGCAAGAGATTGGTCCTCTTCCGATTCTGAAGAAGAGAGGATTGGCTCTCTCTCCCTACTCCCCTCCAGGATGCGCTCCTGGTCTATGACGTGCGGGACTTTGGCTACGGTTGGGGCCGGAAATGCGGATGATTTCCCATAGAAAGAGTTAACCTAAATACAAGCTGCTAATACATTTGAAGATATGCTTTTAACAAAACTTGTTTAATTTTCTCTGAAAACCTAATAACATGGACACTAGTGTAAACGACTTCGGTCTTGTATCTTAGGTGTTATTTAAATTGTTGCATAACAAACTTTTTTAGCATATCTAACTATGTATTTTTTTCATATATGTAATACTCCTATATTGGCAGTAAGAGCTAGTACCGTCCGAAAACACTACAGTACAGATATATCAATAAACACGTACGAAAGAATAGGAACACATACGTTTATAAATAAACATGTACACAACACATATACAAAAACGGCACTCAAGTACACAATACATTGACAAAAACGGTACTAGACTGTCTCGCTTTGATTTCGGAATGCTTACACATTGAGAAGTTAGCTTACTGCCAATATAGAAGTATTACATATGTATATGATTTTTTTACTATTTTTTAATATATTTCGCATAGTTCTTGCGTATTTTTTGCATATATTTTGCATACATTTGGCATATATTTTGCATATTCAATTTGCATAAAAATCCGAGCTCTAATAATTACTTTTCTAAAACTTGATTACCCATCTCAAATAAACTAAGTTCTGTGCTAACCTACGAGTCTGCGTAATTTTTAAGGTGTACCAGTCTTTTAAATTTGTTTGTTTTTCCTTTTGGATTTGTTTTGTTTGTTTAATATCTCTCTTTCATTGTTTAAATTATAATTTCTGTTGTTATACCTATAAATTGAAATTGAAATAATTAAAAGAATGCATACATAAATCAATAAATAAAACTTTTTCGCTCATAACGATTGAAAAGCCACATGCTATATTGACCCATGGTACAATAAAAACAGGTAGAAGCCAATTTGATGTCAAACCTACAAAAGTCAAAGTTTTCGGGAGAGTAAAAATAAAAATGAGCGTGTGTAAGGAAAAATAAAATTGTATTTCACTGGTTGACGTTTTTAAGTAAATTTGAAGTTTATTTTAATTTATTCACATATTTTCTTTAGTTAAAATTTGTTAACTTGTATGTTGTTTTCGGTTTTTGATTTATGAGTTGCAGTGTTGGTGGAGGGACTTTTTGGCATAAGGGTCATAGGAACAGCACTTGGCATCAAACGTGCCTTTCCTGTACCTCCCGGTGTATTTGTGAAATCTGCTGTTTTAAATGTTTAACGCACAGCAAGGCATTTCGCTCTGCCCCACAGCTGCTTTCGCAACGCTCCTTACGCGAAGGACATTGAGGCACGTTAAAAAAATTAGTGGTATCTGCTTTATATTTAACACCACATAAAAAACAATACTTCGGGTGCTGCATTTTTAACAAATACACTAAGTATAAACCGCACAACACTACTAAAATTCAAGTGTCAATTAAAATTTGTTATTAACGAACATTGAAAAAAAACAACGATATGACATTCAAAGCGTAACGAAATATAGGAAATAAAATAAAACCAAGTTGAAGTTTAAAGGTTTGGTTCTCATGAGAGCAACGTCATTTTGGCTTCTACCTGTATTTATGTGCCTTGATAATGACTCATGCTTACGACGTTATACCCAAGGTGTATTAAACAAGGTGTGATTGACAACTCAGTGCGGCTCTATTTAAGGTACTATAATGTCAAAAAGTATAAACAAACGAATTACCCCTTAGTGATGCATTTATCTTATCAGCACTGATCCCCTAGGCTTTTATTTCGAATATAGTTTTGTTTTATTTACATTACTTACATTACTTACATCACATATATTTTGTCAATAAAATAAAACAAATTGTTTATAAAATCGTTTTAGCAATTTTCTTGTTTTTGATTGCCCAAGTTTATGCCTTTGTGCGTTTATTTTTATACCCGAGCGTACTTGTGCACAAGGGTATTATAACTTTGTTCACATAACGGTTGTTTGTAACAGGCAAAACGAATCGAGATAGATATAGACAAATGTATACATAAATGATCAGAATGAAAAGAGAAATCGTTTAAGCGGTGACTGTCTGTCCGTCCGTCCGTCCGTCTGTGCACACGATAACTCGAGTAAAAACTGAGATATCTTAACGAAACTTGGTACGTGAACTTCTTTTGGGCGTAGGACGGATAGTATTGAAAATGGGCGAAATCGGACAATAACCACGCCTACCTCCCATATAACGGTAATTTTAAAAAATACGAAAACTGCGATATTTTAGTAACTACTGAAGATAATTCACTCAAAATTGATACTTACAATGAGTCTCAGACGGAAAACATGAATATTATAAATTTTTGGAAAATGGGCGTAGCCACGCCTACCTCCCATATAACGGTAATTTTCAGAAAAACGAAAACTGCGATATTTTAGTAACTGCTGAAGATAATTCACTCAAAATTGATATTTGCAATGAGTTTTAGACGAAAAATAAGAATATTACAAAATTTTGGCAAATGGGCGTAGCCACGCCCACTTATGGTTACATGTGTATATCTTGGTAACCGCTACACCAATTTCTTCCAAACTTGGCACAGTTGTTGGTCCTGGTACAGCATACCAAATGGCCGAAAATTTCTAAAATCGGACAATAACGACGCCCACATCCCATATAACGGTAATTTCGAGAAATCAGTAAATATTGAAGCTAATTTATTCAAAATTGATGGTTGCAACAATTCTTTACCAAGAAATACGTTTATGACAAAATTTTGGAAAATGGGCGTAGCACCGCCCACTTGTGATCACATATATGTATGTATCTCGCTAACCGTTCTAGCAATTTGTACCAAGCTCGGTATGGTTATTGTGCTTGCCACATAAAAGCAAACCGTTGAAAATTGTTGAAATCGGACTAAAATTGAGGCCGCATTTCATATCACGGTAAATTTCAGAAATGCTTGAAATTTCAATATTTCGAAATTTAAGGACGCTAATTTACTTAAAATGTATACACCCCGGCTTATCATGTAGCGGTAGCTTTCGGAAAGGAGGAAAACATATATTTAATACTTGCGCCGGGTATTTAATGTTCGGCTCCGCCCGAACTTAGACTTTGTTACTTGTTATATTTAAATTTTTTATCCTAAACATTATTCAACACTTATAAAAGTATGATTTTACATTTTTTACCAATTTTATATGTGAGCTTAACTCTAACAATTTTGAAATTAAATTTTTTTCATGCGAAATAGTTTTCCATTAAGGACCTTGCTTCGAGCAGTTTTAATTTAAGCTCTTCCATACTTGCTTGCATGGTTTAATTATTTCGGTAAGCCGAAATATTTCTGTTCGCAACGTGCATTCTAAGGAGTCGTCTGTTTGAGTTTGGGCATCAACAAAGAATGTATCCTGATCGCGTACTAAATCCTCACTTGTATCAGTTGTTTCGTATGGCATTGGGACTGCGCATGGGTATAAACGAGCTCGTTGGAAAGTGTTTGATTTGGACATCACTTTGCTTGAAGTGGTTTTCACAAACACGAGATGAATCACGTAGTACAACACTACAGCTTTCTTCCCATCGCTGCCGTCTAAATTAGCAGCTAGGTGGTATAAAACATCGCACTATTTTCGTGTCCTGACTTTTATTGCATACAGCGCACCGTTCAAACGTTTTGCTCCGTTTCATCTTGGTTTTCTTACATTAAATATTTAAGAAAAGTCTAACGTATTTACTTATCACCCAACTTTAAATGTACTTACTTGCTCTCCTCGGCGGTTTATCTCTTTACAATTTCATATTTATTAAGAAAATTTGTTGCTTGAATAATTTGTGTGTAACTTTTTTTTAAACAAATTAAAATTTGAAAAAAAAATTCAAATGGGTTAAGAATTCATTTCAGTTTGACATTATAGCCTGTTTCTTATGAGAGCAATGTCAAAATCAATCACACTTTGTTTGGTTATACCGAAGTACTGCACATTAAAACAGATATATCTCAAGAAAGAAAAATCGAATCCCAACAAAGCAAAATCATGCCCTAAGTAAAATGAGCAAAAAAAATGTGTTTTCATTATATAACCTCAAATATCGCCAAAAACCGTGATTTTGCTTACTCGTATATCTACTAGCATTTCCAACGCGAATAGAATTGAACAAGGTGAATTTGCAAGTTCAGCTTTTTATTAATCATGGTTATATTTAAGTGCATTTAAATTTGTAGATTTTTGTAAATTCAGTGCTGCCGCAGATTTAACTATTTAAAAATTATTTCATGTTTTAACTATATCGGAGTAATTTTAGTCAGAAAAAAAGCGCTAAAAAAGGCACTAGGCACTAAATAATTTTTTTTTGGCGTTTTAATTTTCAAAAAGCACTAAATCTAGTGCTTAAAGCACAAAGTTGGCAACTATGTTTGAATGATTTTGCGTTTACTTTGCTACGCTCTCGCATGTAAACGCATGTAATGCTTAGGCTCTGTGCGCAGGCGCTCACTCTGTGTCCATGCTTGTATATGAGCAAATTTTACATCGCTATAACTGTTGCCAATTTCGCAATAAATTAAGTGCGTTTAGGGAATTATAAAAATAATAATAATAGATTGGCGCTTACACATATGTTAGTGTTTGGCCGAGCTTCTCCTCCGATTTGTGGCGTGCGCCTTGATGTTGTCACACAAAGCGGAGGGACCTACAGTTTTACGCCGACTCCGAACGGCGATTGCATTTTTTATGAGAAGCTGTTTTTCATGGCAGAAATACACTCGGAGGTTTGCCATTGCCTGCCGAGGGACGACCGCTGTTAAGAAAAAACCTTTTTTCTACATTTTTTGCGATGTTGCTTTGACCAGGGCTTGAACCCAGGCGTTGCGGAGTGGAAGCGCGCACTGCTTACCACTACACCACAGCGGTTTAGGGAATTAAAACGCGAAATTTTTTTAGTTTAGCGCTTGTTTCGTTCTTTGGTCCACTTTTCAAGGTAATTTTATAATTAAAACGTGATTCTATGGTGACATTTTATTTATTCATTCCAAACGTACGGAAAACTTTGCCCGTTGACTTACACATATATTAGTGTTTGGCCGAGCTTCTCCTCTGGATAATATGCTCCCAGGTAATCCAAAAACAATATTTTCACACAGTTTCTGCTAATTATCTGGGTGTGCGCATTTGTACAAAAGTAAGCAATTGCATGAAAATAAAGCCGCTAGAGAAATACGGTTGCCAGATGTACCGATTTTATCAGTACAGTACTGAGTTTTCAACTCTTGTACTGATTTTAATCATTTATTCAATCAGTACGCTAATGTCCTGATTTTTCAAAATTTGTACTGATTTGTACTGAATTTTCAACTCAAACCAAATACTTTAGGATTTTCTTAAGATTTTTACATAACGTTGCAACTTTCTTAAACTGCACTGTAAAAAAAGTAAGAAGAAACTAATTTAATTATAGTTGACATGTTTCAAATAATATTTGATATGTCCAAGAAAATACAACAAAAAGATCAATCATTTTATGGGCACATCGCCGGGTCGTTACGTACCAGTTGCGATAATATGATGGAGCTTAAATTATTTAAAAAGAAGGATGGCGTTTTTTGTCGAGTGTTGTTAGTTATCTCGAAAATATTTTTCAGTTTAATAACAGCAAATTTTAATATTCGAATGGCTTTTGCTTGTAACTTACAATTCTTTTTTCAAAATTTACTGACATTGTAAAAGAGCTTTGCATTCAAGACATAGAGTTAGATATTCTTTTTAGCGTATTCTTAGTCTTTCAAAGTTTTTGCAAAGTTGAAAAATTACTTTAAGCCATGAGGAAATATAGATGCATTACTTAGATAGTGGTACTTTTCCACTGTTTAAAAAAACATGTAATTTTGTTTTTTTTTTTCAATACCACACTCAAACGAAACAACTGAGAGGATCTTAAGTATAAAGTTTGCTCCCTGACGCAAAGAGAGAAACCGGCTTCTAATTAAAATTTTTTAAATTGAACTTCAAATTAAAGTAATTTTAAAATGAAATGTATAGAATTCCTTGACTATTTAAATACTGAAGATTGAACCATCTCATTATTGCTATTCAAATATGTCATAAATATAAAATAATTTATGGCTTCTTTGTACAATGATGTATACATGTTAAAATTAATCAATTTTATTTTTTATGAACTATATTTTATTTATACCAAAATATTGTTATAAACAAGTACATGGCTTTTTAAAGCATTATCTGTTACTTACATTCATAATCTCGCTTTATAAAAAAGTGTACTGAAAAGTAATGTTTTTTTTTTGCATGAACAAGTCAAACGTGCTGATTTCGTGCATAAAAAATTTGGCAACCCTATAGAGAAACCAAGTAAAGTTTTGCAAATTGTTTTACGAATAAAAAAACATTTTGCTAATTAAATCAATTAACTGCGCATAGTTGGAAATATTTATAAGTGACATTAAAATATTTGAACATACCAATATGCAACACAATTTTGGTGTCTTTTTATTTGGGAAAATTGCGCTATTTTCAGTGTTTTGGTGCTTTTTTAAACACAAAACTTCGCAATACTGATCCCTAGCTCACCTTCATCGAGCGCTCTTTGCTGGGTTCGGACTAAAAATGGGAGTGAAAATCAAGTTTTCGCAGTAGATGTGCATTTCTTATCTTTATAAAAAACAGTTCATTTCTCCTCGTATCACTGTATTCTGGGACTAAATAAGGGGCTAAAGCTGCCTTTACAAGGGTCGATTTTTGTAGACTGGAAAATCTAATAGCCAAAGCACTAACATTTTACGGTTGAGATGTCATTGATGTTGTTGAACGGGGTGGCTGTCGCCGTACGTCTGCTTTCTGGGCTTCTTTACTATGCGGCTGGGGACTGTGATTCGCCCACTGCGGACTGGCTTATGTACTTTCTCCCGGTGATTGCGTTCAGGGGGCAGAAGCGTAGAACGGTGCAACATAGCATGGTACGCTTTCCCACAGTGGTGGCAACTGTCTGCTGAGTTGCATGCACCTGTGATGTGCGATGTTGCCAAACAGTTGATGCACCGCTCCTCGGGCGTCATGGCTTTAAACGCGTGACAATAACGCAGCGAAGAATAGTGGCAGCACGGACGGCATTGATTCAGCTCCAATGTGTTCCTGCGAATCTGCGAAGAGAAGGTAGAAACTTTAATTAGTCACAGGTCGGTGTAAGAGTTTAAGAGGGCTGGAAAAGTGGGGGAGGAAAATACTACGAAAGGGGCAATACGCATATTTTCGTGATATTTCGAATGACTATACCGGCTTGTGTGCGAACATCCACTACTCGTACATTTTGGTCAGCACCACGATGGAGTTTGGTGACGCGGCCAAGGTAGGGTTGCCAGATTTTTTCTGCGGGAAATCAGTACGCTAGACTTTTTCATGCAAAAAAATCAGTACTTTTCAGTGCATTTTTACTCAAATCTAAATTATGAATGTAAGTAACATACAATACTTAAAAACGCCAGAGTACTTGTTTTTTACAATATTTTGGTATATAAATAAAACATAGTTTATAAAAAATAAAAATGTCATTCATTTTAACATGAGTGTATACAACATTGTACACAGAAGTCAATAAATTATTTTATATTTATGAGATTGTTGAATAGAAATAATGACATCATTTCCATCTCCAGCCTTTAAAGAATTGTATGGATTTCATTTTAAAATTACTTTTCAATTGAATTTTACTTGAAAAAAATTTTATAAGAAGCCATTTGCGCCAGGAATAAAAAATAAATAAATATTTCAAGCTGTGGAAAAGTACCATTATTTAAGGACTTCATCTATATTTCCTCATGGCCTAAATTAATTTTTTCAACTACGCAAAACCTTTAAAAGACTAAGAATTCGCTGAAAAGGGTATCCAACTCTATAGGTAGGTGTATGTAGGTAGAAGTAGCTGCCGCCCTTGCGGCACACTTAGGCCATATATAGAAGGCCCATTGTGTTACCACAGTTCACACCGTTCAATTATCCTCCCCATTGAACCACTTCGTGTCGCTGATGAATCTCATCAGGCACCTCGCATCGGTATTTGAAACCTCCCTAAGGTCGGCCAGGAATGGTGAACCCAGGTGGCGTGCTGCACATTGCAGGGCATTTACACAGGATTTGCAAGACTGTTTCCTCCTCTTCGTCGTCCTTGCAGCTTCTGCAGCATCTACGAAAACGCACCCCGAGCCTTTCTGCATGTTTACCTATCAAGCAGTGCCCGGTTAGGGCCCCAACGGCGTTAGATATATTCTCTCTTCTAGGAGAGTAAACCCTTCGTGACCGCCTCCGGTCCCATTTAGGCCAAGTCTGCCTGGAAATTCGACAAGTCCTACTTTGACTCCATCTTTCTTCAGCTTGTTTGTAAAAAAATTAGCAGTTTGCAAGTGGCAAAAGGCATACCAATGCGTTCTTTACCAGGAAGAATCTGCCCGGTCGTGCCTTGCCTTGCAAGTTCATCTGCCATGCAGTTTCCCTCTATGTCCCTATGACCGGAGACCCAAGTGAGGTGAAGTCTGTTCTACTTGGCTATCTCCTGTAGAGATAGGTGGCAGTGCAGCGCAATCTTTGAGTGAAACGTGAAGGAGCTCAGAGCTTTGATTGCAGCCTGGCTATCACTAAAAATGAAGATGTCCCTTCCATAATTTCGGTTCCAAGCTTCTCAACAGCTTCCATGATACCTGAAACTTCAGCTTGGAATACGCTGCAATTAGTCCGGTAACCTAAAAAAGTTTTTAGAGGAGGGTTTCGTGAGAAAATGCCGCACAGTGGTTCGGATCGCAAATCTAGCTGGACGAAACTATTCAAACAAATACTCGTTGATGGATTTTTACACCACTTCTTACCAAGGGGATTTTTGGGTCGCTGATTACGAATCTGAAGTCACTTATCAAAAATTCAAAATGGCGGATCGAATATGGCGGACGAAAATAAAAAAAAAACGGTAGATTTCTATGAAACTGGGTATCTGGGGGTTTTCTGGGTTGCTGATTACGAATCTAAAGTCATTTAATTAATTTACTTTATTTACTTCGGAACGAGCATTTTCATCAGATATTTCTTTCAATTTACTAATCACATAATCACGGACATCTTGTTGTCTTTTAGAAGTTTCAGCAACACTTCTCCAAATGTCAAACAACTCACTTCTTAAGATTTTATTTACCATGACTAAAATTTAAGATCACAGCAAGAAACACAAATACATTTCAGAAAAAATTGTATAACTGCGCTTAAAGATTTTTATGCCTCTTGTATAATTTTTTAATTTCAGAATGCAGAAAATTCGCGAGTTACTATTTTTTAACTCTTACATAACCAAAGTTTTTATAACTCCAAGTATTTTCCTGTTTTAACACACAACTCTGAGCAGGTCGAGGTAAATACGTTGACCATTTTTTCTAGATCCTCTGTACATTCAGGTTCAAGTAGCTGTTTATAGTAGCTCCAATCTATGTTTTTTAGGTTTTTGCGTAGTGTTGGGCTAGTTGGAGAGAAATTCAATACTATTTCAATATAGCGATGGTCAGAGAAGGAGTGTTCATCTAGAACCCGCCAACCGTACACCATCTCAGTTAAGCGTTCACTGCATAAAGTTATGTCTAGTACTTCCTTACGGTTTTTAGTAATGAAGGTAGGCTCCCTACCTTTATTGCATAGAAGTAGGTTAGTTGTTAGGAGGTAGTTGAAAAGTGACTCACCCCGATCGTTTATGTGTGAGCTGCCCCACTGGACGTGGTGGGCATTGGCATCGCTTCCAAGTTCCGCACCGTTCCAGCTCTAATATTGTTGTCGCGACGTCACCATCACTATAATTTGGTAAAAGAAAGATATTTAAATCCGATTTTGCCAAAATGCGGGCTCTAATTTTACCTTTACCACGCTCTGAGAACAGCTCGAAGCCCGTGGCACTCAATCAACAGACCCTTGAGTTGCAAACCCACGGTTTCTGGATTAGTGCCAACTCAACATCGCCTTTGGACAGACGACATAGAAGAGCAGCCGAAGCTGCTTTAGATTTGTGGAGGTTGATTTGCAGTACTCTCATATGGAGTATCTGACACCCCCTCCATCGCTACCATGGTTACGTCAGCCTCGCACTCCCCGTCGCTGTAAAGCAGTTCTTCCTGCTCAAACACCCTACGCATTGCCGATGCGTAGTTTGATTGAGAGGAGTCATTGCTTTCAGCGTCGGATAGCCCCGGTTCCGGCTCCGGTTCGGGTACCTCAATGTCCATGTCCATTGTTGCACCCGAACTGTAGGCGCACTGCGCGTCCCCGCGATAGACCCTAATTATGACCTCGTCGAGGCCATAATATACTCGGCCTTGCCGCTTCTCCAGGAGCTCGAGTGACTCCTTGTTTAGGGACAAGACTACCTGTCTTGAAGGGCCATTAGCGTCCTCGACGCGGATGACCCTCCAATCACTCGTCGGAAGGTCTGGGTTCATAATTTTAAGCATCTTTATGCTTCTCTGCTCTCTGGTGCCGTATGTGTCATCGGTACCCATCGGTGCTTTTGGTCTGACTGGAAAATCCTTCCAGTCTACAACCTCCAACCTAGCCCCTGGATAGACAGGGCCTATCCTTGCAACGACAGCATTACACAGCGCCACCGATCTCGGATCCTCGCGGGCGACCACTTTTACGTGGCCCTGGTACCAACCAGCTCTTCGCAAGCTGGAGGGGTTCCGGGGTTCTCCAGCAGAACTTCGAAAAAGACGTTCGCCAAGGCTGCCTTCATCCTATGAGGATTCGGTCCTTCGCAACCTCGGAAAAGCTAGGTCTGCCCATCCAGTAGTGTGGCCGGACTCTCTTGGGTGCAGGAAATTTTTCCTCCACCGACCTTTGTCGCTTTGATGGGGGTACCCGGTTTTCCACCGAAGCCCCGAGATTGACCTGGAAGTTAGGCAGTAGAGCTTTCGGGCTTTCCACTGCTTCCTTCGCGTTCTGTGGCAACGTATCCAATGGGACACCGTCGTACTTCTTTAGCGTCCTCGCGGCCTTACGCTTTTCAGCGTACATACCACGCTCAGACTCGGTTTCCTGTGTGGCGCGGGCCCTAAGTTTCCATTGTTGCCACGCCTCCGGTGATTTCTTTTGTGGCCACTTGTCGCCCTCCACTCTGGCCAGGCCGTGAGGCCTCTGCTCTGTGGTGGTAGACTTCGCAGCCGTGCCAGCGTTTGATGGGCCCCCAGAACCCACAGCCGCAGATGGATTTGTCGTTTTCAACACAATCCCTGCAGCCTTGCTGGTGCTAGGCCCCACCATATCACCCGTAGTCACGGGCCGGCGTGAAGTGAAAGTTTTTAATAATTTTTTGTTGTTGTTTTTGCTTTTGTTAAGGTTGTGATTCATCTTGTTCGTACGACCACCTGCTCGACGAGGCAAGCGCAGTGGTCTGCGTAGTATGTGGGGAAATCATACGGTACACTGCGACAGCGTCCCTTGCCGCAGTAAGGTCACCGTTACTCCCTGAGGCGGTCCGGTGTCAGGAAGGCGCCGTTAAAATACAACCGGTCTGTTAAGCCCCCTGGCTGCAAACCATCCAATGGGCACGGTGTCGCGTAATACCCTGGATTAGGGGGAGGAGTTGGGTTATTGGGATAGGAAAATAAGGAGGGATAAGGGCAGGAGTAATCGTCGGTGCGGTAATCTCCACATAGGAGACTGTGTAAGCTCGTGTCTTACACAGGTTCCCATGCGGAGCCTCGCTCCTAGTTCGTGCTGATATAGAAAGCCCCTAAAGGGCCCCCATGTCACCACTTAAGCCTCATCTCCACGCCAAGGTGAACAACATTAATGAGGTAACTATCACTCTATATCTTGTACGCAAAACTCTTTTACAAGGTCAGTAAATTGTGAAAAAAGAATTGTAAGTTATAGGCAAACGCCATTCGAATATTAAAATTTGTTGTTATTAAACTGAAATTTATTTTCGAAATAACTAACAACAATCGACAAACAAATGTCAGCCATACTTTTAAATAATTTAAGCTCCATCATATCATCGCAACTGGAATGTAACGACCCGGCGATATGCCCATAAAAGGATTGATCATTTTGTTGTGCTAATATCTTGGACATATCAAACATTATTTGAAACATGTCAACTGTCAACTATAATTAAATTGTTTTCTTCTTAATTTTTACAGTACAGTTTAAGGAAGTTCCAACGTTATCTAAAAACCTTAAGAAAATCTTAGAGTATTTTGTTTGAATTGAAAATTCAGTACAAATCAGTACAAATTATGCAAAATCAGGACATTAGCGTACTGATTGAAGAAATTAATAAAATCAGTACAAGAGTTGGAAAATCAGTACTGTGCTGAAAAACTTAGTACGTCTGGCAACTGTAGGCCAAGGCACCAATCGTTTGGTGGCAAGTGATCGTCTTTGAGGACCACCAAATCCCCTTCGCTAATATTGAGTTGCGGGTGTTTCCATTTGTATCTCTTGTGCACTTCTTGCAGATACTCGGTTTTCCAACGGGAGCTGAATTGCTGATGGAGAACTTTCATTTTTTGCCATTTTGTATTGGGTGATAAATTTACGGCACTCGGTTCTGGTAGGCAAACCAAGGGGGCCCGCGGAGAAAATAGCCTGGCGTTTAGGCTAATAAGTCGCTTGGATCTTGGGACATGGGGGAGAGAGGGCGCTAGTTAAGGACTGCTTTGATTCGAACGAGGAGAGTAGTGAATTCCTCGAATGTGAATTTGTGGTTTACAGCGACTTTAGTGACATTATCCGACATTATTTTGTTTGGCAATCCGCGCCGACCGACGAACCGAGTGAATGCGTCTCTGAACGCTTCGGTGGTCAAATCCATGCAGGACTCTAAATGGACAGCTTTTGTGGAGAAGCATACGAATACGCAAACATAGGCTTTTGTGTGGGACGCTCGTCGAAGGTGGGATGTCTTTACCATAAATGACACAAATCAACACCGCTTGAGTGAAATGGTACCGAGTAAGTTGCACGCTCAGGGAGCAGCGCTGCCATTATTTGTGATCGCATTCGCTGTTTATAAATAGTGCAGGTCTTGCACTGAAAGATGCACCTTTTCAGTTTTTGTTTGAGTCTGGAAATATAATACTCTTGCTGCGCCATGCGAACCATTAACTGTTTTCCAGCGTGAAGCAAGGTTTCGTGCAGATTATCTAGCAGCAAGAAGCAGAACCTGGAGCCATCTGGGGTGATTATGGGGTGTCGTTCATTATAGCTTAGTGCAGCATGAGCTAGACGACCTTTTACTCGCATGATCCCAGCATTGCCCAGCATAGCGTTTAGGGTGAGTAGTGAGCTTTTTTTGTTAATTGGTTTTGAAGTCTCCAACGCCTGCATTTCTTCTAAAAAATGGTCTGAGTTACTGCGATCAGTTTCATTTTTGCGTGATTTATCTCTTCCTGTGTAAGAGCCAATGTGGTGGGAATTGGGGATTTTTGTGAGCTGCGGATAAAACGATACATAAAGGCAACAACTCTTAAGGCTCGAGAAAAGGAGGAGAAGCGCTCCAGGATAGCTGTGCATTCCACGGTGTGTAGGGATTCTACCGGTCTCTGCTCCGGAGGGGCTGGATTAGAGGGGATTGGTTTTGGCCATGCAGCAGATGATTTGGCGAGCCATTTTGGCCCATTCCACCATAAGCTACATTCAGCTAGATCTTGAGGTTTGCTTCCACGGGTGCCTAAGTCTGCTGACGTTGTGGATAATTTGAGTAGTTCGGTTGGCCACATATGCTTTCCATGTATGTGGTGGTTTTTCAAGCCAAGCTAACACAATCGAGGAGTCTGACCAGAGTGTAAATTCGTGCGGTGGCAGATTCAGTTGGGATCGGGTATGGCAGATAAGTTTTGATAACAACACGGCGCCGCAGAGTTCTAACCGTGGCAGACTTACCGTTTGTACGGGTGAACTTTAGTTTTTGGCACAAAAAGATGGGTTGTGAAGGAGCTCACTTCGTGTTGCACTCTAATATAAACGCAAGCACAGAACGCTTTTTCGGAAGCGTCAGAGAAACTGTGCAGCTGTATGTGTTTGTCTTGGGAGAATTCTACCCATCGGGGTATGTTAATGGTGCTTATGGCTTGAAGGTCCTCGCGAAAAGTGTTCACTTATGGAACGCTGTGGGTTTAACGTGTTCGTCCCAGTCAGTTCCTTCTAACCAGAGCTGTTGGAGGAGAAATTTATCCAGTATCATTATTGGCGATAGCCACCCTGCCGGGTCGAAGAGTTTCGTTACCGCTGACAGTAGGAAAAGGAGTCAGTTAGTGCATTCCATCTTATACCCAGCATTTTCGTTGAGCTTGTATCCTGAAATTTAAGAAACTCCGTATCTAAGACATCGTTTTCTGGGATTAATTAAAGGATTTTTGGCTGATTTGCTGTCATTTTTTTCAGCGGAAAGCCTACTGATTTTAGAGCTTCAATAGTTTGGGTCATAGAGTTGAGAGTGGACTGTATATTGTGTGAGTAAATCATCTACATATCGTCGTTTAAAGTGCTAAACCGCGTATCAAAAAAATGCAAAACCGCGCTTGTGAAGTTGTAGAAATCATTTTCTAGAGTGTAAAAACATTCACATTTCAAAATGGTTCTCTTTTTTATAAAGCAATCGCATTTCTGGCTAGTATATTTCAGGACGAATGGATAAGGATTGAGCTAAGAGCTCGTGTGAGCAAATCCAATTTTTGGCAGCCAATGTCAGTTACGCGGTTTTTCAGAATGACGATACGCGGTTTTGTACTTTAAACGACGATATGTATCGTGTAGAACTTATGATGTTCTTGGCGAGGGGGTATTTCTCTTGACAATCGTGAACTAACTGATGGAGCGTGCGAATTGCCAGATATGGGGCGCGGTTAACCCCGAAAGTGACGGGTTTTAACTTAAAATCTTCGATTGGCAGGTGAGGGGCTTTCCTAAAGAGAATCCTTTGGAAATTTTTTGATCTTCTTTATGGACCAGTTTTTGGCGATACATTTTCTCTATGTCGCCATTAAAAACGAATTTACGCCATTTGAGGATAATGGACGTCAAGTCGTTTTGGAGTATTGGGCCTGTATAAAGAACATCATTAAGGGAGTTTCCTGAATGTGATGTTTTAGATGCGTTAAAGACGACACGCACTTTTGTCGTTTTTCTGTCGGGCTTTAAGACAGCATGATGGGGTAAATAAAATGAAAAATATTTTCCGTTTTTTATTACTTTAAGGGGGGCATCCTGCTCCATTTTTAAGTACTCATTCAGCACCTCTGAGCACTTGTCGCGCAATTCCGGCCTTTTCTCCAGAGTCCTTTCGATGCTTATGTATTGTCTTGTATTGCTGGTCTGCTGGGCGGGAGTTTCCTAAGGCAAGTGCGTCCGGGAATTCTGGTTTGAAGGGCAGTTTTACCACGTATCGTCCATCCTCTCGTCTGGTGGTCGTGGTCTTGTAAAGTTCTTCCCAGAATTCTTCTTCTGATGATTTGGGTTGAGTGGTTTCTACCTCCTCCTGCTCCCAAAACCTTTTGAGCAGCGTGCTGAGTTCGGGTTCTGTTGCCTCTGTGACTTGGGTGGAGAACGTCGAGATATGTTCTCTGACTGGACCGGTGAGTATCCATCCGAATATTGTGTTTTGGACTAATAAGGTGCCCTGTACGCTGTGTTGTAGCCTTTCCAGGAATATATTGGGACTTATATCGTTGCCTTTCACCATATCGATTTTCGCTGGTATAAAGCAGTTGAGGTCAGCGAGTTCCAGAGACAGGAATTCGTATATGTTAACATTTGACACTCTAAACGTAGGTAGAAAGTGGGTAAGCTGTGGGAGAATGATGGCACTAGTCGTGATCTTCTGGCCGAAGTCGAATGAACAAAGCGTTAGCTCGCAAATTTTATTTGAGTTTTGTACTACCATCCCTCCAATTCCAGAGATTTGGTGGTGAGTTTCTCTGGTGGGAAGGCTGTTATATACGTTGTGCGTGAATACGCACTGTTATATACTTTGTATGTGAACATGCTCCTATACTAATTACTACTTGGTGAACGCACTCATGTACGATTACTATGGAAGGGAACGCACCCATGTAGATATACATATACAATAATCATATGTTCTGCTGAATCGAAAAATAGAATAAAAAACGTGTTTTTCTACCAAAAATACAATAAAGGCCAAGTAGGTTTTGAATCCGTGACGCCACAAAGGTTTTCTGTAACCCTTGATCGATTAGAGCCCGGATTTTATGATATTCCCCTCCGAAGTATATTGGGACTATTGCCGTGGGGAGTAGGGTTGTTGTGCTGCTACTTGGGCTTTTTGTAATCGTATTTTTAGCAGCCTGCTCGGATGTTGAAGGGTATTCTTGGTCTATCCGATTTTGAGTCGACATTGGCGCCACGGTTCTTTGAGGTCTTAAGTTGGCCCTAATTGATTGGGATTGTGGTTGGAAATGGAGAAGGGTGTGATGTCTTTTTTGGCAGTATACGCATAGGAACTTGCTCTGACAGTCACCTTTGAGGTGGGACTAAGAGAGGCAATTTTCACAATATTTATTTTCTCTTGCGAACTTGAGGCGTTCCGTTACAGACAGCGCTTTGAACTTCACGCATGTTTTCACTGGGTGATTAGAGTTGCACAATTTACATGATACTTGACGACTGAGCTCAGTATGAAAATTGAGGGTCTAATTTTTACTCATGAAAGTTGAGTTGTGGTTTATTGGTCTGGGAGTGAAGTTTGGCAGAGGCGTTCTCGCTTTTCCTGGGCGATACGTGCTGAGTCTTTCTACAACTTCGTACCAGGTTGTTAAGAAGTCATCATATCTGCCCACAGCGGCAGTTCCTTTCGGGAACTCAGAGACTGTTCCCCCAACGAAATGGTTTCACTGGGCAGTTTTGAAGAACAAATATACAAAAGTATAGGGTCCCAATCAGAGGTTGGGATTCCTTGTGCTGCTAAAGTGGATAAACAGTTGTTAATCGTGGTTTGGAGTTTCTGAATCTGCTCACCGTTCTCCGAGTAAATCGATTGGAAATTGAAGAGTCTTCAGTTGGTTATCAACCAATATTCTGCGCTTCTCGTACCGCGCTTTCAATGCGTCCCAGGCTTATTTGAAGCTTTCATCAGTCAGCGGGTATTGCTTGACCAATTGACCTGCCTGGCCCCTCGTTTTTTTGACGCAAATGGTAGAGTTTCTGGGCTGGTGTTAGCTTGGGGTGATTTCCATAGACTACCGTGAACATGTCCCTAAAGGCCGGCCAGTCTTCGCACCCACCATGAACGACTTCAGTGTCACATGGTGGTACTTTGAGAAATACATCAGGGGGGTGTGAAGTATTTGTGGTGTTACAAGGTGCTGGTTGTGGGCTGAAAAGCTGCAGAGCGTCTAAAATCTGAGACAAGCAATTTTCGTAACTCTCTGAGCATTTTTTATATTTTTGTTCTATTGAACCGATTGACTCCTCGTGATCTCCTGACAAAGAAACTCCTTTGTAGGATTGTACGAGTGATTCCCACAGTCTGTCAAGTTTGCGGATCTTGACCTTTAGTAGGGATTCAGTTTGGCCAGATATGAGTGTACTTGACCATGTCGAGTAAAATGACTCCAATCTATTACTTTCAAAAATTAAAGTCTGAAGGCTTGTATTTGAGTCCATTTCAGCGAGAGAGGCTGGGGTTTTCTTATCCATAGTAAGATATTGTAAGTTCTGATTTAATTTATTCAACAAAACCTTGCTTCAATATTTATGGGAAACTAGCGCAATTGAATGACAAAGGTCTTAATGCCTTCTATTTGTTTTAATTTAAATAAGTTTAAATTAATTTGAAAATGTATATTTATATAATTTTTTTTATTTTTATTTATTTTTTAATTGATTTGTTTCGACCCACTGTGGCGTAATTCCTTTTTGTTTCACTGTACTATCCTAGCGCGTCTAAGAACAGTAACAGTGATTTTTATGTGCCGCTTGAGAGCGAACAAAAGGGGTGGAGCGTACTTGAGTGGTTTTTAAACCCGAGCGCACTTGTGCACAAGGGTATATTAATTTTGTTCACATAACGGTTGTTTGTAACAGCCAAAACGAATCGAGATAGATATAGACAAATGTATACATAAATGCTCATAATGAATAGAGAAATCGATTAAGCCATGTCTGTCTGTCCGTCCGTCCGTTCGTGTACACGATAACTCGAGCAAACATTGAGATATCTCAACGAAATTTGGTATACAGGTTTTCGTTAATCCAAGGTAGGGTGGTATTGAAAATGGGCGAAATCGGACTGTAACCACGCCCACTTCCCATATAATGGTAATTTCCAGAAATACGAAAACTGCGATATTTTAGGAACTACTGAAGATAATTCACTCAAAATTGATATTTACAATAATTTTCAGACGAAAAATAAGAATATTATACATTTTTGGGAAATGGGCGTAGCCACGCCCACTTATGGGTACATGTGCATATCTTGGTAACCGCTGGACAGTTGTTGGCCTTGGTACAGTATACTAAATGGCCGAAAATTTTAAAAATCGGACAATAACCACGCCCACATCCCATATAACGCTAATTTAGAGAAATACAAAATCTTCGATAAATCAGTAAATATTAAAGCTTATTTATTCAAAATTGAGCTTGTAACAATTCTTTACCAAGAAATACGTTGATGGTAAAATTTTGGAATTGGGCCACTTATGATCACATATACATATATATATCGGTAACTGTTCTACCAATTTGTACCAAACTCGGTATGGTTATTGTGCTTGCCACATAAAAGAAAAACGTTGAAAATTATTGAAATCGGACTAAAATTACGGCCGCTTTTCATATAACGGTAAATTTCAGAAATGCATAACATTATAATATATAATATATCTCAACTAATTTATATTTAGAAAGCCGTTTGTTAGTTTTCGCAAAGCTCGAGAGCGGCTGAACCGATTTTTTTGAAACTGCCACCTACCGCACGTGTCCCAAGGATGGTTTTAGGTTAAACAAAAATCTATGTGTAAAGCGGCGTGGCACTTCCCATACAAACCGAATTTCTCATGCTACATATCTCTGAAAGTGTGCATGGCAGAGTTCTGGAACTTGGTATGGAGATATACGAAATCAATCGCATACCCTTGGAGAAAAATTTAAGCTATTGTAAAAAGGGTTGTGGCATCTCCCATACAAACCAAATTTTTGACACTACGTATCTCTGGAAGTGTTCATGGTAGAGTTCTGCAACTTGGTATGGAGATGTACGAAATAAATCGCATACTCTTGGAGAAAAATTGGAACTATTGGAAAAGGGGGCGTGGCATCTTCCATACAAACCGAATTTTTCATACTGCCTATCTTTGGAAGTGTTCATGGTAGAGTTCTGGAACTTGGTATGGAGATATGCGAAATCAATCGCAACTCATGAAGAAAGAGGGCAGCTGTTGGAAAGGGGGGCGTGGCACCTCCTATATAAATCGAATTTTTATACTGCATATCTCTGAAAGTATTCAGATATGTATGTAGTTGAAATCAAGCCCATACTCATGGAGAAAATTTGGGCTATTTGAAAAGAGGGTGTGTCTTTGAATATATTTTTTAATTCTTTTGTAGGTGTATTGGTGAGTGAAATCCTCCTAAATGGTTGTACGGATTTCAACGAAACTTTTTGTGTGTTTGAGTGGGTCTCTGGATCGTTTAGTTTCACAATTTAATCCGACAGTTGGCGCTGTAGTTGAGTTATTACTAAAAATCTTGTTTATGATCCTATTTGGATAATGTTTTAAATATGTATGCAATACTATTGCAAAAACGTGCTGCCGAGTGGTGCTGAAGTCTAGCTATTACTAAAAATAGCCAAGTGAGAAAAGGGGCCGTGAAGGTCAGATTAAATCGACCTGTTGCACCATTGAGTATATCGAACGCTCCTGCGTTGCGATTGGCACAATGGGTGTGATATTCCAATATTATTATGCGTTCAAACTTTTAAGGTATTTCGTCTGAAATAAGAATATGTATATTGCATTTCTGTAGAACAATGATTCGCACCCATTTTGAAAGTGCCACCAACTATACTGTAAAGCTTCTAGGACCTTTACCATAGAACCGGGTCATTGTTGCCACCAGGGAGTGAAGAGAAAATAATTTATTTCGCTTTGCGAATAACCGTGCTATGAAATGCCGCACAACTGGAGAATTTCAAGAACTTCTTCACGGACATTTATTAGGTTATATAAAGCGGCAAATGACCACCAAACCATAATCTTAGCAGACGAATGTGCCAATGAAAATCGTAAACGTGAATTGTTGGTGAAAATGTTGGACCAAAAAGTTTTAATAAAACATATAAAAATTTTGGGCGGGACGAAGTTCGCCGGGTCTGCTAGTAAATATTATAAATGTGAAAGTTTGTATGTTTGGATGTTTGGGAAATCATCACGCGGAAACGACTGCACAGATTTGCATAAAATTTTGTACGCAGATAGCTTATGAGCCGGATTGGTTAATAGGCTATTTTTTAACAGTTTCCACCTGTTAAAAAAGTCTAATTTATTTAATATGCGGGAACGACTGAATGGATTTGAATGAAAATTTGCAAGCAGATAGCTTATGACCTACAGTGGAAAATAGGCTAATTTTTTGGAAAAGTTGCCACCTGTTAAAAAAGTTTAATTAAATTAATACGCGGAAACGACTAAACGGATTTGCATGAAAATTTGCACATAGATAGCTTATGACCTAGGTTAGAAAGTAGGCTACTTTTTTTAAGAGTTGCCACCTGTTAGAAATGTTTAATTTAATTAATACGCGGAAATGAGTGAACTGATTTGCATGGAAGTTTTCGCACAGATAGCTTATGAGCTAGATTGAAAAATAGGTTACTTTTTTAAGAGTTACCACCTGCTAAAAAAGTTTAATTAAATTAATACGCGGAAAAGTCTGAACGGATTTGCATCAAATTTTGCAAGCAGATAGGTTTATGACCTACAGTAGAAAATAGGCTAATTTTTTGGAAGAGTTGCCTCCTGTTAAAAAAGTTTTAATTAAAGTAATACGCGGAAACGACCGAACAGATTTGCATGACATTTCGCACAGAGATAGCTTATGACCAATGTTGGAAAATAGGCTACTATTTTAAGAGTTATCACGTATTAGGAAAGTTTAATTAATTTAATACGTGGAAATGACTGAACTGATTTGCATGAAAGTTTGCACACAGATAGCTTATGACCTAGACTGGAAAATAGGCTACTTTTTTAAGAATTGCTCCCTGTTTGAAAATGAAATTTTGCTCAAGGATGGTTTATGACCTGGATTGAAAAATAGGCTACTTCCTTAACAAACTAGGTTTGTAAAAGTGCGCAGTTTATGTATTACTAATAACAATAATTATTATTTTTTTATATTACGTGCTTTTTATAAGCGTAAAACACAAAATAATTACTATAACTGGTGTTTGGTTTCAAACTAGGACAAACTAGACAAATTAATCATATTTTATTTTTAATTGGATTACCGATTAATGTGTTAAATTATTTAAACGTAATCGCAGCCAGCGATTAACGATTGAAAAAATGTTATCATTAATCGTACAGTTGATTAAGACTACTTAATTTTAATCGTCAAACGCGATTAACATTTTAATCGTTAATCAGATTAACAGTTTGCCAACATTGTGTGAAATCATATTCATATTCACTGAGAAAAATGGACGTTTTTGGAAAAGAGGCGTAGCACCTCCCATACTGACTGAAAGTTTCATATTGCATATCTCTTCAAATGTTTGGGGTAAAGCACTCAAGCTTGGTATGGAAATACATATGTATGCATGTATGTATGTGAAATACCATACTCATGGAGAAAAAATGAGAGTTATTCGAAAAGGTGGTGTGGCAACTCCCATGCAAATTGACAAATTTACTGTTTTATACTGCTTATCTCTAGAGGTGTTCATGGTGGAGTACTGGGAGTTGGTACTGGGGTATGTAAAATCAATTCTAAATTCATGGAAGAAGATTAGGGTTATAAGAAAAAGGGGTGTGGCACTTCCAGTACAAATTTACTTTTTCTTGCCACATATCCCTGGAGGTGTTTGTGGAAGACAGAATTAATTTCATTAAATGGAAAAAGGAGAGCCGGGTTCGACCTTATAATCTAAAGCTCTCTTGAGGCATTTGCTTCAGTAATGAGAAGTGGTATTTTATCAAGGCCAGGTTACTAAATTTGAGTTGGAAATATTAGAACTCGCCGTGGCACCTCCAAGAAGGTTTCACGTTCACGCGTCGTATACCTGGAAACATTTTAAGGTAAACTTAGAGGGATTGATATATTTCGTATGCCTAGCGCGCAGACGAGATTTTATAATTTCGTAGTTTTAAACGGCATTAATACCTTAACTCGCTTAAAAAATAACGAGCTATAACGAAATGGGCACAGAAATAAAATCTAACATCATTAAATTATTTTTCCTATTTGTACAAAAGCGCGGGGTGAAACCCGCGGGTCTAAGCTAGTGTATGTATAAATTACTTATGCACTTACACATGCATACGTACATATATCCCTCCACTATTTTTATTTTTTTTTGTTTTTATTAAAAGATTAGAAAAATATGAAAATATTTCTGCAATCAAATTTTCTATTCATGCAAACAGCCAAACGCATAAATATGTACGTATGTACACATGTATTTGTAAATATGTAGATCCCTGCAAAAAGTGGGGCTAGTTTAAATACTAGTACGGGACCACGCTACCTTGTAACCAACACTAGTAACCAAAGTGGTCCAAATATATGGAGAAAATATGGTAACATTAACATTGCGATGTCATTGGACCTGACCACCTCTGGTCCAACGCTGCATAACATGGGACCACTTCTGGCCCACCACTGCAGCTACCTATACACCTACTCCTTTTGGACCATGGCACACTCGGCATCCGTATCGTATTGCCGATCGGCTGCGAAGAGGTGGTGTTCAACACATTTATCAGTTTTTTACGTTTGAAGTGGTCCAGGTTAGCATAACAAGTTACTAGTATACAACCTGGTCCTTTTGCACATACTTTAAAACCACGACCCAATGGACCACCTGGTCCTCAAATTTTTGCAGGGATACGTATTGTATGTATGTAACATATATATATGTACATACAAATGTACGATTGGTCGGCTTTCGTCTTCCCCTCGCCGCTCCCATCAACACAAATTATTCAATTTCTGCGAATCGACACCAGATTGCCACGTGCGCGAAAATATTAACCCTCCGTTTACGAAATATTTAGATTTTCGCATAAGTTTGCATTTAATAAAGCCATACTCGTACATTTTGTATGGAGAATAATATTAATTAATTTAAAATTCTGCATGTAACCATGTTCTCGACGATACATGTAACTTTCATAAAGATTAAACATAAAAAGCGTTGAAAATAGTGTGTTATTAACAGCAGGAACCAAAAAAAAAAATTTGTCCGCTAAAATGGGTTAAACACAAACTGGAATTGACATTTTTACACGCATACATGCATACATTCATATACACATGTACAGTGGAGTAGCATTAGCTTGAACATTGCATTGCTTGTACTTTGATGTGTTTTACCATGTTCTGACCGACAACGAAATCACTTTGAAAACGAGTTTTGGGATTGTGGGCTGAAGACTGTTCACACCGGCTGTTAGTGTTTTCGTCGACATTTCTTACATCCTCTGATTACTGTTTCGCTACGCAAAAACCAAACCAAAATGCTTTTCCCCCATTTTCTTTTCATTAGCAACCCCTTACTTTCATTCTTATTTTACTTTGGCCAGCCAATTAACAATAAATCCGAAATGGCGTATTAAAGATGAATCGATAAATAATCGAAAAAAACTAGTGACGACACCGATTGGAATGAGTGGAGCGTGAGTTTTCAAGTAGTTTTCAGCGAAAAGTGGTTTTCGTTTGACAGATTTTACATGGACGAAAACACAAGTTTTAGGTCGAAAACCAGTTTTAGCAACGAAAACATGTTTTCGATGTCGGTCAGAACATGGCATTTGAATCTTTTATGGTACTGAAGATTTGCTTACGGATGAAAAATATTAAAAATCTTCCGTGCATATATGTATGTAAATATATTTTTAGTAGCTTATACCCGCGGGTTTCACCCCGCGCTTTTGTACAAATAGGAAAAATAATTTAATGATGTTAGATTTTATTTCTGTGCCCATTTCGTTATAGCTCGTTATTTTTTAAGCGAGTTAAGGTATTAAGGCCGTTTAAAACTACAAAATTATAAAATCTCGTCTGCGCGCTAGGCATACGAAATATATCAATCCCTCTAAGTTTACCTTAAAATGTTTCCAGGTATACGACGCGTGAACATGAAACCTTCTTGGAGGTGCCACGGCGAGTTCTAATATTTCCAACTCAAATTTAGTAACCTGGCCTTGATAAAATACCACTTCTCATTACTGAAGCAAATGCCTCAAGAGAACTTTAGATTATAAGGTCGAACCCGGCTCTCCCTTTTCCATTTAATGAAATTAATTCTGTCTTCCACAAACACCTCCAGGGATATGTGGCAAGAAAAAGTAAATTTGTACTGGAAGTGCCACGCCCCTTTTTCTTATAACCCTAATCTTCTTCCATGAATTTAGAATTGATTTTACATACCCCAGTACCAACTCCCAGTACTCCACCATGAACACCTCTAGAGATAAGCAGTATAAAACAGTAAATTTGTCAATTTGCATGGGAGTTGCCACACCACCTTTTCGAATAACTCTCATTTTTCTCCATGAGTATGGTATTTCACATACATACATGCATACATATGTATTTCCATACCAAGCTTGAGTGCTTTACCCCAAACATTTGAAGAGATATGCAATATGAAACTTTCAGTCAGTATGGGAGGTGCTACGCCTCTTTTCCAAAAACGTCCATTTTTCTCAGTGAATATGAATATGATTTCACACAATGTTGGCAAACTGTTAATCTGATTAACGATTAAAATGTTAATCGCGTTTGACGATTAAAATTAAGTAGTCTTAATCAACTGTACGATTAATGATAACATTTTTTCAATCGTTAATCGCTGGCTGCGATTACGTTTAAATAATTTAACACATTAATCGGTAATCCAATTAAAAATAAAATATGATTAATTTGTCTAGTTTGTCCTAGTTTGAAACCAAACACCAGTTATAGTAATTATTTTGTGTTTTACGCTTATAAAAAGCACGTAATATAAAAAAATAATAATTATTGTTATTAGTAATACATAAACTGCGCACTTTTACAAACCTAGTTTGTTAAGGAAGTAGCCTATTTTTCAATCCAGGTCATAAACCATCCTTGAGCAAAATTTCATTTTCAAACAGGGAGCAATTCTTAAAAAAGTAGCCTATTTTCCAGTCTAGGTCATAAGCTATCTGTGTGCAAACTTTCATGCAAATCAGTTCAGTCATTTCCACG
>NW_023458555.1:106170205-106190132 GCF_013731165.1 Rhagoletis pomonella | reverse complement strand
TTAAAATTAATCATGATTAACTGTAATCAGATTGAATTTAATCGAATTAACTAACTAATTAAAACATCAATCGATTAATGCCAACATTGATTTCACATACCTATCACTATACCAAGTTTCAGTTCTCTCCCACAAATACTTCCAGAGATATGTATGTAATATGAAAATTCCAATTTGTATGGGAGGGACCTTGAGTTATCGGACCTACCTTCAGTCTAAGACCATCCTTCCGAAATCCGTAGTAAGTGTACTAAATTTCCTTCTGATCGGAAAACCGGTTAAGGAAGTAGCCTATTTTTCAATCCAGGTCATAAACCATCCTTGAGCAAAATTTCATTTTCAAACAGGTGGCAATTCTTAAAAAAGTATCCTATTTTCCAGTCTAGGTCATAAGCTATCTGTGTGCAAACTTTCATGCCGTCCGTGTACACGATAACTCAAGCAAAAATTTAGACAGCTCAACGAAATTTGGTATGTAGGTTTCTGTTAATCCAAGGTAGGTTGGCGTTGAAATCGGACAGTAACCACTCAAAATTGATATTAACAATAAATTTCTGACGAAAAATAGGAATATTATAATTTTTTGGGAAATGGGCGTAGCCACGCCCACTTATGGTTACATGTGCATATCTTGGTAACCGCTGCACAGTTGTTGGCCTTGGTACAGCATACTAAATGGCCAAAAATTTTAAAAATCGGAAAATAACCACGCCCACATCCCATATAACGGTAATTTAGAGAAATATAAAATATTCGATAAATCAGTAAATATGAAAGCTAGTTTATTCAAAATTGATGCTTGCAACAATTCTTTACCAAGAAATACGCTTATGGTAAAATTTTGGAAAATGGGCGTGGCACCGCGCACTTATGATCACATATATGTATATCGGTAACCGTTCTATCAATTTCTACCAAACTCGGTATTTTTATTATGCTTGCCACATAAAAGCAAATCGTTGAAAATTATTGAAATCGGACTAAAATTACGGCCGCTTTTCATATAACGGTAAATTTCAGGAATGCTTGACACTGCAATATTTTGAAATTTAAGGACGCTAATTTACTCAAAATTGATACACCCCGGCTTACCATCTAGCGGTAGCATTCGGAAAAGTGGAAAAAAATATATTTAATACTTGCGCCGGGTATTTAATGTTCGGCTACGCCCGAACTTAGACTTTCTTACTTGTTATTTTAGTTTTTGTTTTGATCCGACACAAGCACGCGCCTGCCTCCGCAAGCACCCCCTCTGCCTAGTGCTTATTAGATTTATGTTTCTCTTTTCGTTTTCGTTCTTATTATTTTTCATTTTGCTTTAAACTATGGTAAATTCCGGCTCGCGAGTGGTAGAATTGAAAATCTTTGGTGTGGTGGCAACGAGCATTCTGCCTTGCAGTGGAGAATTCTGGCTCGCACAACTCAAAATTTCTGCAGAACAAAAAACGGTCACTGGAAATGCGCCTTCGCATTTATAAACGTTCTCTGGTCTAAGTGCAATATTAATTTATATGTCGATACGTATGTTTGCAGTCGCAAATAATGTCGCTATGTGTCTGCAAAATTCGGGCAACTACTGTATATGTATGTAGTTTTTTAAATGTACAGCTATATACAGTGACGAGCAAAACTGTAACATGGTGTAACGCTTTTTATATCAGCCGAAGCTATCTTTCCAAGTTATAACGACATTCATACTTTTGTGGTGTTCTTCCGATCAGTTTAGTTTGGTTGAAATTGTTGTATTTGTTAGGCTTTCCTGATCTAACCGTTGTGTAAATGAAAATACTTTATTTAGCTTTTTCCCGACGTTTCGCTAAGATTTTTAGCATCTTCAGGGGAGTTTTTGTTTATTTACCTGGGCAGCAATAAATATAAAACATTAACAAAACAACAAAGAACCAATAAACATATGTATACATAAAAAACAAATAGCTTGGTTTAACGCAAAAGAGTTATTAACTTACATTATATTCAACATTAAACTTTATAACGTAAAACTAAATAGCATTACCAACGCTTGTGGTAGCTTTGTCTAAACTGAATGTTAATGATATTTATAAACATAATAAATAAACTGCAGCGATGTCATCGGTATCCTCTTTCTTGTTCATTGCATTGTCCCTTTTCTGCATTATTCTTAAGCTTTCTTGTTTTTGTTCTTTTCTCTACATCAAGTATTCTTGCGTTCGCCAAATCAGCTGTATGGCCACTGGTATTAATATGATGCGCTAGCGCTGTGCTGTTTCATTGTTTTTATATGTCTGCTTCGTGTTCGCTTAGACGAGTACCCAGAGCTCGCTTGGTTGTTCCGATGTACACTTTGTCGCAGTTTTCGGCTTCTTTACCATTGCACTTTATTTCATAAACCACATTGTTTTGTTGTTTGAATTCTATAGGGGATTTTGTTTTTGTAAATATTGTGGATAAAGTGCAATTGGATTTGTATGCTAGCGTTATGTTCTGTTGTTTAGCAATGTGTTGATTTAAGTTTTCGGATAACTGCGGAATGTAAGTAACACTGAAATATCGATTTGTGGTGTTTGTTGTTACTTTACTCGACGTTTTATTAAGGTGGCCGTTTATTTCTGTAGTTTTTTTGTTTTATTAAGTCACGTGTTAGCTTTTCTGGGTAGCTATTACTTTTTAGGATCTTTTTTAGTTTTTGTATGTTTATGTCGTGAAATTTCCTGTCACTCAATGTGAGTACTTTGTGTATTAAATTTTAAGCTGTATTGATTTTGTATTTTTTAGGTTGTGAAGATAAGAAATTAATCAGACGAGCCGAAGACGACGGTTTTGAGTACCAGTCCAATAGGAGATTATTTCTTTCCCTGTGGATGTGTACGTCGAGAAAGGGGATGCTGGCCTTATGTTCCATTTCCATGGTGAATTGGAGTTTGTGGTGGTATTTGTTAAGGGTTTTTAAGATTATATTCACGTCTTTTCGTTTAACTATAGCAAAGATATCATCTACATATTTGGATATAAATTTAATATCGATGTTTGAGTGTTTTAGCTCCGAAATGGTATTGTCAAGTAATTCGTCCATGAAAATATCAGCAATAGTGGGAGAAACGGGGTTGCCCATTGGCATTCCGCAGGTTTGAGAATAGAACTTATTGTTACACTTTTTTAGCAGGTGGTAACTCTTAAATAAGTAGCCTATTTTGCAACCTAGCTAATAAGCTATCTGTGCGAAAACTTTCATGCAAATCAGTTCACTCATTTCCGCGTATTAATTAAATTAAACATTTCTAACAGGTGGCAACTCTTAAAAAAAGTAGCCTACTTTCTAACCTAGGTCATAAGCTATCTGTGTGCCAAATTTCATGCAAGTCCGTTTAGTCGTTTCCGCGTATTAATTTAATTAAACTTTCTTAACAGGTGGCAACTCTTCCAATAAATTAGCCTATTTTCCACTATAGGTCATAAGCTATCTGCTTGCAAAATTTCATGCAAATCCATTCAGTCGTTTCCGCGTATTAATTTAATGAAAATTTTTTAACAGGTGGCAACTCTTAACAAAAGTAGCCTATTTTCCAAGCTAGGTCATAAGTTATCTGTGTGCAAGGTTTTATTGAAATCCATTCAGTCGTTCCCGCATATTAAATAAATGAAACTTTTTTAACAGGTGGCAACTCTTAAAAAAATAGCCTATTAACCAATCCGGCCCGTAAGCTATCTGCGTACAAAATTTCATGCAAATCCGTGCAGTCGTTTCCGCGTGATGATTTCCCAAACATCCAAACATACAAACTTTCACATTTATAATAGTTATAAGATACATAACTTGCATAGACTATAATAAAATAGTAGGTATGTGAAATTTACATGACTTTAGACAATTGTCGCAAAAAGTCAAAATACTGGCTTATAAAGTCTTATAAATTTAGCTGAAATAGAAAAATTCATACATGTTTGCAAAAATCCATTTGCATTCAGCAAATATCATGTTTAAAAATAATAGGGCTATTCGCGATCCGGTGCAAATGACCTAGCATTTGCATTTGTCATTGCTTGGCAAATTTGCAATACCGAAAATCCATAGCAAAAAAATGCTATGCATTGCATTCATAAACAAAACCAAAGCTGATGCACAAAAATTGTTTTGCAAAAGCTTTACCATGACAGTTTAATAAAGGTCGCTCACAATCCATGGCATATTTCTGCAATTACATAAATTTGTCAGCTCTTATGCACCGAATCGCGAATAGCCCTAATATACTATAATATATAATATCTAAAAATAAAGAAATAGAAAAATGCATACATGTTTGCAAAAATCAATCTGCAATCAGCAAATCGATTTCACGCAAATATCATATTTTTGGCAAGCAAGCAAGTGTACAAAAACCCGCTCCTTCCCCGTTTACCGCTTCTTGCTGAGCACTTGTCGTACTGACTGCCATTTTTATACCCGAGCGCACTTGTGCACAAGGGTATATTAATTTTGTTCACATAACGGTTGTTTGTAACAGCCAAACCGAATCGAGATAGATATAGACAAATGTATACATAAATGCTCAGAATGAATAGAGAAGTCGATTAAGCCATGTCTGTCCGTCCGTCTCTCCGTCTCTCCGTCTGTCCGTCCGTCCGTGTACACGATAACTCAAGCAAAAATTTAGACAGCTCAACGAAATTTGGTATGTAGGTTTCTGTTAATCAAAGGTAGGTTGGCGTTGAAATCGGACAGTAACCACGCCCACTTCCCATATAACGGTAATTTCCAGAAATACGAAAACTGCGATATTTTAGTAACTACTGAAGATAATTCACTCAAAATTGATATTTACAATAAATTTCAGATGAAAAATAGGAATATTATAATTTTTTGAAAATGGGCGTAGCCACGCCCACTTATGGTTACATGTGCATATCTTGGTAACCGCAGCACCAATTTCTTCCAAGCTTGGCACAATTGTTGGCCTTGGTACAGCATACTAAATGGCCGAAAATTTAAAAAAATCGGACTTAATCACGCCCACATCCCATATAACGGTAATTTAGAGAAATATAAAATCTTCGATAAATCAGTAAATATGAAAGCTAATTTATTCAAAATTGATGCTTGCAACAATTCTTTACCAAGAAATACGTTTATGGTAGAATTTTGGAAAATGAGCGTGGCACCGCGCACTTATTCTTACATACGAAGTAATTGTTGTCCTTGAGACAAAAGTCTAGAATACTTAGGAACTTGTTCTTAGGAATCATCGTCATATTTTCTATTTTTGCCCTTTTTCTGTTGGTATATTTGTAAACAGAGATACGACATCAAACGAAACAAGTACATCTTCTTCACATACATTTACATCGGACAGCTTATATTTTAATTCAAAAGAATTTTTTATATTGTAGTCTTTAGAGATGAGTGGCTTTAGGATTTCTCCAACATATTTAGACAAATTTGAACATGGGACTTTACAGGACGAGGCAATACGACGTAGAGGGATTTCTGGCTTATGGATTTTTGGCAACCCATAAAGTCTGGGAGCGGTTGCTGCAATGCTGGTAAGATGTTGCTTTTCTTTTGCGTTTATATATTTGCATTTGTATAAGTCATCCACTATGTTGTTATTTTTTCTTTGCAAAGTATTTGTGGGATCTGCTCGTATTGTTTTGTATCCCCTGAAGATGCTAAAAATCTTTGCGAAACGTCGGGAAAAAGCTAAATAAAGTATTTTTATTTACACAACGGTTAGATCAGGAAAGCCTATCATATACAACAATTTCGACATTCATACTTTTGTTGTACATTCTTATTGATGTGGGAGTGACAGACGGACATAGGACAAGAAGTGGACGTAGCTTTAACATAGTGACAGCGACGTAAGGGAATGCAACTCTGCAACGACAAGAGACGGACAAGATAATTGGAGAGATGAGAGGACGAAAGAGCGATTGTCGACGACCACGTTATGAGAAGACAGCAAACGAACGAACGAACAGTTGACACTTTGGCACCAACCAGAACGCAGCTCATATATCTAAAACTATTACTTTAATTAAATTAAGTACATACGTGAGCAACCTAATGTAAATCTTTCAATAAAGAGATATTAAATACATTAAATAAAACCACGTATTAAACAAATCCGGGGCTCGTCCCGGGATAAGCCAACCGGAGAAAAATATCATCTGCATTTCATGCAAGCAAAGCTGAGCCAAGCGAAAAAGTAGTGACTGCGCGCGAAACACGCAAAACTGCAGAAATCAAAGAAGAGTGACGTCTGCGTTTGATGCCGGCAAAAGTTGAGTAAAAGAAAATTTGCGGCTGCATAATCAATTTTAAGGTGACCAAATTCTCCAAACCTTTGCAAATTTGACATTTGCGTTTGCTGCACCAGCAACAACACGCATTTGTGCCCAAAGGTGACACAATTTTTTCACCGTTACATATAAATCTACATGAAATATATATGTAAGAATACATGTATCAAATCAACGGAGGTATGCAAGCACAGTTACGTAAAAGCAGCACAATAACCTCATAGACGCCAGCAGATCAGGACCTCAGCGACGTCAACAAAACGCAGTTCTGCTTTAGCAACGACGCATTCAAAATTGCTCAAAGCGAACGCATATAATACGAATGGAACAACTGCAGTAGCAACTTCGTCATCATACAAGTTGTTACGAGCAACATTCACTAGTATACATACGAATTTTCGTCACGAAGTGAACGTACAAATACATATGTGAATTGGTACGAGCAGAGCGATCACAGCAGCAACTTCGTCATCATACAAGTTGTTATGAACATAGCTCAATCGTAGACGGCAGCGTAGACAAACCCACCACCATTACGACTAGAACGTTTACTTCAGCAGCGAAGTTGGTAGAAGCAGAGAACAATCACATACGTTAGCGGCAGCAGCAGGTGTATACCAGAAGAAGAGTTGGAAGCAAGCAGCAAGAAGGCGAAGCGAAATAAATGAGAAGTTAAAGACGAATAAGAAGAAGACAAACATTTTTCAAGTGAAGGAAAAACGAAGGTGATCTGAGGTAGAAAGAACACGATAAGAAGGTAAAGAAGTTAAATAGTAAAGAAGAATATAGAAATTATATTGAGAAGCAAAATAAAAGCTAAATATAGAAGTTGAGAATTTAGTGAGAAATTTGTAAAGAAGAAAGTGCAGTGTTGAAAGTTGAAAGAAAATACAATTCTAATTAGAAGGTGACAGTGTAGATAAAGCAGTGCATATGCTGCAAATATAATTGGAATTCGTGCATTTATGTGTATTTATATGGCGTGAATGTTTGGAAAGTAAAACCTTTGTGTTATTATGCACATATGAATGTGCAGATAGATGTAATGCGAAATTGAAGCTATAAGAATTTTACTGGAGTAGGCACGCCAACAAACAATCACATATAAGCATACCAATTAGAAGCATAAAATAAAAACAAATACCTGTGAAATGAAATTTCTGATTAGAATGTGTTGCCAAAAGATGTCTATGTTTTAATTGATGTTCGAATTGATTAATTTTGTTTCATAAAATACGATTTAAAGTATATAAGATTTCAGGTGTAATTAAATTACTTACGTATGTTTATTTATGTGTAATTTGTCGATCATTTAAATTTTATTCACATCGTACAATTACTTAAATATCGTTTTATATGGTTGAAAAGACTGTCGATGATAGCAGAGCGAAATTACTTTGATTTTTAATTGCGTTAAAACAAAACCACTATAAGTATATGTCCGCAAGATATATTTTTAAACCGTTGCATTCAGATTTAAGGCTTAAATAGTAAATAATCGATACGTTTATATTATAAGTATAGCAAAAATGGACACAGGTGCCATAGACGCGGACGCAGTCCTAAAAATGACAGTAGTGACTTTAAAAGAAAAATTAAGAGAGCTAGGGTTAGGAGTGGTTGGACGCAAACATGAGCTTAGGGAAAGACTACTCCAACATTTAGGCCTGATTGATGATGGTGACGACGAGGATGAAGACGAAGATGAAGATGGTGATTCCTAGCCGAATCAATCCGTAATTGAAGTTCCATCCAGACCATCGCCTGCGCCGGTAAGTACCGCCCACTTCACTTTTAAAGATATTCAGGAAAGCCTGTCAATTTTTGATGGTTCCGACACATCCGACATAAAGAAGTGGATCGAGCAAATAGAAGAGAATGCTGAAATCGTAAACTGGAACGAGATTCACAAATTTATATACGCAAAACAATTGTTACGTGGTGCTGCTAAACTTTTCGTAAGTAGTCAAACTGGGTTACGGGATTGGAGTTCCTTGAAATTGTCTCTCAGTAAAGAGTTTAGTAATAAGCTGTCCGCAGCTGATGTTCACAAAATATTAGGGAAAAGACACAAGAAGCAGGGCGAATCATATCGCGAGTATTTGTATGCGTTGATGGAGATAGGCAAATCGGTTCGATTAGATGAAGAAAGTTTATTGGAATATTTTATCGATGGTATTCCTGGTTCTAAATTCAGTAAGGCTGTACTTTATCAGGCAAAAACCATAAGTGAGCTGAAAGAGCAAATAGTCATTTTCGAAAAGATTAAGCAGGAATCACGAGTGGATAGTTTTAAGAAGGTTGAACCATATAACAGGCCCAAACAAGAAAACGTAAATTCTTCTTTGCCAGCAAAAATCGAAAAGAGATGTTATAGATGTGGCGAATTTTCGCATTTAGCGAAAGATTGCAAACAAAGACAATTTAAATGTTTTAAATGCCAACAAATTGGACATAGGTCTTTCGAATGCAAAACACAACCGGGTACGGGTACAAAGCGTGAACATCAACAGGGTACGAGCACAAAGCGTGAACAGAGTCACGTTAATTCAATTGGTGAAGCACCCAAAACTAACTTAAAACTTAAAAAGATAAAAGTTTGCAGCATTGACGTATGGGCTCTAATCGATACAGGCTGTAGCTTATGTTTAATGAGATGCGACATATTTAACAAGTTAAATAAATCTATTCAACTGGTTCCAGAAAGACGGCAACTGTTTGGTATTGGTGCATCCAGAATATCGACTAGGGGTAGTTGTGAAATAAAGGTACAAATAGATAAAAGCCCAGTAAACTTGACGTTCCACATAGTAGAAGCAGGTGACATAAGCTATGAAATTATTCTTGGTACTTCCATTTTTAAATATTTTGACATGCTGGTTCGAGACGATAATATTGAATTTAGAGATAGAATTGTGGCGTCGAGTAACGTCGATAACGAAGATGTAGCAAAAACGGTTGTACCAAAGGACGACGATCCGATGGCAAATATTTTTTCAAACTCTTGTTTTAATATCAGTAGGGAAGAACCAGATTATGACTTAGCTCACCTTAATAAGGGATTGGCTAGTGCGGTAAGGCAAATGATAGATGAGTTCAAGCCAATGAAGGATAATAGCCCTTCAGTGAACATGAAAATCATTCTTACTGACGAAGTTCCTGTCTATCAACCGCCGCGAAGGGTGTCATATGAAGAACAAAAAATTATAGACAAACAAGTCGAACAGTTGCTGGATGAAGGCATAATACGCCCAAGCTGTTCGAACTATGCCTCACCTGTGGTGCTCGTGTCAAAAAAGAATGGCACAAAACGACTTTGTTGCGACTATCGTAAGTTGAATTCGAAAATCATACGCGATAACTTCCCTATGACCTTAATCGATGACGCACTAGAGAGGCTTAGAGAAGCGAATGTATACACGACCTTAGATTTGGCCAATGGGTTTTTCCATGTACCGGTGGATGAAAGTTCCCGCAAATACACAGCGTTCGTAACTCATAGTGGCCAGTATGATTTTCAGTATGTACCTTTTGGTATCTGTAATTCACCAGCAGTATTTTGTCGTTACATCCATGCAATTCTGAATGATTTTATTAGGGATGGGACAGTAGTTGCCTATATGGATGATCTGGTGATCCCGGCTAAGACTGAGGAAGAAGCTATAGAGAAATTAAGGAAGGTATTGAAGCTAGCGAGCGACAAGGGTTTGAGGGTTAATTGGGGAAAATGCCAATTCCTCAAAAAAAGTATACAATTCCTTGGGTATATAATAGAGAACGGTACGATTAGACCTAGTACCGATAAAACCAAAGCTATAGATAATTTTCCTTTACCACAGACGAAAAAATCACTACAAAGATTTTTAGGCTTAATGTCTTACTTCCGCCGTTTCATCAAAAACTATGCCTTAATCGCGAGACCTTTGTCAGACATGCTGAAGAAAACCGAAGAGTTTAGAATGTGCGATAAAGCCGTAGAATCTTTCAAACAGTTGAAAATGGCCCTGATCCAATCACCAGTTCTCACGATGTTTAATCCGAAGGCAATTACCGAAATCCACACCGATGCTTCTATGTATGGTTACGGAGCCATTCTTCTCCAAAAGAACTCCGAAGACCAGCAACTACATCCGGTGCAGTTCATGAGCCGCAAGACGTCACCCGCCGAACAAAAGTATCACTCCTACGAATTGGAGGTACTCGCCATAGTCCAAGCGCTTCAAAAGTGGCGCGTATATGTGTTGGGGTCAACATTTAAGTTAATCACTGACTGCAACGCATTCACAATGACGTTGCAGAAAAAGGACGTGCCGTTGCGAGTGGCACGATGGGCTATGTACCTTCAAGAATTTGATTACGTGATCGAACACCGACGTGGAGCGCAAATGAGGCATGTAGATGCGCTCAGTAGAGTGCAGTGTATGGTTATAGAAGAATCGTTGCGACATCGACTTAGAGAGGCACAGTTGAGGGACCCTTGGACGAAGGCAGTACGTAAGATTTTGGAGGCGAACAGCTACGAAGATTTTTACGTGTATAATGACATCCTCTACAAAGATTCAGCTCGACAGCTAATTGTGGTACCTACGCAGATGGAGAGAGAGGTAATTGAGATGGCACATCGTCAAGGACACTTCTCTGTGAAGAAGACCAAAGATTGTATTGAGAAGGACTTCTATATATCCCGCATAGAGGCAAAAGTCGCAGAAATTGTTAACTGCTGTATAGCTTGTATAGTGGTGAATGCCAAATCGGGCAAAAAGGATGGGTTTTTGGTACCCATAGAGAAGGCAGATAAACCTTTGTTGACTTTCCATATAGACCACGTTGGTCCACTCGCGGCTACTCGGAAACAATATAATTACATCCTCGATGTTGTTGATGCATTTTCGAAGTTTGTGTGGCTCTATTCCACAAAAGACACGGGTTCTGATGCAGTGATTGACCGATTGACGAAGCAGGAAGCCACGTTTGGAAATCCCAGAAGAATCGTCACTGATAGGGGTTCCGCCTTTACATCGCATGCCTTTGAGGATTATTGTAAGAAAAACCACATACAACATTTACTCATCACAACCGGAGTACCGAGAGGAAACGGGCAGGTGGAACGAATGCACAAAATCGTTATACCAATGTTAGCAAAGCTGTCGCAGGATAACCCCGATCATTGGTACAAGCACATTGGAAGAGTTCAGCAGTACATAAACAACTCGGCCCCGAGAAGCACAAAAATAGCACCGTTTAAATTATTGATAGGATGTGACATGAGATTGTCAGAATCATCATCGTTGGACGAAATCGTTGAAAACGAAGCAATTGAGTCGGTCGAAGCCGATCGCAATGAAACTCGAAGATTGGCCAAGCAGGGTATTTCAGCAATTCAAGAAGAAAACCGGCGGAATTATAATCGTAAACGTAAGGAGAATGTAAATTATGAAGTCAATGACGTAGTGGCTGTAAAGCGCACTCAATTTGGCACGAATTTAAAATTGAAACAGAAATACTTTGGGCCGTATAAAATCGTCGAAAAGTTGCCTCACGGCCGTTACAGAGTGGAAAAGCTAGACGAAGTGGAGGGACCTAATTCTACCTCCGCCTTGGCGTCCAGAATTCGGGTCGAATCCTAAGCCAGGAGGGCCGAATGTGGGAGTGACAGATGGACATAGGACAAGAAGTGGACGTAGCTTTAACATAGTGACAGCGACGTAAGGGAATGCAACTCTGCAACGACAAGAGACGGACAAGATAATTGGAGAGATGAGAGGACGAAAGAGCGATTGTCGACGACCACGTTATGAGAAGACAGCAAACGAACGAACGAACAGTTGACACTTTGGCACCAACCAGAACGCAGCTCATATATCTAAAACTATTACTTTAATTAAATTAAGTACATGCGTGTGCAACCTAATGTAAATCTTTCAATAAAGAGATATTAAATACATTAAATAAAACCACGTATTAAACAAATCCACATTGATACACCTGTACTTCCTCTCTAATACCGAATTGAAGTCAATCCAACAACAATAATAAAACCAGCAGACAAAAATGTAAATTAAGGCATATGTTACAGTTTTGCACTTACATATTTTTAATAACTTTTTGACAATTTTCACGAAAAAAAAAATTTGTTAACACAGTTTTCAGTATAGTTTTGTTTTTTTTAGTTCCTGGATACAATTTGGCATACCTTATGTGTATCTCTGTAAAAATTTTGGAGTTATAGCCTCCCATATATCCTTGGTTTGCTTTCACAGCTCATGTACTCCATTGGACGGACTTGGATACTAAGTAAGCTGCGTTTTAGTTGGTTTCGCAAATTTCGATAAATCCGCAGATTGTGGAGGTCATTTCAAATTTCAAATTTTTGCTTTTGCATCCAGTCTTTGCGAACAATTGCAGTATGTTTTGGGTGATTTTTCAGCAGAAACTTTCCTCTTTTGATTACATGTTGCAAATTTTGTTGAAATATGAACAGGTACTGTTCCTTACGCGTAAGGCGTACTAACGGACCAACAACATTTTTGACATACAACCCCAAACTATTATTGACCGACCACTGTGACTCACAGTTTGTCTTACATGATGCCCTTAGGCTTAATTTGGGTCTTTGATCCAATACAGTGCCCAGTCATCTGATTGAAAGCGATTAATTTAGTTTTGTCAGAACAACTAACCTTCAATTAAATCTTAAAATGTGTTTTTATTGCATTCTGTAAGGCCTAACATATGGCAATAGGCAACGGTCCGGTTTTCGTGCGATTCACCAAAATTCTATCACTCTCACACATGTAATTTGATCAGAAAGGTTTTTTCTTCTTTTATTATGTCTTTGCGTTCAATTGGACAATTCTTCGCCTCGTTGTCTACTGATTTGCATTCAATTTTAATAGCTTAAGCGCTTCTGTAATAGTGGCTGCAGCGCTACTTGCTACTAAGTTCACAAGATATCAGATCGCAATATTTTTTGGCAGACTTCCTTTGTCCTTAGTAACACTTTAGGCTATATTTCTTCTCAGTCTTAACATTTTCATGTGGCGAACTCCAAAATTTTTTTCCACTTTTCCTACGATCCCGCCTTTCCGCAGTAAATCTATTATTTACATATATGTTTCCTGATTAACCATATTATTTACTGGTAATCACTTCTTTAATAGATTACAATACAGAAAAAAGTCATCTGACTTCCAACTAAGTAAAAGATAACTGTGAAATGCAAAACTGAGAATGAGTGCAAAACAGTAACATTTGCCTTAAGTTACATTTTTGCCTGCTGATTTTATTATTGTCGTTGGATTGACTTCAAATCTTTATGATTGAGAGGGAGAAGGGGTGTACCAATAAGAATATATAACAAAAGTATGAAAGTCGCTGGAACTTGGAAAGATAGCAATGGCTGAAATAAAAAGTGTTACAACACTATGTTACAGTTTTGCTCGTCACTGTATACATATGAGCTTCGCGCACGAATTCTTCGCAGCGGCAGAGAATTCGGGAGTTCAGTGGGTCTATTAATTTATCAATATGTATATAAATATGTTAAAATACTGTACGGGACGAAACGGCACATGCCCGAGGAGAACTTCGGTGCTTATATAAATATTAAGAGGGCAAGGGCAATATGACCAGTGTTGCCAACACTTTTTGGGCCTACCGGCTAGATTGGCAAAAAAAAGCGGCTAAAATGTTTTAGTGAAATTTCACATAGACTCTGGCAAAAAACGGCTAAAATGTTTTAGTGAAAATTCACATGCTTTATTTAAATAAATCGCAAGAAACGAAATACTAGTTAACACCATTAATTTATATCGAGTGTATATTCCTCATCATCAAAAGAATCACTATTGTATATATCACCTGAATTCATTAATTTTAAGAGATCGTCATCTACAGTAAAATTATGGCAGCATTTTTCTTCACGTTTTAAACCGTTTCTTATATATAAAATAGCGTTTAACGTTTGAACGCACATTGGATTTCTTTACTTAGTTTTTATTATATTCATTGAACTAAATATTCGCTCTACTTCTGCATTACTTATAGGCAAAACAAGAAAACTAAAAACTAGGTTGGAAAGGTCAGAAAAAGGGTTTTCTCCTAGGGCATTTCGAAATTGATAAACTTCGGCCCAAAATTTTACAGTTGAGTCTAAATTACTCCAGGTATGTAACGTTAACCGTTGCCATTGCATCTCTATGGATGTTATTTCGTCGGCATTATATTTGTGTTTTTGTTGCTGTAGTTGAACAAATACTTTTGGTTTAATTACTCTTAATGTATTTCCAACAAAAAAGTCAATTTTTTTTAGTGTGTCAATATTTGTAGTGAGGCGTTGGCGTAATTCCTTTATTAAAGTGATAATAAAATAGCGACCATTTTCTCGAATTATTTTCTCGGCTTCGTGGTCAAAAGCGTTTGTGCTTACTTTTGTTTTTGAATACTCTTCAAAACTGTGATAAAACTGAGGAAATGGAGCAAGGTAAGGTTCCAACGGGGAGCATATAGGATCAAATGTGTCCGCGCTAATAACCACTAGGGAGCATAGATGCGAAAGTAAAACATTGAGTTCATTAAAAATCTTCATTGGGTCTGCATTATTGCTTTCGAACAACTTGTTTACTTTTTGCACCTGAAAATTTGGCAAATAGTAACATCGGCTAAAAACGGCTAACTTTTTTTTACAAACCGGCTAACAAATCGGCTGCCGGCTAGATCGAATTTTCTCCGGCTAGTTGCTATCAAAACCGGCAAAATCTAGCCGGAAAACGGCTAAAATGGCAACGCTGAATATGACTGGCTATAAATGTACGTTTGTAGTGGATGTTGCGTTTCGAGCAGTGTTGCCGCGAAACGTTTTTAGTGGTAGCTAAATTGCAGCTAAAAAAGGGCTAAAAAAGAGCTAAAAATCGTCGTTGTGGCTAAAAATGGTAGCTAAATTTTTTTACCTTCATCTTATATATAACAAGTAAGAAAGTCTAAGTTCGGGCGGAGCCGAACATTAAATACCCGGCGCAAGTATTAAATATATGTTTTCCACCTTTCCGAAAGCTACCGCTACATGATAAGCCGGCGTGTATAAATTTTAAGTAAACTAGCGTCCTTAAATTTCAAAATATTGAAATTTCAAGCATTTCTGAAATTTACCGTTATATTAAAAGCGGCCGTAATTTTAGTCCGATTTCAACAATTTTCAATGGTTTACTTTTATGTGGCAAGCACAATAACCATACCGAGTTTGGTACAAATTGCTAGAACGGTTAGCGAGATACATATACATGATCATAAGCGGGCGGTGCCACGCCCATTTTCCAAAATTTTATCATAAACGTATTTCCTGGCGAAGAATTGTTGCAACCATCATTTTGAATAAATTAGCTTTAATATTTACTGATTTATCGAGGATTTCGTATTTCTCGAAATTACCGTTATATGGGATGTGGGCGTGGTTATTGTCCGATTTTAAAAATTTTCGGCCATTTGGTATGCTGTACCAGGGCCAACAACTGTGCCAAGTTTGGAATAAATTGATGCAGCGGTTACCAAGAAATACACATGTAACCACAAGTGGGCGTGGCTACGCCCATTTTCAAAAAAGTGTTAATATTCTTATTTTTCGTCTAAAACTTATTATAAATATCAATTTTGACTGAATTATCTTCAGTAGTTACTAAAATATCGCAGTTTTTGTATTTCTGAAAATTACCGTTATATGGGAGGTAGGCGTGGTTATTGCCCGATTTTGCCCATTTTCAATACCATCCGTCCTACGCCCGAAAGAAGTACACGTACTAAGTTTCGTTAAGATATCTTAACTTTTACTCGAGTTATCGTGTGCACAGACGGACGGACAGACGGACGGACGGACGGGCGGACAGACAGTCACCGCTTAATCGAATTCTCTTTTCATTCTGATCATTTATGTATACATTTGTCTATATCTATCTCGATTCGTTTTGCCTGTTACAAACAACCGTTATGTGAACAAAGTTATAATACCCTTGTGCACAAGTGCGCTCGGGTATAAAAATAAGTGCACGTTTTTGGTGTGACAATATAACTTAAGAACGGCTTCACCGAAGTCAACCAAATTTATGCGGCATATTCGGGCCATCATGCAGATATTTTATGTGGAGTTTGCCCTAATTTGGAAAAGGGGCGTGGCATATGTATGTATCTTATGTATACAAATAAGTACACGTTTTTGGTGTGAGCTTATAACTTGAGAACGGCTTCACCGAATTCAACCAAATTTATACGGCATATTTAGGCTATCATGCAGATGGTTTATGTGAAGTTTTCGCGAATTCGTAAAAGGGGGTGTGGCACCTTCCATACTGACTAAAAATTTTTTTGTTGTATTCTCTTGAAATATTTGTGGTAGAGTACTGGAAGTTGGTATAGAGGTATAACAAATAATTCCATACTCATGGATAAAAATGGGCGGTATTGGAAAAGAGGGCGTGGCACCTCCCATCTTATATATAAAGAATAAGTGCAAGATTTCAACCAAATTTATACGGCATATCGGGCTATTATGCAGATGGTTTGTGGTAGGTCTCCCCGAATTCGGAAAAGGGGTCGTGGCACCACCCATACTAACAAAAATTTTTATCTGGTATATCTCTTGAAATATTTGTGGTAGATTACTGGAATTGGTGGCTATACGTGGCTTGTGCAAGATTTGGCTTTCCAAATTGTTTATTTATTCATACCCAAGATGGAAAAACAAAAAATGTTGTGTATCCAAATGTGTTGGATTAAGATTTAAAATAAAGAATCAAAAATTTTGAAATAAAACAAATGATAAATTTTCATATAGAAAAATTCCAGGACTTTTCATTCGTTTTTCAATATTTGGTGTAGAGAAGCACACCGGGGTACTACTAGTATAAATATATACATAAGTATACACGCAAACATTTTCTATAATTACTGGTATAGAAAAACAATGAACTCTGAAAAGAATTAATATTTTATTCAACAAAGAAACTTTTTGTGTAACACATAAAGCATATTAAGGGCCGCCAACTTACCTATTTTAAAGTATAGTTAAATCGTTAATGGATAAGATAACGGCCCAGAAACGTAAGGAACATACATAGACATATGTTTACTTGCCTTAAAGGAAAGGCGTTCGCTTTATGAGCGAAGAGTTAAATTCATGAAAATCATAAAAAAAAATTTTTATGTCAATGATGAATAATGTCAATGATGAAATGAAAAGGGCTAAAAAAGGGTCCTTTTTTTTTTGTGGCCAAAAAAAGAATTTGGTAGCCAAATTTAGCCACCAAAGGGCTAAAACGGCAACACTGGTTACGAGCGCGAATTTTTCTCACACCAGAGTCTTAGCTGAATTGTTAGGATTTAAGCATATAAAAATGTATGTACGTATTAAACTCCTGCGCAATTCCATTTAAACGGCCTAACAAGACATCCGATCGCCGCGCAAATACTTTCCCTACTTTACTCCAGTGCCCGCCAAGCACTTTCCTGGGAAACGAACTATATTCGGCCTTTCACATGTACACAATCGGCTTCTTACACGTACACAATCCGAACGTCAACAGAAATAGTAGAAGAGCAACAAATTTTATTTAGTTGCATGCAAACAATAGGCGAAGCAGGTTGATGACGCATTATTGTTGAATAAAGTAGGTACACTGAGCAGAATGAATGAATATTCATTCAAAACATTCGTACATACACCCCTAGAAATAGGTATGTATATGGTACCAAGTCGTGCCTTTTCTTCATATTAAAAGAACTTTGTGAATTATGTATTTTTTTTAATACCAGACTAGTCCTCAATTAAAACACACAATATGTTTTGTTATTTATCTTTTGGTTTAATCGTTATTTTAAATTGTTCTTAAATGTCAAGTTTTACCTAATTTTTAAATAAATATATATTAGATATATATATTTTTATTTTATTTCTACTTGAAATCAACGAAATTTCCTTTTAATATTCAGAGCGTACGAAACACGTTATCTTTTTTGCTCAGAAATCCACACTTAAATTATAAAAAAAATAATAATAATTTTGTACAATACATACAAAATTTTACCAACTTTTTCCTTTCTTAGGGCCGTTAACTTTCATTATATTTCTATGTTGTTTAGATCTAAAAAATAGCGCACAATGAAAAAAAAAACGGTAAAAAAACATACCAAAGTTTTTATAATAAGTAATACAACACAGAAATTGTTTTCTGTGCATTACCACCAACACAATCTCATTTTTTGTTTCATAACTAATACATTCTCATTTTAAGACTTTTCTCTTTTTGGCGGGCACTGCTTTACTCTCATCGTTCAGGTCAAGTGTGAGTAAACATAAACCAGTTTCTGCAAGCGTACGTAAACTACCGATCAATAGCAAGTCGCGTAGAGTATTTAATTTGCCTTCCGCAACTACTGCGAGTAAAAGGTATTTGACAGTAGAGTACTCTACTGGTAGTACTTGAGTATTTTCGAAGAAAACATACATTTGTGGTATCTGAATAAAACTAAGGACAGGAATGTAGTGGAGCGACGAAGAGAGCGACGAGCAAAACGTATGTACTTTCAACTAAAATATATACATATATATATGATATACATACCTAAGTACATACAGTATTGGCCAATACAATAGCACCCCCATTTCAAAGTCATATTGTTTGCCACTCATGTTTATTTATTTATTTTTAAGAATTTTCAATTAAAATACAGTTCATTCTCTCACATAAACTCAAGTTTAAAACTTTTTAAAAGACCGCAAAAAAGTGAAACAAATTTTCACCCAAATTTCAAACTTTTTTCTCAGAAGCGGTAGAATTTTTTTGAATACACAGTTTTATAGCCCATTCAAATTTCAAGTGGCTAAAAATTACCGTTGATTTTTTAGAATTTTTTTCGCCGAGGATGTTGCGGGTTTCTGCCATATAAAAATAAATTGTGTTTAGTCGTTATATGGAAGCAAATGAGACAAAACAAAATCTAAAAAATCAACGGTAATCTTTAGCGACTTGAAACTTGCACATTATTGGACTAAAATTGAATGCGCTATAAAACTGTGTACTGAAAAAAATTCTAGAGCTTCTGAGAAAAAAGTTTGAAATTTAAGGGAAAGTTTATTGCGTTTTTTGCGGTCTTTTAAAAAGTTTAAAACATGGGTTTATATGGGTTTTGTTAGAGAATGAACTGTATTTTAATTGAAAATTCTTAAAAACAAATAACTAAACATAAGTGGCAAACAACATCGCTTTGAAAGGGGGGTGCTATAGATATGTCCAATACTGTATGTATGTATGTGCATAGATACATATGTGCATAGATACATACATGCATAGATACGTATATGCATAGATACATATATAAGTGTCCGCATATATTTTTTCTCATTACTTGCTCTGTCGCTTCACTGCATAAAAACCAAGTTGTGGGGAAAACCCTGACGATATGCGTACAATTGAAACCAAGGGTTTGAAGATAGCGCAAATTGATGTGACAATTTCAATTTCATATTAAATATATTTATGTATGCATGTACATATCGTCGCCTTAGAGTGTAAACCTGCTACCGACCAAAAAACATATTTTACTGTAGAGGCAAACAACTAAATATATCTTTAACTCTTAGTCTAAGGGGCAAATCCTACATATA
>NW_023458555.1:106155417-106170195 GCF_013731165.1 Rhagoletis pomonella | reverse complement strand
TAGTTTGTTAATCGCGCGCATATATGTAATACTTCTATATTGATAGTAAGCTAACATCTCAATGTGTAAGCATTCCAAAATCAAAGCGAGACAGTCTAGTACTGTTTTTGTCAATGTATTGTGTACTTGAGTGCCGGTTTTGTAGATGTGTTGTGTATATGTTTATTTATAAATGTGTATGTTCTTTTTCTTTCGTACGTGTTTATTGATATATCTGTACTGTAGTGTTTTCGGACGGTACTAGCTCTTACTGCCAATATAGGAGTGTTACATATAAGATCGCGCGACGTTCCATGGCCCTAATCCAGAACGAATGAAGAAAAATTACGTTTTTATGGTTTTATTGGCGAATTTCTAACTTAGCAGGTTTTAGTTTTTGTATTTTCAAAATTAAAGTGGATTTAGCAGGTTTTTTGTATGAATAAAATTGTTTCTATTTAATTTTTTGTGATTACGAGCTCAATTTAAATGTTAATTAAAATAGTATTCCATAGATAAAAACAATTATATATGTATAAAAAAATACAACAGATTTATTCTTCCGTTTATTGCAACAAAAATAGGCAGTTAATAAAACATATATTACTAACTATACGTGAAGTATTCCTCTCTCAAATTAATAGTACAAAGACCACATATAAGATAATTTAAGTAGGAACTCAATAATGCCAGAAAGTATGATACATATTATTCAATCATGAGGTAAATTGTTACAGTAGGCGTGGTAATCTTCAGGAAGTAATCGTTTGAAATACTGGAGATCTCATACTTTCCGCGAGCAATCGGACGCCTACTCTCGTATAAATTCCGAAGGTGAGAAAACGGCAAGGAAACAGCTACTGGGGATTTTCTTTGCGGTATTACTTCCCAATCGTTGGAGAATCTTAGTTTGAAATGTATGTCGCCACTTGGTGTATACCGTAGGGCTAGTATATCAGTTACTTTAGCAGCATCTTTTCCGCGACTGGGACGAATGCTAGTAAAGAACTGAACTGTGTTAAAGCTTTTAAAGAACGTGTAACTAAGATAAGTTACGTCATATGGTTTTGGATTTTTTCTAGCTGATCTACATACTTCAATGTATTCTGCAGGAACATGGATATCTATTTTCTTAAGTGCTCGTTCGATAGTGGAATGGATACAATCAGCTTCCATTTGGGTATGGCCTACTTCAAGAAACTTTTCCTCAATAATGATATTGTTATATTATTGGCATAATACTGTTTCGGTTTTGATATGTGCATTCGTCGCTATAAAAAACTACTGTAATTGGCTCCCCGGGACTATTATTTGATACTACATTTTTATCTATCAAATCTACCCACACGCAGGAAAACTCTCCTGCATTTAATCTTCCTTCTGTTTCGTTCCACAAGTAACAATAATTTCATTGAGATATAAAAAATTAAAGCTTATTTCTGGCTATTACCTTGGCTTAAACGCATAAAGTAATACTCTAAGATAGAACAATAATCGAGCGACAGAAGCACAATATGTTGGATTTAGCAGTTGAATTTGAACTGATTGTACTGAGCAGCTTTACTCATCAAACAATTTTTGACAATTATATTTTTATATTGACGTATTTTTTGCTTACCAACTGCGGAATCGCCTACTCCTTCGAACTGTATCAAAAGGTCAATTTTGCCAAAAAACGGATTTAGCAGGTTTACACTCTAAGCCGACGATATGTACATATGTAAAAATGTAGTTTCAATTTAAAAAAATCGGATAAAGTTTTTCTTTCGCCATTCATACACCTCTACTTTCAGTATTTATTAAAAAAAAATTATGAAATTCAAAAACTATCTCTTGCATTTGGTTTTACTCAATACCGATTTGAGCTGTCGCACATTGTTATAAAAAAAAGCTATCAATGGGTAGGTTCAGAAGGCGCAGCAGTTGACCGTTGCTAAAAAAATCAGTGATCGTTATGCGTCTACTGAACGACTTCATACATTAGCTGTCAAATTCAACTCTCAAAGGTACACACCAACATGTCTCAACTGATCGGAAAAATATTACGATCATCTAACACGCAACTATTCAGTTGATCAGAAGTACGCAACAACGCGTTCAGAAGGTGCAATCGCACCAGTTACTGAGCTGTTGCGCCTTCTGAACGTGCTCAATGAAAATTCGTTTCTCTTGAAATCAAGTTATATGGCTGCGTATGTATGTACATATGTACCTATTTCGAAATTTTTTTTTTTTGTAAAGCCTCCCAGGAAAACTAAAAATTCATATAAAATTACGCATAATAAATGGAAAATAAATTTGCTTCTATAAAAAATTTCTTAAATCAGTATGCAGCTCTTAAGAAAAAAATGCTCGTATATCTCGTCGCTACCATGTCCAACTATCGAATGTGAAAATCGGCACTTTTCAAAATTTTGATTTGCCACTAATAATTTTATTTCGTATAGCAGTTGTTGTTTTTGACAACTTATTTGTTGGTTAATGACTGCAAATAGTTTTATAGAAAATTAGAAACGAGAAATAATACTTTCATAAAAATATAAGTACACTAGCAGACCCGGCGAACTTCGTCCCGCCCAAAATTTGTATATATTTTATTGAAACTTTTTGGTCCAAGATTTTCAGCAACAATTCACGTTTACGATTTTCATTGGCACATTTGTCTGCTAAGATTAAGGTTAGGTGGTCATTTGCCGATTTAAATAACCTAAGGAAAGTGTTATATCCGTTCTTGAAATTCTCCAGTTGTGCGGCATTTCATAGCACGGTTATTCGCAAACCGAAATAAATTTTTTCCTCTTCAGTCCCTGGCGGCAACAATGACCCGGTTCTATAGTAAATGTCCTAGAAGCTTTACAGTATAGTAGGTGCCAAATCAAAATGGGTGCGAATCATTGTTCTGTACCTTAAAAGTTTGAACGCATAATAATATTGGAAAATCACATCCATGGGCCAATTGCAACGCAGGACCGTCGATATACTCAATGGTGCAAAAGGTCGATTTAATCTGACCTTCACGGCCCCTTTACTCACTTGGCTATTTTTAGTAATAGCTCGACTTCAGCACCACTTGGCAGCACGTTTTTGCAATAGTATTGCATACATATTTAAAACATTAGCCAAATCGGGTCATAAATAAGATTTTTAGTAATAACTCAACTACAGCGCCAACTGTCGGATTAAATTGTGAAACTAAACCATCCAGAGACCCACTCAAATACACAAAAAGTTTCGTTAAAATCCGTACAACCATTTAGGAGGATTTCACTCACAAACACACTTACAGAAGAATAAAAAAATGCATTCAAAGATAGCTAACGGTCGGTAGGTTTGTAGGCCTCACACCCCTTTTCAAATAGCCCAAATTTTCTCCATGAGTATGGGCTTGATTTCAACTATATACATATCTCCATACTAAGTTCCAGTACTGTACCATGAATACTTTTAGAGATATGCAGTATAAAAATTCGATTTATATGGGAGGAGCCACGCCCCCCTTTCCAACAGCTGCCCTCTTTCTTCATGAGTATGCGATTGATTTCGTATATCTCCACACCAAGTTCCAGAACTATACCATGAACACTTCCAAAGATAGGCAGTATGAAAAATTCGGTTTGTATGGAAGATGCCACACCCCCTTTTCCAATAGTTCCAATTTTTCTCCAAGAGTTTGCGATTTATTTCGTACATCTCCATACAAAACTCTAGAACTCTATCAAAAAATTTCCAGAGATAAGCAGTATGAAAAATTCTGTTTGTATGGGAGATGTCACACCCCTTTTTACAATAGCTAAAATTTTTCTCCAAGGGTATGCGATTGATTTCGTATATCTCCATACCAATTTCCAAAACTCTACCATGCGCACTTTCAGAGATATGTAGCATGAGAAATTCGGTTTGTATGGGAAGTGCCACGCCCCCTTTACATATAGATTTTTTTTCAGCCTAAAACCATCCTTGGGATACGTGCGGTAGGTGGCAGTTTCAAAAAAATCGGTTCAGCCGCTCTCGAGCTTTGCGAAAACTAACAAACGGCTTTCTAAATATAAATTGGTTGAGATATATTATATATTATAATTATATTTTGACAGTATCCGTTCTTTCTGATTGGCGCAAAAAAATCTTGCCTAGTGACGAATTCGCCCATTGATATGGTCGTTACTTAAAGCTATTTATATTCGAAATTGCATGAAAATTGGAAAACAGGAATCTATAAGCTTATCCAGGCAAAAAGCTACCTACGTACCGAATTTTGAGCAAATCGGACCATAAATACGATTTCTTCGAACAGATCGGTCCCTGGTCCACTTCTCGGACAAAGTGGATCATATATGCTAATATATGCTAAAAAGCTACCTACATACCGAATTTTAAGCAAATCGGACCGTAAAAACGATTTTGTAGAATAGATTAGTCCCTGGTTCACTTCTCGGAAAAAATGGACCATATATCCTAATATATGCTAAAAAAACTACTTACGTACCGAATTTTAAGCAAATCGGACCATAAATGCGATTTTTTAGAATAGATCGGTCCCTGGTCCACTTCTCGGAAAAAATTGATCACATATGCTAATACATGCTAAAACGCTATCTGCGCACCGAATTTTAAGCAAATCGGACCGTTAATTCGATTTTTTCGAATAGATCTGTCCCTGGACCACTTCCCTGAAAAAATGGGTCATATATGCTATGCTATTTGAAGCAAATCTGACTATAATAAGATTTTTTCGAATAGACCGGTTCCTGGTCCACCTACCCGAAAAAAAGTAAAATTTTTTTAGCCTAAAACATGGTGGTTACCGAAAGATATTTGTATACAAAATTTCATGAAAATCTGACCAGCCGTTCGCGAGATTACCTGTTACAAAAAAAAGGGACTTCCCTTTATATAATTAGTATAGAATAGATACATAGATTAAAAAAGCTGCTTGAATACAAAAGTTTTATGAAGATGTCACATTAAACAACTGTCTAAATCTGCGTTATTTTTTATAAATAAGGCCGTAAACATTTCCTTACATCGTCAATTTCCATACTCTAGTTTTACTCTTTCAATTTCACTGACCAGCGCCGCAAACGATTTCAACTAGTAGGCTAACAACCAGAATTGAAATTTAATACGCAAGTACTTACAGTACTACAAGTATACAGAGAGTAGATTTGCTACTCCCTTTTGGCAGCAGCAAATATCTCTCGTACGCGATGAGAGAAAGTAGAGTACCTACTTTGGTGGAGTAATAGCAAGTACGTCAAGTATTTACTCTCTCAACGCCAAGTAGTGTATGTATGCGGAAAAAGAGTAACAATGTGTTGGGAGTAGAGTACAATGCAAGGAGTACTTATTGAATGAAATGCGGCAAATACTCTGCGCTGGACTTTAGTACGTAGGTACATGCATGATAAAAACATAGCAAGGTAGAACCGTTCTCTCAATTTGTCGGCCATGATTTTTTTTTTGAAGTTTGCCAACATTTTAAAATCATATAAAAGTGAAAATAAAAAATTGAAATTGTTCGAAATTGTTGTTGCTTCAGATTGAAAATGAAAATGTGTGTGAGTTTGTGAGTAAATTTAAAAATTAAATTGTTTGGAAACGTCAAGCATTTTAAAAGTGACTCTCAGCGGTTCTACCTTACTATATTTTTATCATGGGTACATCTACCTTATGGGGCACAGGAGAAAATGCCCGGTAGGAAATAAGGGATTTATGTATGTATATGAATATTAGCGGGTACTGTTGCCAGACGTACTGATTTTATCAGTACAGTACTGATTTTTCAACTCTTGTACTGATTTTATTCATTTCTTCAATCAGTACGCTAATGTCCTGATTTTTCAAAATTTGTACTGATTTGTACTGAATTTTCAATTCAAACAAAAATTTTTAGGATTTTCTTAAGGTTTTTACATAACGTTGTAACTTCCTTAAACTGTACTATAAAAAGTAAGATGATAATTTAATTATAGTTGACATGTTTCAGATAATGTTTGGTATGCCTAAGAAATTAATACAAAAAAAAATATCAATCCTTTTATGGGCATATCGCCGTGTCGTTACATACCAGATTTTCATATAAAAATCCACCTAAGATTTAACTGTCATCGGTGATGTTAATTCTGACCTTGTATCACGCTTGACAGAAGAATTTACTTCTAACATCACAAAGTTGTTTTTGGTGAAAATTGAAATAGAGGCTATTAAATATAAGCCCTCGATAATAGGTTTGTTCCACGAGCTACTCGAAGTACCTTCGAGTTACACATACGCGTTCCACAAGTAAGTTTTAGAGTTTCTTTGATATACGCCCACAGTCAGAACTTTGCTCGAGTTTTTCTACAAGTAGCCTGTGGAACAAACCTAATATCGAGGGCTTATATTCAATAGCCTCTACCTGCAATTTTCACAAAAACAACTTTGTGACGGTAGAACCCATCTAGGTCTTATTTGTCATCACTGGTGTTAATTCCGACTTTCAATTTAAAAGTAAATCCTTCTGTCAAGCGTGATACAAGGCCAGAATTAACATCACCGATGACAGTTAATTCTTAGGTGGATTTTTATTTTAGAATCTCATTTTTATGAAAAATGCAGACAGAGGGTATTGAATATAAGCCTTCGATATGTTGGCGGATTAATTATTTAAAAAGAAGGCTGACGTTTTTTTGTCGGGTGTTGCTAGTTGTCTCGAAAATAACTTTCAATTTAATAACAAACAAATTTGAATATTCGAAGGGCTTTTGCCTATAACTTACAATTCTTTTTTCACAATTTACTCATATTGTAAAAGAGTTTTGCATACAAGATATAGAGTTAGATACTCTTATTAGCGAAATTTTAGCCTTTCAAAGTTTTTGCGTAGTTGAAAAAATTAATTTAGGGCATGAGGAATTATAGATGAAGTCCTTAAATAGTGGTACTTTTCAATAGTCTGAAAACAAATTATTTTTTTTTTCAATACCACACTCAAACGAAGCAACTGAGAGGATATTAAGTACAAAGTTTTCTTCCGGCTTCTAATTAAAAATTTTTAAAATGAACTGCATATTAAAAGTAATTTTAAATTGAAAAATATAGAATTCTTTTACTATTTAAACACTGAAGATGGAAATGATCTCATTATTGCTGATGTGCACACTCATGTTAAAATGAATAAACCTTTTATTATAACCTATATTTGATTTGTATACCAAAATATTGTTAAAAACAACTACTCTGGCATTTTGAAGTATTATCTGATACCTGCATTCATAATTTTGCTTTGAATAAAAATGTACTGGAAAGTACTGATTTTTTAGCATGAAAAAGTCAAATGTACTGATTTCGTGCATAAAAAATCTGGCAACCCTATTAGCGGGCAATTGAGATCAGATTATGTATGAGTGTATAACTTGTGTTACGTATGTATATTTGATAGCGGTTCTCCGGAAGGGGAAATATAAACTGAGCGGGAATTTTATTTATATGTATATATATTGCGGGATTTGTGCATATACATATGTATGTATGGTTGACTTCCAAAACGTATCAATACAATGGTTGGAAACTGTTATACTGCGGTATTCAAACTGTTTGTATATGCAGAGTTGCGACACATTGCAACCATATACATTGCATATTTTAAATATTCAATATAGCAATGAACAATTTTTCTGAATTTTCCATTTCTAAAACACCAATGCTAACCAATAACAAACGAAGCATCAACTTTGTTTCTGATGCGCTGATTGCTCCAGCGATGCGGTTCGATAACTTTTCGGCTGCGTTTTGGAACAGTATACATTGTCAATATTTTGCAGTTCGACGTTATGGAACCTTATACTTTGTACGTATGCAAAGCAATTGACGTTTTGGAAGTCAGCCTATCTTATGAGGGTTTTTTAAAATGCTTGCGGTAAATTTGGAGTTCAGCGACTTTAATTTACCGCGCGAGAAAACCGCTATAAAATTTACATACGACGCGGAGTAGCCCACATTAGCCACTTCACCACTTTATAGAAAAAAGTATTAAACCCTTTGTTGTAGAATAATTTAATACTTAAATCTGAACTTTCACACTATTAAAATAATCTTTTGTTAAAAAATACCATTAATACTCCACACCACTAAAAAACAAGTCGACTGCACTTCACAGAATGTTTTGATCAACTGCTCATCAGTAAAGAGCCCAATTCAAAAGGCGAGCAGCGTAAAGCATCCGTTATATGAATTTTGAAGTTCACAAGCAGTCATGCTACACACCCGCATAGCCCACAATACCCGATCTTACCATTCTTGCGATCTTACTCTGCATATTTGTGAAAAATACAGTTAAGAAATGATAGTGACCTAGTGGCAAAGAACGTAGATAACAAGAAGAAGTTATAATTGTAGCGAAAGTGCGCTACAGAGGCGTGCCTTCTCTTTTGCCCTAGTGCGTTTTTTGATTCGATGAAAAGAGAAGGCACGCCCCTGTTGCGTACTTTCGCAACAATTATAACGAGTTGTCCCTCCTTGTTATCTGCGTTCTTTGCAAATGGCTGAAAAGTCCCAAACTTTAGTGGGAGGAATCCTTGGACATATTTACAGCATATTGCAAGCTCAAATTTTACATTTTCATTCGTATCATTGGGATACTCCTCGCATATAAAAGTCCCATTTTAAAGCGTTAAAAATGACAGCACCATTGAAACAATATGCATCCTAAATCAAGGGTGGACAGAAGATAAGAGTTTCTCCAACATTAATTTATATTTTATTTTTTATTTTTTGTGCGAAGTTTGCCGCACACTTATTGGCATTTTCCCTCAAAGTCGCGAAATTTATTTTTTCTGCAATCCGACGTTAGAAGAATATCTGGGGCATTCCACGTAAAATAGAAAATGACATAAATTTTAAAATTCCGTTATTTATCTATATTTCTGTAGTAAGATATAGCTAAATGACTATATGTCATTAATCTGTTGAAAAATATTAAAAAATTAAAAAAAAAACTGTGATTTTTATCTATGGAAAGTTTTTCTTCCAGGTTAGCTTCGCATTTATTGGCTATTTTGTCAGTTGTATAAAGCAGGCGCGTGCATTTTACATAAAGCGGAGAAAATTCAAAATTACTACATACAAATAAAGTGTGAAGGTGTGTAGGTTTTTGTGTGTTTCTTTTTTTAACAGATGCGTTTCGCGCGTCCCACCAGTGACGCAAAAATACATAAAATTTGTTTTCCTAATCTCAAACATGACTTAATGAATTCAGTTATTTCTATAATTAACAATAAACACGTGGTGTATTATTTTAAGATCTGTTTTGAAATATGTCCCACTAGTCACATGTGACTTAACTTGAATATGCTTTGACTAAATTAAACTTGATTTGGGTGATTTTTCGCTTCCTTAAGATGCATGCCACAGAGAGAAAGAGGAAATCTCGAGAGAAGATAAAGGAGCACAAGGATAAATGGATATAGCTAATGAAAAACCAAAAGAGTGGACTAGAAAACGTAACAGCTAAAGATGGGTTGAATTGAAAAGTTTGGAGAGTTACAGAAGAGAAAATACATAGTTGTCAGTACATTTAGAAAAAAAAACTCTCTGCTTGACGGTAAGTTCTCGTAAAAATATGTAAACAAGTTTTTAAGGCAACAAAATCGTAAGAAGTTTTTGAATGCTCAGTTTTTAAGGCAATAAGATCCTAAGAATTTTTTGAATACAGAGTAGGCTCGAATATTCGCGAATTGATTACATCAAAAACATTAGACATTTTGACATTCATTATTTTCAGTATATAAAATACAAACGGCTTAAACATTCAAATGTCAGATATTTATTTGCTACCGCGTGTGCACTTAAAAATTCTTAAAACTCGAAGATATTCTAGCTTTAATAAAAATCCGCAGTGTGTCAAGTTCATAGTTCGCGGAGAAATTTAACGAGTTTCCGAATGCTGCAATATTTCTTCAATGAATGCAAAGATAGATGCGACCCAAAAACAAGAACTGAAGTCGGAAAATTATTCCAAGAATGAAATAACTGTGGTAAAACATAGTTTTGCGAAATTTAAAAGCCAATTAAAAAGAAGTGGACTGAAGCCCATAGAATAGCCGATACTTTTATAAAAAATAATCAGGAATGCTTTAAAGGATCTTTTTCTATACAAAAAACGATCAGTCTTCCAGGGCGGCCTACCAAACCTTTGGTTGAGTCCAGTGATAGAACGAAGAGACGTAAAACCGAAAATTTACGGAACTGTAGTGATACAGGAGAGTTGACTCTAGCTACTACAATAAAATTACAGTCAGCAGGAATGAGAGATGCATCTGAAGTACTTAAACAAACTACTTCATCACCGAATCGGGCACCTAAATATTAAATCGCGTACCAAGAGAGTCAATCAAACTCGAAATCTAACGAGCAGTTATCAATCTTAAAAGCTCTTTCGATGTTTATCGAAGCTAATTGACATAATTAATTTAAAAAATTACATAAAAAATTCACTTGTTTTCATTATTTCTTTAATTTAAACACCTATAATTCAAAAGTTGTGCAGCAAATTGGTCCATATTTTTTTTTTAGTCTTCAAGTATACGTCAATGAATTATATCCAAAAGCAACCAGCTTCATATAGTTTACAACAGTGAAAATAAAGCTAAATAACACAAAGGTTATCTGTTTTTTAGATTTGCCCATATATGATATTCATATTGTTTTAATTAACTTAACCTATTATATACATTGTATTTAATTTTAAATTTAAAAGGCGGCAGCCCTGTTTAAGATAGTTTCACACTATAACCTTATAAATTAATTTTTTAAAAGATGGTAACCCTCCTACACGTTTCTTGGAAATAAATCCTTTTCAAACCCATTTCGAATGTTACCCACATTGTAGTAACTCAGTTAACATGATTGCATTTAATTTTTAAGCAGGTGGCAACCCTTTTAATGTGCTCACTTAGATATAAAGCTTCTCCTCGCCGATACGAACACGTAGGTCTCAATTTTTCTACAATGGGACCTCGATAACATGGAGTCTATCGATGTCGAACTATAAGCACCTTTTTTTCGTTTTTTTGGTGGAATACTTGGACATCCTCCCCTTCTATTTACTTGATTTTAAACATTTACAGTTTTAAATATCGTAATACGTCGATTCTAAGCATTTTGAGTTAAAATTTTCATAAAAATAATTTTGGCCGCCTAAATCGGTCAAATACCCCTATGTGCGCAGTTTAAAAGTCGATTTACATTGTCAACCCTATGCTACTCTGTATTGGACTGGGGTGCTGAAATAAGTTGCAGTTTTTTTTTGCCTCTGGCCATGGTAAGGGAGCAGTTGATGGCTTCGGAGCAACAGCAAAGAGTAGCCTCTGGTCTGCTATAATAGCAAGAAAAGCAGTCATTAAGAATAGCTGGGACTGCTGCGAGTACTTAGTATCAAAAAAAGATATCAATCGATTGCATATTATCTTTATTGCTGTTGGTGATATTGAAGTTCATCGAAAAAGCAAAACTATCATTCGTGCCCTGACTGCAACATCTTTCCAATCCAAAAAGGTTTTAATGATTCGAGAAGGAAGGTTAAGCTACTCTGATGTATACTCCAGTGACAGTAAACAGGAACAGAATGGTGATTCAAAGGAATAGGTTGGGCAAAAAACAAACTCAAAAACCGATTCAGGCACTGAACGTTTTCAAAAAAGAAATGTTAACTTTTTTGAAAAATATTAATAGTTTTAAAGAAGTTTTTAACCAACTATGATAGTTTACTCTTATTTTAGTTGCGGAAAAGAATATTCCTTAATTTTGATTTTAATAAATAGAGTTCATTGAGATTTTGTTATTAAATTGGTTGTTTCTTTTATTGACATCATTTTTGCTTGCAGTTACTGGTTTCTATTTAATGCTGCATGTTAAAATTCGTAAGTAACTACATTAATAAAGCTCAAAACAATGACAAAACTTATTTCAGTTTTACCTAATTTTGTACTTGTCCCACCAGTCACAAAAGCCTGTCCCACCATTCACAACTTTCAATATTCTTTAATATGTCTATGATTATTATATCGACCTAGTTTTTAATGAAGATGAAAGAGTATAGTATATATTTTACAACGTAAAAAAATCTGCCTTAAAAACTAAGTAGTTTGGATATAATTGGTCTTTGAGTGTACAAAGGTAAAACAGAGGGATTTTTAGGTGTCCCACCAGTCACATTCATTCTAAAAATTGTTACAAAGAACTCAGAAATTAGTTGGAATTTTTTTTAAAGGAATTTTATACACTGGTTACTGATCTATGTTAATAAATATATTTCACTATTGTATAAGTTCCGACAACATAGTTATAATTGAGAGTTGATCATATTCTGGAGTCTTAATCCATTTGTAATTTGGAACAAAACGCCCTTGGAGGTGCTAGGCTACATTAAGAGCCTTCCCATATAGGGCGGGGGCCCATGGACAATAGACCACTTTAGAGGTCGCGGTGCATATGGCCCATAATAATAATAATATTCTGGAGTCAAATGTCCCGCTAGTCACAATGGACTGTCCCATCTGCAATCCTATAAATTTTGCGCGGTGTAATGCTCCCAGGGATTCAAATAGAAATAAATCATTTTCTATATCCCCTTTGAAAATTTCCAAAAAGTTTTGATTGCAAGTTACAAAATGGCGTTGCAAGTAATATTTCGTCATTCGTTTAATAATTACAAAGCACAACATGCACTAGGTACGCTTCGCACTCAAATTGGCAAAAAGATCTCGCGCTTCCACACTATAATGAACGCCATGTATTTTTTTTAATAAATTTCGTTTTCACTTTCAGTAAATACGAATGTTAAATCAATTTATAATATACATTTTTTCAGTGCTGACATATTTTGTATTATTTTTTCATTCTATAATTGTTTGTGTAAATTTGTACATTTTACTGGAGTGCCTTAGCTTCATATGCGAGGGCGTTTGCTTTGTCCAAGGCGAATTTATATAAGGTGGCGTTGTTTAATCAGCTGTGTGTAGCGTTTGATTGTCAAAATTTTATATTTTGCTAGTGAGTGAGTGAAAACGTGGGAGTGTTTGTATTTTCTGTCGCCCTTTTTCATTCGGAGAAGAATAGCTGAAATTTGACAAACACCAGCTAAAAGCAAAAACAAAATACAAGTAATTGTTATATTTGTTGAATTGATACCACCTTATATGAATTCGCCTTGGCTTTGCCCTTCCATATGAAGCTCAGGCACTTTCATATGAATTGTGTTTATATGTCAGGGAATACGGGAGAGCGAAAAATTTTTTTTATATTTAAAGTGTAAATTTGTATATGTGCCTATACTTCAGGGCAAGACAAAAACAAATGTGCTACAAGTCCTTATGGAGTGAGCAGCTCTGATTTACATAAACTTGTAAAACCAACCTAAAATTGTATTAAAGTAATTGACAATAAAATTAATTTTACCGAAAAACAAACCGGGGCGGTTTCTTTGATTTCATAGTCCTGCTGTTGATAATATTCAATATTACTAAACTGAAAATGAAAAGTTCAAAACAATTGATATCAAGCACCCCACGTACGTAGATGTTCAATAATTTATTTTTTTTGGATAGGGTTGCCAGCTTGCTAAAAATAATATGACTTTCCCCGTTCATTGGACTAAAAAATTAGGTACCAAGTGAAAGGATGTGGTTTCCACATGTATTGCTTTTTATTACAACGCTTTTATCAACTTGCAATGTTGTATATCCAAACCACTATTTTATACCATGAATTTAGCAAAGGTGTTTATGGCAAACCTAGTCTAGATATCAACCTTGTCGTACGTATCATATCAAAGACATACAATTAGAAAAACTCTAGAGGTAGATGTCGCCTCATCAGAAGAAGTTAAATATTGCGCCTAAAAGTTGTAGTGCATACGCTACAGTGGAATTGGACGACACGCCATTTCTTAAATGACATTAATTTCTGCTATATGTATGTATGTACATATGTATGTAGGCATACACTAAATGTGAGCAAACAACATTTTGCTTGCATAGTCTTCTGTTCTCTTTTCACTGCAAGTTGAATTTGTTTTAATATCTGTTGCAAAATTTTATACATACAACACTAAAAAGTATAAAATAAATAAAAAAACTTTTTAATATACCACGCTTTTTAAATGGACCAAAATTACAAAATAATATTTCTCAGTGCCATAGAACTTGTTTTAATAACTTTTGATTTTGAAATTTTAGCAAGTCATTATAAACAATTTATAAGATTGAAAATTAAAAGCGTAGAGCGCATGCAATAGGCCTGATTTGAAATTGAAGAGTAATATATGTATGTATGTGGGTATATTAATAACGACCGCTTAAAATATATCTAAAATTTGTACTTTCGCTGTTGAAATTTTAGGTCTATGTTATGTATGTAGTTTGAATATTGTCAATTAAATCTAATGCTTAGTATTGCATGCGCTCCACGTTTTTACAACGCTTTTATCAACTTGCAATGTTGTATGTCCAGACCACTTTGAATGTTGTATGTCCAGACCACCATTTACACTAGCTGCATTTTTCTGTAAGCGAGCGACAAAAGAACGCTCAACTCGGGTACAATTTCCTTTTAGCTACTTAAGCAACCCTGTTGGTAGCTGGCAAGAAAATGTGATTAGTTTAACGGGATTTAGATACAAAAACCAATTTGAATGAGTAACTATGCGAGGTATTTGCGTAATATATATACTCTTTTAAAATATGTCACGTATAATAGGAAGCAAAAGTTTCCCTCTCCACTTTCCCATTAACAATTCATAATAGAGCAGTTGTTTCACTTACCAAC
>NW_023458555.1:106111535-106155407 GCF_013731165.1 Rhagoletis pomonella | reverse complement strand
CTTTCCCATTAACAATTCATAATAGAGCAGTTGTTTCACTTACCAACACTAGCCTTCAGGTCGCGTATTTTTTAACCGACCTGGCTAAGCTCGGATAAATAGCCGAGTTTGTGTTGTTGCTTTGCGTGTATTTCGTCATTTAAGCGAGTGTTCTTTTTAGCTCGGTTGCAACAGAATGCACCTACTATAAATGCAGCAAAGCTATTTGTGGAAAATTCTAGATATCAAACTAGTATAGATATCAACCTCGTTGTAGGCATCATATCAAGGTAGCGTTGCCAGTACATTCGACTTTTTCATGCTAAAAAAACCAGTACTTTTCAGTACATTTTTATTCAAAGCAAAATTATGAATGTAAGTAACAGAAAATAATTAAAAACGCCTGAGTTCTTGTTTTTAACAATATTTTGGTATACAAATAAAATATAGTTCATAAAAAATAAAAGTGTTATTCATTTTAACATAAGTTACACATCATTATACACAGGAGCCAATAAATTATTTTATATTTCTGACTTTTTGAATAGCATAAATGAGATCATTCCCATTTCAGGGTTTAAATAGTCAAAGAATTCTATACATTTCATTTTAAAATTGCTTTTAATCTGAAGTTCACTTTCAAAAACTTTAATTAGAAGCCGGTTTCTCTCTTTGCGCCAAGAAACAAACTGTATTCTTAAGATCCTCTCATACTGTGAAAAAGTACCACTTTTTAAGGAGTTAATCTATATTTCGTAATGGCTTAACCCTTCGGAGGGCGCGCCGCGGCAAATTAGCCGCAAAAATTGTAATTTGTGGTTTTCAAATACAAATTTTAGTAGCCACCCACTGCACCTTAGTGACTTTGTAAGTTTTGAGATGCAGAATGGTTCACAGTTTGCCGTTACTTGCAGCGTTATATAATTCAGTTGATATTTGTATTTGAAAGTTGGTGTCTCATATATGCGGCTGAATTGCCGCATCGCACCCTTCCGTGTACCAAAAAATTGAACTCGCAAAATTTTTTTTAGATAGTTCGAATAGAGAGTGTGTGATAAGGGGCTTAATTCAAAATTTGTTATTTTTTAAGTATTTTGTCATGTGTAATTTTAAAATTATACTTAAAACTAGCTTATACCCGCGGGTTTCACCCCGCGCTTTTGTACAAATAGGAAAAATAATTTAATGATGTTAGATTTTATTTCTGTGCCCATTTCGTTATAGCTCGTTATTTTTTAAGCGAGTTAAGGTATTAAGGCCGTTTAAAACTACGAAATTATAAAATCTCGTCTGCGCGCTAGGCATACGAAATATATCAATCCCTCTAAGTTTACCTTAAAATGTTTCCAGGTATACGACGCGTGAACGTGAAACTTTCTTGGAGGTGCCACGGTGAGTTCTAATATTTCCAACTCAAATTTAGTAACCTGGCCTTGATAAAATACCACTTCTCATTACTGTAGCAAATGCCTCAAGAGAGCTTTAGATTATAAGGTTGAACCCGGCTCTCCCTTTTCCTTTTAATGAAATTAATTCTGTCTTCCACAAACACCTCCAGGGATATGTGGCAAGAAAAAGTAAATTTGTACTGGAAGTGCCACGCCCCTTTTTCTTATAACCCTAATCTTCTTCCATGAATTTAGAATTGATTTTACATACCCATAAGCAGTATAAAACAGTAAATTTGTACGGCAGGAACCATGTCCCCTTTTCGAATAACGCAAATTCTTCTCTATGAGTATGGAATTAATTTTGTATACACATCTCGGTGCCAAGTTCCAGTCCTCTGCAATAAACACCTCCAGAGATATGCAGCATAGAAAAATCAATTTGCATGGGAGTTGTCACACCACCTTTTCGAATAACTCTCATTTTTCTCCATGAGTATGGTATTTCACATACATACATGCATACATATGTATTTCCATACCAAGCTTGAGTGCTTTACCCCAAATATTTGAAGAGATATGCAATATGAAACTTTCAGTCAGTATGGGAGGTGCTACGCCTCTTTTCCAAAAACGTCCATTTTTCTCCGTGAATATGAACATGATTTCACACAATGTTGGCAAACTGTTAATCTGATTAACGATTAAAAATTAACGATTAAAATGTTAATCGCGTTTGACGATCAACTGTACGATTAATAATAAAATTTTTTCAATCGTCAATCGCTGGCTGCGATTACGTTTAAATAATTTAACACATTAATCGGTAATCCAATTAAAAATAAAATCTGATTAATTTGTCTAGGTTGTCCGAGTTTGAAACCAAACACCAGTTATAGTACTTATTTTGGGTTTTACGCTTATAAAAAGCACGTAATATAAAAAAATAATAATTATTGTTATTAGTAATACATAAACTGGGAACTTTTACAAACCTAGTTTGTAAAACGTTTGTTGGTATATATCTTAATGAAAATGCACACCAAATTGCTTAGATTGATGAGGAAACCCGACTTAGCCATACCGGATTTACTTGCTTTGTGTGCACAGGGATATTCCAGCATAACTTAATTAATCTCCAAACCTACTTGATCAAATTAAGAGTAAATGATTAAAAATTATTTTTTTATTCGCGGTTACGATTAACTGTTTAGTCGGTTTAAAATTAATCATGATTAACTGTAATCAGATTGAATTTAATCGAATTAACTAACTAATTAAAACATCAATCGATTAATGCCAACATTGATTTCACATAGTACATATCACTATACCAAGTTTCAGTTCTCTCCCACAAATACTTCCAGAGATATGTATGTAATATGAAAGTTCCAATTTGTATGGGAGGGGCCTTGAGTTATCGGATTTACCTTCAGTCTAAGACCATCCTTCCGAAATCCGTAGTAAGTGTACTAAATTTCGTTCTGATCGGAAAACCGGTTAAGGAAGTAGCCTATTCTTCAATCCAGGTCATAAACCATCCTTGAGCAAAATTTCATTTTCAATCAGGTGGCAATTCTTAAAAAAGTAGCCTATTTTCCAGTCTAGGTCATAAGCTATCTGTGTGCAAACTTTCATGCAAATCAGTTCAGTCATTTCTACGTATTAATTTAATTAAACTTTCCTAATACGTGATAATTCTTAAAATAGTAGCCTATTTTCCAACATTGGTCATAAGCTATCTCTGTGCGAAATGTCATGGAAATCTGTTCGGTCGTTTCCGCGTATTACTTTAATTAAAACTTTTTTTAACAGGTGGCAACTCTTCCAAAAAATTAGCCTATTTTCTACTGTAGGTCATAAGCCTATCTGCTTGCAAAATTTGATGCAAATCCGTTCAGACTTTTCCGCGTATTAATTTAATTAAACTTTTTTAGCAGGTGGTAACTCTTAAAAGAATAGCCTATTAACCAATCCGGCCCATAAGCTATCTGCGTAGAAAATTTTATGCAAATACGTGCAGTCGTTTCCGCGTGATGATTTCCCAAACACACAAACTTTCACATTTATAATATTTACTAGCAGACCCGGCGAACTTCGTCCCGCCCAAAATTTTTATACATTTTATTGAAACTTTTTGGTCCAAGATTTTCACCAACAATTCACGTTTACAATTTTCATAGGCACATTCGTCTGCTAAGATTATGGTTTGGTGGTCATTTGCCGCTTTAATTAACTTAAGGAAAGTGTTATATCCGTGTAGAAGTTCTTGAAATTCTCCAGTTGTGCGGCATTTTATAGCACGGTTATTCGCAAAGCGAAATAAATTTTTTCCTCTTCACTCCCTGGCGGCAACAACCCGGTTCTATAGTGAATGTCCTAGAAGCTTTACAGTATAGTTGGTGGCAATTCCAAAATGGGTGCGAATCATTGTTCTACAGAAATGCAATATACATATACTTATTTCAGACGAAATACCTTAAAAGTTTGAACGCATAATAATATTGGAAAATCACATCCATTGGGCCAATCGCAACGCAGGAGCGTTCGATATACTCAATGGTGCAACAGGTCGATTTAATCTGACCTTCACGGCCCCTTTTCTCACTTGGCTATTTTTAGTAATAGCTCGACTTCAGCACCACTCGGCAGCACGTTTTTGCAATAGTATTGCATACATATTTTAAACATTATCCAAATAGGATCATAAACAAGATTTTTAGTAATAACTCAACTACAGCGCCAACTGTCGGATTAAATTGTGAAACTAAACGATCCAGAGACCCACTCAAACACACAAAAAGTTTCGTTGAAATCCGTACAACCATTTAGGAGGATTTCACTCACCAATACACCTACAAAAGAATTAAAAATATATTCAAAGACACACCCTCTTTTCAAATGGCCCAAATTTTCTCCATGAGTATGGGCTTGATTTCAACTACATACATATCTGAATACTTTCAGAGATGTGCAGTATAAAAATTCGATTTATATAGGAGGTGCCACGCCCCCCTTTCCAACAGCTGCCCTCTTTCTTCATGAGTATACGATTGATTTCGCCATACCAAGTTCCAGAACTCTGCCATGGACACTTCCAAAGATAGGCAGTATGAAAAATTTGGTTTGTATGGAAGATGCCACGCCCCCTTTTCCAATAGTTCAAATTTTTCCTCAAGAGTTGATTGCGTATATCTCCGTACCAAGTTCCAGAACTATACCATGAACACTTCCAGAGATAAGCAATATGAAAAATTTGGTTTGTACGGAAGATGCCACACCCCCTTTTCCAATAGTTCCAATTTTTCTCCAAGAGTATGCGATATATTTCGTATATCTCCATACCAAGTTCCAGAACTCAACCAAAAAATTTCCAGAGATATGCAATATGAAAAATTCGGTTTGTATGGGAGATGCCACACCCCTTTTTACAATAGCTTAAATTTTTCTCCAAGGGTATGCGATTGATTTCGTATATCTGCATACCAAGTTCCAGAACTCTACCATGCACACTTTCCGAGATATGTAGCATGAGAAATTCGGTTTTTATGGGAAGTGCCACGCCCCCTTTACATATAGATTTTTTTTTAGCCTAAAACCATCCTTGGGACACGTGCGGCAGGTGGCAGTTTCAAAAAAATCGGGTCAGCCGCTCTCGAGCCTTGCGAAAACTAAAAAGGGCTTTAAAAATATATATCAGTTTAGATTTATTATATATTATAATTATATTTTGACAGTATCCGTTGTTTCTGATTGGCGCAAAAAAAAATCTTCGCCCCTTGATATGGTCGTTGTTCAAAGCTATTTATATCCGAAATTGCATGAAAATTGGAAAACAGGAATCTATAAGCTTATCCAGGCAAAAAGCTACCTACGTACCGAATTTTAAGCAAATCGGACCGTAAATAAGATTTTTTCGAATAGATCGGTCCCTGGTCCACTTCTCGGAAAAAAATGGATCATATATGCTAATATATGCTATTTACGTACCAAATTTTAAGCAAATCGAACCATAATAAGATTTTTTCGAATAGATCGGTCCCTGGTCCAATTCTCAGAAAAAAATTGCTAAAAAGCTACCTACGTACCGAATTTTAAGCAAAACGGACCGTAAATGCGAATAGATCGGTCCCTGGTCCACTTCTCGGAAAAAATGGATCATATATGCTAATATATGCTAAAAAGCTACTTACGTACCAAATTTTAAGCAAATCGGACCATAATTAGATTTTTTCGAATAGACCGGTCCCTGGTCCACCTACCCGAAAAAAAGTAAATTTTTTAGCCTAAAACATGGTGGTTACCGAAAGCTATTTATATACAAAATTTCATGAAAATCGGACCAGCCGTTCGCGAGATTACCTGTTACAAAAAAAGGGACTTCTCTTTATATAATTAGTGTAGATAGATAAGATAAGATTATGCTTTTCGTTCACATTGTAACTATTATGATATTCATTTTCTTAGGTTTTAGAGAAAAAGGATGTTTTTAAATTATGCATTTTAGAACGAATTTCCGTCATCCCTTGGCAAATTTGATTTGGGGACAAACCGGTTTCGGCGTCGTGCCATCTTCAGTGTCAGGAGATGTTGTTAAACTTGTATAGAAGCGAACCAGCTACGCAACAGAAATTGTAACAAGGAATATGTACCATGAATAATAAGACAAACAGTTTTTGTACAATGTCTGCAGAAAACATTGCAACCGTATTTCACAATGTGTAGAATGTACCAACACCACTGTTGATAATGACGCATAAAAATTTAAAAAATAAATACTTATAATATGTTTCAGTATAAACACAAATTATTCAAATGTTTTATTTGAATGCTATTTCGACATAAATAAGAAAAACTGCAGTCACCCTTTGAGATACGGAAGGTTTAAATAATTTTTCAACTACGCAAAAACTGTGAAAGACTAAGGATTCGCTAAAAAGAGTATCTAACTCTATGTCTTGTATGCAAACCTCTTTTCCAAAGTCAGTAAATTGAGAAAAAGGAGTTGTAAGTTATAGGCAAAGGCCATTCGAACATTGAAATTTATTGTTATTAAACTAAAAGTTATTTTCGAGATAGCTAACAACACTCGACAAAAATTTAAGCCTTCTTTTTAAATAATTTATGCTCCATCATATTATCGCAACTGGTACGTAACGACCTGGCGATATGACCTTACAACGATTGATATTCCTGTTGTATTTATTTCTTGGGCATATCAAATATTATCTAAAACATGTCAACTATAATTAAATTTTTTCTTCTTATTTTTTACAGTACAGTTTAAGGAAGTTCCAACGTTATGTAAAAACCTTAAGAAAATACTAAAGTATTTGGTTTGAATAGAAAATTCAGTACAAATCAGTAGAAATTTTGAAAAATCAGGACATAAGCATACTGATTGAAGAAATGAATAAAATCAGTACAAGGGTTGAAAAATCAGTACTGTACTGATAAAATCAGTACGTCTTGTAACCGTATATCAAGGAGATACAATTAGAAGACTCTAGATGTCGCCCCGCCAGAAGAAGTTAAATATTGCGCCTAAATATATGCAGTATTTATATACGTCATAGCGGAAATGGATGACACGCCATTTCTTTAAATAAATTAAACTGCTGCTATATGTATGTATGTACTAGGGATGACAAAATATCAGGAGAATTGGGATCCCGCGATTTCGGGATATTTTTTAGGTAATATTTTTTAGGTAGGATTCAAATTGAGTCATAAATTTTATGAATATGAGTAAAAATTTAATATCTGAAAGCCTTTAAACATACAATTAAATAAAACGATTTAAAACTTACGATAAACTGGTTGTTAACTTCACTTTTAATGAAAAATCATATTTTGAAATAGGATGCTAGATAAATTAAAATTGCGTCGTTTCGAAAAGTGAAAGGTCCTTGTTTTATGTTTTCTCGTTTATATTCAATGAAAGGAAATATTTGCTAAGGCCAAAAAAGCTCCGAAAATTCGATAAGGCCAAAAAAGTTCGAAATCTTCGATTGAATCCCTCTGATTCGTATAGGGTTTTGCTTTGCTTTAAACAGGCAAAATGTTGTATTCAAAGTTTTGCGAAATACTTGAAGAGAATGGCTATACGAAGTTTTTTCCTCACCTGTGCAATTTTTACATTGGGACTTAGCAACTTTGCACTCTACGCTTGTGATATTTATTTATTCAATCAGACAAATTTTAAAGTAACACATTTTTTTAATTGTATCTAAAAAACCATGTGATTGAGGAACGTATACATCACAAATAATAATTTAAATACCAGGTACTTTTGAAAGTAACGATTAATAAAAAAAACATAAAACAAAAATATACAAAAACAATTTATCTAAACATGCTTATTCTACTCTATAAAGAAATGGCGAATGGAGAATTTTTTGCCATTTTTTTCGCAATTTACTAGAAATTTTGAGGGTGTACGAGTCAAACGGATCTCAGAATCGGATTCAGCGGGTCGAAATACATGTTGGTAGTTGGGTCTGGTTAAAAACACACACCCCTTTTTTTGCCGGTGTTGTTATTATTGCACTTAAAATATTTTCGTAAGAGCAGCAAAGCATTCAAAGCGGAGTCATCTAAGCTTGACCTGCAGTTTTAACATACCAAACCTACCGATGAAAAACATAATTCGGCATCAACACTTTTAGGCTGAACTGTCAAAAGGTAGACATAATCCATTTGAAGATAATGACCCCTATCTCCTCCATTACAAAATATTTGAAATTCTTTTACCAGCACGTCGGTCAAATTATAAGTTTTTCGATTTGAGGAAGTTTTGAGTAGATTGATCAAAAAAATGATCTAACTTTTCCTTAAAACTCTCTGTTTCACTTACATTAGCGACGCTACGAGTAAATTCATTGAAATCTTCTTCAAAAAAGGCTCAGACTACAATTTAAAAGTACAGTTTCAAGCTTTTTGTTAATTGCAGTCAAAACGGCATTTTACAAAAATCATACTTCAAAATTCATAAACTAATTCTTACTATCAATTCGATATTTCAAAATTTTCGGAATGTGAGCTAACAACAAAAAAATAAATAAATAAAATAAAATAAAAACCTTTTTAATATACAACGCTTTTATAAATTGACTAAAAAGTAGAAAATAATATTTCTCAGTCCCACAGAATTTGTTTTGATAACTTTTGATTTTGAAATTTTAGCAAAAGTCATTATAAACAATTAATGACATTGAAAATGAAAAGCGTGGGGCGCATGAATACTTTTGAATTGATATGAAAAGTTACATATGTATGTATGTGGGCATATGAATAACGACCGATTAAAATCGATCTCAAATTTGTACTTTCGCTGTAGAATGTTATGCAGTTTGACTATTGTCAATGAAATCGAATGCTTTGTACTTTTAGTCCATTTATAAAAGCGTTGTATAATAAAAATATTTTTTTATTTTCTTTATTTCTAGTGGGGTTGACACCTATTTCAAAATTACTACCTTACATATAATATGTACGTCAAGGAATTTTTGTTAGTGACATTATACTATGTCCCCAAGAGCACTGCCAAGTATGTAGTTCGCTTCTGAATTCTTCTTCTTCTTCTTTTTTGGCGCTGTAACCGCCTAAGCAATTTTGGCCGAGTTCAGCAAAGCACGCCAGTCGTTTCTCCTCTGTGCCAACTGACGCCAATTGGAAACGCCAAGTGAAGCCAAGTCCTTCTCCACCTGATCTTTCCATCGCAGTGGGGGCGGAGGGACCTCCCTCTTCCCCTGCTACCACCAGCGGGTTCCGAGTTGAATACTTTCAGAGCTGGAGCGTCGGTGTCCATTCGAACGACATGACCCAGCCAGCGGAGCCGCTGTATTTTAATTCGCTGCACTATGTCCATATCGTTGTAAAGCTCAAACAGCTCATCGTTCCATCGTCTGCGGTACTCGCCGTTGCCAACGCGTAAATACCCGTAAATCTTCCTCTCCAACACTACAAGAGCCGCCTCAACGGATGTTGTCATTGTCCATGCTTCTGCGCCATATACCAGCACAGGCATGATGAGTGACTTATAGAGCGTGGTTTTCGTACGTCGAGAGAGGACTTTACTCCTGAATTGCCTACTCAGTGATTCTGCGAAATTCTCTACTTTCTCGAAATTGTAACTGTCAACAGTGTCGTGGGTGCCAAGGCGCGAATATGCTGACTGTTTGTTTGATGACAGGAGATACTTCGTCTTGTCCTCGTTTACCCCCAGACCCATTCGCTTTGCTTCCCTATCCAACTTGGAAAAGCAGAACAGACTTCGCGGTTTCTGTTACCGATGATGTCGGTGTCATCGACATACGCCAGCAATTGCACGCTCTTGTAGTAAATTGTTCCTGAGCTGTTCAGTTCTGCAGCTCTTATTATCTTCTCCAACATCAGATTAAAGAAGTCACATGGAGTCACCCTGTCTGAAACCCCGTTTTGTGGCGAACGGCTCGGAGAGGTCGTTCCCAATTCTGACGGAGTTGGTGGTATTGCTCAACGTCATTTTACACAGCCGTATGAGTTTTGAGGGGATGCCAAATTCAGACAAAGCGGCGTATAGGCAACTCCTTTTAGTGCTGTCAAAAGCGACTTTAAAGTCGACAAATAGGTGATGAGTGTCCATCCTTTTCTCGCGGGTCTTTTCCAAGTTTGGCGTATTGTGAATACCTGGTCTATGGTGGATTTTCCAGGTCTAAATTCACACTGATAAGGCCCAATCAGTTCATTGACGGTGGGCTTCCGTCTTTCACTTCTGAATTACTCTGGAGAATTACCCCGTTTACACGCCTCATTCCTAAATCGATTTGACTATTTATTGTGTTTTTCCTTCATTCATTCCCTTTCTTTGTTTTGATTTCTCTAATTATCTCTTGCTCTGGCAGCTGAGTTCGATAAATTTCCTATTAAAAATAGAGACGGCAGCGATTTGTTCATAACTCGCATAGTAATTGGATCTGAATAACCTTCAAATGAAATAATTCGCTCTAAAAGTTTTGTATGGCGAATTACGAATTCGAGGGGTAATCGGGGTGCCAATTAGGAATGAGAGAGCGAATTACAAATAAGAGAGCGAACTACGTGCCGTGGCAACTTAGTAGTAGATTTTCATAGTTCATTCAAATTAAAACGATGTGGTCTTCAGATGTGCAATAAGGTTTTATTATTTCGGAAAGGGTTGCCACCTAAACGAAAAATTAAAGGATTGGGCTGTTCCCATCTGTGCACTTCACAACGACATATTTTATAACGTACATACTCAAATTTAAAACGCGTTGGGTTGTTGCTCTTTCATATGCGTATTTTTTTTTGATTTAGCACATTTTTCTTATATTCTAAAATTTCTTTCGGTGTACATACAAATGTATATATGTATTAGAGTGTAAAAAACACTATTTTTGGAAATTCATAAACGCTTAAAAAAAGAGACACGTTTTTTTTAGTTTGAAAAAAAAAGTTTTCGCGCTGGTCGGTTTTTAAAAAACGCTGATGTTCTCAATTTTTTATTTTCTTGACATGTTAAAATGCAGCTAAAAGTTCGATTTTTATATACAATTACTCTGATATTATTGGGGAACTTTCGCTTAATTATACACCTGTCTTGGACAATTAGAATGGGTCAAGTTCCCAAAAATATGCTCTCGATAAGAGACTAGTAAAATTAAAACGTTGATACTGAACGATTTACGCATTGTCATGGGTTGGAACTTGTTACCGGGAGGTTTCTAGGGTTGCTAATTAGGGACCTGAAGTCAGTATTTCGAAATTCAAAATGGCAGATTCAAATGGCGGTCCATTTTTTAAAAAAATGATTGGATTTGTTCGAAACCTGGCACTCGAGAGTTTTTGAGGTCGCCGATTACGAATATGAAGTAAATTTTTTTTAATTCAAAATGGCGGATCCCATATGGCGATCAAATTAAAAAAAAAAATACTAAAATTAAAACGTTGATACTGAACGTTTTAAACATTGTCAAGGGTTAAAACACAAATCCAATCTTTTTTTTTTTAAGTTGATCGCCATTTTGGATCCGTAAATAAAGATAGTATAGCAAATAACAATAATTTGAGGTAGCGTTTATGAATTTCCAAAAAAAATTTTTTTGAACCACTCTAATATGTATGTATATAGTCACGTTGCGAAATTAAACCACCTGCTTCGATGTTTCTTTACAACTGAACTCTTTATTTCTTACATAATATATATGTAATAAATATTAACGTTAGCTTACTTAATATATGTATGTAACAGTAAAACAATGCAGAGAGTGTTAACTCTCCTGAAGTCTTAACATAATTATGTTCTCTTAATGTTAATAAGTAGTGTATGTTAATTGAGTATGTTAATATGTTTATTGAAATATGTATGTAAGTACATATGTATGTTATATATATGTGCTTACATATGTATGAATACATGTATGTACTTAACAATATGACACCTCCACCGCCAGAATCGGCAGTCCCTGTTGATTCAAAAATTAACTATGTACATTGATTCTTACGTTTTACTTGTGTCTTATATATTTTTTTACAGTTTTTGTCATCTGATATTAAATAATTTCCTTCTTTTTTATAGTTTTTAACTTTCTTATATTTAGGCTTAGACTTACTAAATCTGTTATTTTGGTCAATATCATTTTCAAAATTTATCTTAGAAACTCTATTATTTTTTTCATTTAACAAATTTACATTTGTACTCTTCTTTGTGTGCATTATTTTTGAAAGCTTTGATAGATCTTCTTTTGAAACTAGATTATTTATCAGGTCGATTGGCCTTGGATTTTTGGTAGTAGAATGTATAGAATTATTGTAGGAAACTAATGCTTTAAACACGTTTTCACGAATATCGTCTTGATTAAGTGGGTCGGCGTTAAACAATCTTATATGCTCATTTAACGTACCGTGAAGCCTTTCTACATCCGCATTGCCTGTTTTTAAATAGGATGTAGTTGTATGCACATTTATTTCTTGCCCTTTGAGGAATTCTTTTACTGCAATGGTATCTAGTTCATTATCTAATACAACTTTATTCGGTTTACCTAAGTACTGAATTCTTTCTTTCAGCGCTTTTATTATAGAAATCCAGGTTCTGTCTTCTAGGTAATTAGCGGTTGCATATTTTGTTAACTTATCTATAGTGGTTAAATACATCACCCCACGTTGAGGAAACCATATATCTAAATGGACAATTTCATTATGCTTTTCTGGTGTAGGTGTAATATTTAATTTGTGTTTAATGGGAGCTCTATCGTACTTTGCCAACTTACATATTTCACAATTATTTATAAATTTTTGGATTTCTCTCTGTGCTTTTTTAATTCTGCAAAAACCTCTGTAATGCCTCTGTGATTATTTTTAATATGTTCTTTATGAATTAATTGTAAAATTCGTTCTCTGTCAGTCACATCTTCCATTAATAAATTTGATTTTAGAATTTTAAGATTTTTATTTTTAGCAAAGTATTTAATGTAGTTAATTTGAAACTCCCTAAACAATTCAATATTTGGACAAAAAACTACCACTAATCCTTTAGTAGGAAGTTTGTCTCTCATGAAATTTAGAACACTGTCTCTATTTTTTATTTTCCAAATGTGCCGAATTTTATTTTTAAAAATAATTTTTGTTGTACAAGAAAAAGTATTTGAATAGTCAATAAAAATTTGATTTTTAAAAAGGTTGATTGGTTTTTCACTAATCTTGATAAAATCGGAGTCGTCGCTTTCTGCGCTATGTACTGTATTCATATCTTCTTCGAATAATTCATTTAAATTTATTTGTATTTCATTTTCGGTAGTTTCATAATTTAATCTACTAAGGCCATCTGTTATAACATTTTCCTTACCCTTAATATAGGTAATATCGAAATCAAATTCATTTAGTCTAATTTTCCATCTCTGTAGCTTAGAATTCGGTTCTTTTATATTATTTAACCACACTAAAGGACGGTGATCGGTCTTAATTGAAAATCTTCTTCCAAAAAGATATGGACGGAAATATTTTGTAGCCCAAACTATAGCAAGCAATTCTTTTTCAATTGTGCTATAATTTTTTTCATGCCCATTAAGTGTGCGGCTAGCAAAAGAAATCACTTGATTCCCTTGCATGAGAACTGCACCTAAAGCAAAGTTACTTGCATCTGTGACAAGTGTAAACGTTTTACTAAAATCAGGGTGTATAAGTATTGGGTAGTTTTTAATTAAAGTTTTTAATTTCTCAAAAGCAGCTGTGTAATCCTTATCGTTAATATTTAATTTTACTCCTTGCTTTAAATACTTAATCATGTGGTATGCAACGCGTGAATAATCTTTTATAAAACGTCTATAGTATCCTGTGATCCCAAAAAGGATTTTATCTCCTTTTGTGTTTTAGGTAGTACTATGTTTTCTATGGTTTTAACTTTATCAGGATTCGGCTTTATACCGTCAGGAGTAACTACATGCCCTAAAAACTCTGTCTCTCTTTTAAGAAAAGTACACTTGTCCAATTGCACCTTTAAATTGGCTTCAGTAAATCGTTTAAGTATTTTAGCTAAGGATTCTAAATGTTCTTCTATACTAGCAGAAAAAATTAACACGTCATCTAAATATACCAAACAGATTGAGCCAAAGTATTCCTTCAATACATTGTTAATCATTCGTTGAAATGTAGCTGGCGAGTTTCGCAGCCCAAATGGCATTCGTAAAAACTCATAATGGCCAGTAGATGTCGAAAATGCCGTTTTCGCGATATCGTCAGGATGCATTTCTACTTGGTGGAAGCCTTTTTCCAAATCTAAAGTGGTGAAGTACTGACTTTTTCCTAACTTATCGAATATGTCGTCCATGTTTGGTATAGGGAATCTATCTTCTATAGTTATATCATTTGCGATAATCTATAACTATACGCCAGTTTTGCTTATTATTTGCATCTAATTTTTTGGGTACAACCCATATTGGGCTATTATATGGACTGCTAGAATTTCTAATAATACCTAGTTTTAGCATATCTGCGATTTGCTTATCGACTTCTGCTTTATGTACTTCCGGGTACCTATACAACCTGGAATAGATTGGCATGTCATGTTTAGTTCTAATTTTATGCTTTATTTCATTAGTGAATGTTAAGTCATCATTTTTATCATAAAATACATTTTTGTATCTGTTAAGTAATTTTAAAAGCTTTTTTTTCATTTAATTGTAAATGATCTATTTTAATAAAATTTTGTATATTATATTTGTTAATTTCGCAGTTGAATATTTCTATAATATTATTTTTATATGATATTTCATTGTACATTTCTTCTTCTTCAGACAAAAATAGAGACAAAACAGCATTTTTTGTTACTAACAGTCTATTTGGAAAGTCAATTACACAGTCCAAATCTTTTAAAATGTTATTTCCAATTAGACCATCAAATTTTTTATTAAAGTCACACTCCAAGAATTCACAAAAAGAATTATTTAAATTAAATTCCTTAAACAGTGGAAATCTACAAATTGTATTTATAAATGTTTCAGCTCCCAAAGCTTTCGCTACTACACTTACTTTTTGTTTCCACTTGGGGTGACATATATCATGACTTATTAAACTAAATTCCGCCCCAGTGTCAATTATAAATTTTAATTTTTTTATGGGGCTATTTAAAATTATGTAGGGTAACCGCGCTCGGCAGGGGTAGGAAAACTTACGCTTGAATTTCCAATTTCCATTGGTTCTACTTGCTGATCCATTTTACGAAAATTTATTCTCAGATTGCCTTGTACGATTTGAGCTAGCAGGATTATAGGAATAATTTCGATCGAAATTTCCAGGTATACTAAATTGTTGATTACTATGTAAAAAGTGAGACCCATTGTTAAAAGTATTACCATTGTTTCTATTGTAATTTTCATACAGGGAATGATAACGTGGATTATTCGTATTGAATCTGTTATTAAATTCATTATTATTAGGAGTTTTATATTTTTTATATTCATTACTAAAATTTGTCCTTATCGCGCTAAAATTTTTATTTTTTTTTCAACTTGCAGTGAAAGAGAACAGAAGACTATGCAAGCAAAATGTTGTTTGCTCACGTTTAGTATAAACATAAATATGTACATACATACATAAAGCAGCAGTTAATTTCATTTAAAGAAATGGCGCGTCGTCCATTTCCGCTGTAGCGTATGTAAATAGTGCATATATTTAGGTGCAATATTTAACTTTTTCTGGCGGGGCGACATCTAGAGTCTTCTAATTGTATCTTCTTGATATGATGCCTACAACGAGGTTCATATCTAGACTAGGTTGATATCTAGAATTTGCCATAAATAGCTTTGCTACATTTATAGTATAAATGGTGGTCTGAACATATAATAGTGCAAGTTGAGAAAAGCGTTGTAAAAAGCTGTTAAATGAAGATCACACGATTTGTACATTTGTACGGATTTGTACATTTTGGCAGTGAAAGAGTGGTGTTGTTTCGAAATTTTAGTTCAGCTCAATAAAAGAATTTCCGAACAGCGCCACTCTGTACCTGCCAAAATGTACAAATCGAGTGATCCCTGCTGCGAAAATGTTAAAATTTAAGTCTAACATAAGTGCATAGCATACATACACATCGTCAATTGATTTGCAAAACTGCCCATCGACCAGTTGCACTCCATGCAACTCCAGGCATCGAGATTCATGCATAAGAATCGTAAAATCGTTACCAAAACAACAGATTTGTAAAATAATAGCTAGAGAAAATACCGCCTATCAAGGCAATTCCTTCAAAGAAAACCCGTTTTTTCGCTCTAATAAGAAATTTGAGTGCCTAAAGTAGGCGGTTTCGCAATTGGTCGATGGGCGGTTTTGCGATTGGTCGATGGGTGGTTTTGCGAAAACATCGCCGATTTGTACATCCGTACATATGTATATATGTACGCTCTTGAAACGAATGCACGGGAAATTAAAATTGTTGTAACGTTGCTAGAGCACTTTTCAGATTTATGTCTTTAACACCAAACTATTTGATTAACAAATTTTTGCGTAGAGCGCTAAAACCCAATCGCAAACGCGCTGGTTAACACAAACCGGAGGTAAAATGTCCATAATGACGTCAAGTAACTTTGACGACAGCTTAACTTAATTTATTTTATTCATTTTAGTGCAGTTTTAAAAATCTTTTGCTAAAAAAACTTTTGTTATACTACTTTATTTTATTCCTTTGATTGTACACGTTAAATAAAAGCTTGTTTTAAAAAAAAAATATTGTTTTTTTACATTATAGATTTTATTTGAACAGCTGATTGTTTTTTGGTGGGATTGATTAAACAACCTACCAATCAATCTTGGTTGTTTGGTACAAATCCAGGGTTGCATATCTCATATTTAAATAGCCAATATTGGCCATTTAAGTTCAGATTAAATGTATGATCTGAAAATGAATAGTGAAAGTTAATCAACATTCTTTACTTAAGTAGGCCATCTGAAGTTGGGCCTAAGCCTTTTGACCACGTCGGTATGTTAATTATAGACAATTATTTTCCGTTTACCTTTACCATTTCATGGCACACGACTATGCAGCATAAGGGATGATAAATGAGTTTTTTAATTTTGTACAAAATGGCCAAAAAAAGTGTACTAAATAAGCCGAGAAAGTACCAACATTTAAAAGACCATACATACATAGTTACAGTGAAACCCGCTTAAGTAACCAACATTTTTGGGCAATGTGAATTTTTGAATGTAATATGAAGAAAATCTCTCTCTTAAGTACCTCCCCGCTTATTTACCCTACCCGCTTAAGTACCTCAATTTTTTGTACCCCATTTACCATTTTACCTATGATTTTCCTCTTTTAAGTGCTCTTTTAAAATTCCTTAAAATATTTACATATTCTGAATCTCAGGGGCAGCAATACACACACTCGGCAAAAAAAATTATAAAAAATCCACGTTAATTTTTAGCCACTTGAAACTTGCACATTATTGCATTAAAATTGAATGGGCTGTAAAACTGTATACCCAAAGAATACATCCGAAAAAAAAAAATTTTAATTTTCATGAATTTTTTTCTTTAAGTGTTCTATAAAATCTTAAGCTTAGGTTTACATGGTATTTGTTAGGGAATGAACTGTATTTTAATCGACAAATCTTAAATAAATACGTATACTTCATTAAATGTTTATGTTTTATTCAAGGATTTACATATTTATGTAATATTCAACAATTTTTATGAGCTTGAGGCCGTTTTAAGTGAAAACTTATTGTGGAAAAGCAACAATAATTTGAAAAAATGGTAGAAGTGATAGCTATTTCGGAAATCACCACATTTCCTCATCAGACTTCTTTCAGTAGGATACGAACCGACGATCACCACTGACTCAGCCAGTTGCCTACGCACTGTGCTAAGTTTGTCTTGTTAATTCTTGTTGCTTATTTTCCAGTATTTCACTTTGCTAATCGCAGCTTGATAAGGCCATAAAAATAACAAAAAAATATTTATGTAAGTTAACAAAAATATGTAACTACATCAAAAATTACATTACATATTTATGTAAGTTAACAAAAATATGTAACTACATCAAAAATTACATTACATACCCTGCAAAAATTTGAGGACCAGGTGGTCAACTGGGTCGTAGTTTTAAAGTATGAGCACAAGGACCAGGTTTCATACTAGTAACTTGTTATGCTGACCTGGACCACTTCAAACGTAAAAAACTAATATATGTGTTGAACACCACCTCTTCGTGGCCGATCGGCAATATGATTCGGTTGCCGAATGTACCATGGTTCAAAAGGAGTAGTTGTCTAGGTGGTCCCATCTTATGCAGTGGTGGACCAAAAGTGGTCCCATGTTATGCAGCGTTGGACCAGAGGTGGTCAGGTCCAATGACATCGCAATGTTAATGTAACCCTATTTTCTCCATATATTTGGACCATTTTGGTTACTAGTGTTGGTTACAAGGTAGTGTGGTCCTGTACTAGTACTTAACCTAGTCCCACTTTTTGCAGGGATATTTATGTAAGTTAACAAAAAGATGTAACTACATCAATAATTATGTCCGCTTAATACCCGCATCGAGGTACTTAAGCGGGTTCTTTTAAGTACCCAGCCCACCAAGAAAAGTTTAGTTTAGTTAATTTACTATTAATCTCTAATTTTCTAATTTCCGTGCGTCAACTATGGCTGCCGTATAAAATGTTTCAACTGTACCATATTTTTCCCAGAAATATACCAAAATAGATAATAATGCTGAAAGGTTCTGACCGAATTTGTCAGTTGATCGTTAAAACGAAAATGGGATAATTTTAAAGGCACATTAGTAGCTATATCTACTTAATTTTTGAGAAACAAGGAAGGGTGTTTGGAGGAGATTATTTTATTATTGAACGCCTCATAATATGGTATCAAAAATATTTGTTAGAAAAAAACTTATTCATTCCGATATAATTCATTTATATGTATGTGAAAAATATTTTTCCTATACAAACGTATTCAATAGTATAAAAATTCCAAAGTGGGGACAATGCACCAAGCGGATAAAAAATTACCAAATGAACCACCTATTGCAACTGTGAAAGTTATCAGCTGTTTCGAAGACTGCAAGTTTTTGCAAATTTTGCAAACTGCTCAGAATTTTTGCTGTTGGATGATTTTGTGTGGAGAATACAAAAATGCTCCTACCAAATTTACCTATCAGAAAGTCAGAATGGCGTAAGTTACACTTTTTTTACTGGCTTTGCGTTCAATAACTTTTTCTGATATTTTAGTCTTCCCCTCAATTTTACTCGCTATGATTATTTTATTCTCTGGCTGCTAGTACTTCCTGGAAAATTTTACGAAAAGACCTATTCCGACAGCATTTTTTTTTTTTATTTAAGTAAGAGTTTCGTTTTTTAATAAACACCACGTATTTAAATATGGTAGAAAAATATGACTATATTTTTATGCACAAAAATTCAAAACTCCAAGTAAATAGAGTGTGGTATTTCGACATAATTGTGCTGCAGTACCGTATCCTGACAAAAATGTATCAAAAATGTCAATGTAGTACCAATGTACTTTTGGCTTCCAAAATTACCAAAAAAGTACAATTGTAACATCAATTTCATCACTGTGCAGCATTAAAGCGCAGTTAGTCAACGACGTAGCGTAAACGCAGCATATCAAATTTACTGTTGATAGAGAGAGAGAGGAGCAACGGCAACGTCACCGCAATGCGGTGGTGAGCTTTCGTTAACACTCGAATCCCATAATTTTTTCTTCAATATTTATTATCAAAATGTTAGAGGTCTAAATACAAAATTAACTGAGCTGTACTTAAAGCCTTTTGATTTAAATTATGAAATTTTGGTTTTTACTGAAACTTGGCTAAACCGAATGTGTTTAATAGTGAAATATTGTGTAGTAAGTATTTTGAAATGATCGCTTAGATAGAAAAGGCGGAGGTGTTTTAATAGCTGTTCAGACCGAGTTTTCCTCACAAAAAGTTGTGTTCACAGGTTCAGATGATGTTGAATTCCTCTGTGTTAGAATACGGCCCCTCAAGTAGTGTTTTTCTTGTTGCAATTTATATTCCACCAAACTCTAACCCTTCGGTTTACTTCAAACATTCTTCATTGTTGCTCTCTTTATTTGCCATGGCCAAGCCCTCCGATTCGATTGTTGTGTTGGGGGGATTTCGATCTAGCTTGTATATCCTGGGATTCGGTGGATGGAATTCTGGTGCCAGATTCTTCTCGGGATGTACTTAACCAATTTCTTAACGAACTTTCCGATCTTGGTCTATATCAGATTAATTCAGTTATCAACAACTTAGGCAAATGTCTTGAGTTAGCGTTTATTGATGATACTGCTAAATGCACTATAATACGCGGCGATCCTTTAGTTATACCTATAGACCCTTATCACCCACCTTGAGTTGTCCTTGGCACCATCCTACGATTTATGTTATTTTCCTGAAACTAAAAAGCCGAAAGGTCGGCGATATTCTTTCAAATACGCTAACTACGACAAGGTTAAAATAGCTATATCTGAAATTATCTGGCCTGAGTACGATGGGGATGTTGAGAACAGTGCCTTACACTTTAGTAAAATCTTGAATAATATATTCAGTAAACTCATTCCTCTTGTTAAAGAAAATACTGGACCTCGTAACTCGTTGTGGTTTAACTCAGAGCTAAAGCATTTAAAAAATCATAAAACTAAATCATTTAAACTTTATAAAAAATCAGGCCTGTCTTCTCACTATGCCGCGTACTCCATCCTTCGTCATAAATACAATGCCTTAAACAGAAAATGTTACAGGAATTACATTAATAAAACTCGAATTAACATCGTTTCTAATCCCAAGTCATTGTATAATTTTGTTAACTCAAAACGTAATATAAATGGGTTTCCCTCAACACTGAAATTAGATGATGTTATTTCTAGTGATGATGATATGATTGCTGATATGTTTGCAAATTATTTTGAATCGAACTATTCTGTCGAGCCAAATGAAAAAACTTCTAGCTATCCTTTTCCACTCCCACAGTTTGACCACATCCGTATTCCTTCAATCTCCGCTGACAATGTTCTCCTTCATTTCAATTGTTTAAAAAATTCTTTTCTAAGCGGCTCGGATGGTAATCCCTCCTGTGTCCTAATAAGTTGTGCTGATTATCTATATAAGCCATTAACAAACATCTTCAATGCTTCTCTAAAGCAAGGAGTTTTCCCTTTTTTGTGGAAGGAGTCGTATATCTTGCCGCTTTATAAAAATGGAAGCAGGTCGAATATTGCGAATTACAGGGGAATCGCTAAGCTGTGTGCCATTCCTAAATTATTTGAAGAAATCGTTACGGAAGAACTATCGTATTCTATAACACCCGTTATCGAAGTATCACAACACGGCAGTGTACGAAAATAAACTATATTGTACGTTACTATTTCGTTTCGTTTATTACTTTAACAGTTCGGTAAAATACGAAACAAAACGGCTGAGTTCACTTTGGCGATAGTACACTACAGTAGTTTAGTAGTTACAGACGAAACAACAAACGAAATGAATCGTGCATGGAAAATATATTTATGTATGCACATATATGCAATAAACAAATATAAAACGAATGGCTGCAATGAATAAAAAAAATAACAATGTTTTTTAATTGAATTGGATATGAAAATTTACAGAAAAAATTATTTTTCACGTAATTGAAACGTTTGCATACATATAAAACGTACCCTATGGTACAATTGTCACAAACGAAAAGCAAACGTTTCTCGTTGGGGAAAATGACAGTGAATCTTACAATTTGTTTCTGACTATTTACAAAACTGTACAAAACCACAAATGATATGATGATCGATGAGCAAATGGGAATTGTTTTGTACAGTTTATTTTCGTACCCAGCAACACGGCTTTTGTAAAGGTAAATCAACTGTATCAAACCTTCTTGAATTCACTACAAGTGTGAATAATGGTTTCAAAAGTAATTATCAAACTGACGTCATTTCCACTGATTTCAGCAAGGCTCTTGATAAAGTATCACATTCAACTCTAATATACAAACTTGCCTGCTGGCTTTCTTCTTATTTCATTGGCAAGAAACAGAGGGTTATCTTTAAAAAATTTTCATCTCGTGTAATTCATGTGACGTCAGGTGTACCTCAAGGTAGCCACCTTGGTCCCCTTCTGTTTATTTTATTCATCAACGATCTTCCAAATATTTTGAAGTATTCGAATTTAAGTTCATTGGTGCCCCAGGAAACAGGAAATAATTACAGGTGGACCTTAGTAAGGTGTTTAAATGGTGCGAAGTAAATTCTATGTCACTTAACTTGAAAAAGTGTAAGTTTATGTGTTTCTCTAGAAAACCCTTTCAATCATATAGCTACCTCATTTTAATTAATTAATTAATTAATTAATCCCAACGGCTTTTTACCCTCCATTACCGCCCAACCGACACGAGGGGCGCAGTCCGCATGACGTACGGCACCTTTTTTTTAGTTTTTTGGTGCCGAGTAGTGGAAACAGGAGTTTGTTAAGTGTCGAGATCTAAAACTATTCAGCTACAGAATCAAATTCATCAGCTGATTGGATATGCTAAAGATAGTATTTCAATTATTGAGAGTGCAAATAATAGTTTTCTTTATAGTAAAAATCGAGTCCGATACGTCAAACCTGCTGGAATGACAGTTAAAATCCTGACATAAACCACGGAATGATTCGTTTAGTTCAAAATTAGTTTTGCATGGCTTTAAAAATAGAGGTCGAAAGTGTCTTGGCACTCGAGAAGGAACATTAAAATTTACCTCAACCAGGAGGGCCGGGCTATTAATGAAGCCTGTCATTAATTTTACGATAAATATTATACCTAGCATTTCTCTACGGCTTGCGAGTGTAGCCAAATTTATGAGCTTTAGACGACTTGTGTAAGGGGGAGATTGTAATCTGAATCCCAGTTAAAATTACGCAATGCAAAAAGCAAGAATTGTTTTTGAATTGATTCAATCCTTTCTGAATGAACTTGGTAGCGGGGATTCCAAACAATAGATCCGTATTCTAGTATAGGTCTAACTAAACTGGTAAAAAGAGCTTTTGTAACATAAGGATCTTTGAACTCTTTTGACCATCGCTGAATATGATGGTTGAAATTAAGTTTGGAATCCATTGTGATACCAAGATCGACAAAATTGGACACCTGCTCCAGATTATAATTTGATATTGAATAAACAGCTGGTTGAACAGCCCTCCGAGAGAAACACATAACTTTACATTTTTTGAAGGTTTAGTGGCATATAGTTTGTATTACACCAACTAACCACGTTGTTCAGATCCGCTTGTAACAAAGACCTTTCTTCGATAGAGGACAATGTTTTAAAAAGTTTCACATCATCGGCATACATTAAAATTTTTGAATGTTTTATTATAGAAGAAATATCATTAATGAATATCAGGAACAGAATCGGACCAAGGTGGCTTCCCTGAGGAACTCCTGAAGAAACTTTAATGATGTTGGAAGAACAATTATTAACAATAACTCTTTGTGTTCTATCAGAGAGGTAAGATGAGATCCATTGAAGAAGACTGGGCTGAAAGCCGATTAGGTCGAGTTTACGGATGAGTAACGAGTGACATACTTTGTCAAAAGCTTTACTGAAATCGGTGTAAATTACGTCGGTATGAGCATTTTCTCTAAAACCGTTTGAGACATGAGTTGTAAACTCCAATAAATTAGTAATAGTAGATTTTCCTTTAGAAAACCCGTGTTGAGATTGTGTAATTGAAGAAGATATAGAATATGTCAGCTGGTTAACAATAATTGCTTCGAATAATTTGGGGATAGCGGGAGTTTCGCTATGCCTCGATAGTTTTCTATAGACGACCTGCTGCCGTTTTTGTGAAGTGGTATTATGAAAGACTCCTTCCAGGCTGACGGAAAAACGCCATGTTTAAGTGACAAATTGAATAGAGTTGTTAAAGGCTCGCAGATGTTCTCAGCGCAGTTTTTAAGAAAACAGGTCGGAATATGATCAGGTCCAGGCCTAAATGACGCTTTTAAGGTTTTTAAAGAGTGTAAAACTTCATCGGAAGATATTACTGGAATATAAGCAGAGTTGATTGGACAAAGCTCGTACGGATAGTCTCCACTTATAGGGAAGTCTACAGAATAATTGGACCTAAAGAACCGAGCAAACATGTTGGCAATGAGTTGGCTGTCGCTAGATACAGTGTTGCGATAATGCATAGCGGACGGAAAACCATGTGCCTTACGCTTTGAATTTACGAAACCATAAAATGATTTAGGATTGTTAATTAAATTCTTCTTAATTTTACATAAATATGAATTATAACATTTCTTATTTAATGCAAAGTAGCTATGCCGCAAAACTGAGTACCTTAGGTAATCACTGTGTAAGCCCGTTCTTTTATACAGTTTAAAAGAGTGCGACTTTTTATTTTTCAATTTTTTAAGCTCTTTAGTGAACCATAATTGTATTGGTTCTTCATGAACAATATTACGTATTGGCACATACTTTCGAAACAAATTGAAAACAGTATCATTAAAGTGCTCAACGCTACGCTCCACGTCATCTCTATATATTGGCCAAGATAACTTTGAAAGTTCTTTGTTAATTTTCCTGAAATTTGCTTTCGCAAAAACATATCTAGTACTTGAACTTGACTTATTATTATGTATTTCATTTATGATTTCGTAGCTTAACTCAAGAGCAGGATGGTATGCATCTTCCGGCAAAACTAGGGGATCACACCAATTACTAGAAGCCTTCGGAACATCATCAACGTAAACGAGATCCAAGACCTTTCCAAACGTATTTGGACATATATTTATTTGTTTGAGGCAAAGTTCAGCCATTTCCTCCAGAAATACATTGTAACTATCTCTAGATGAAACTGGTACAACATCGGTGTCAATGATGTTCCATGAAATGTGTGGCAGATTTAAATCGCCCAAAACAATCATAGAATCGGATCCCGTAAGCTTGCAGTTACGGTCTCAAGTAAAGAAACTAGCTGCATATATACTGATACGGCAGAATTAGGAGGGATGTAGCAAAGAGCTAAATAAATATAAGTCTTTCCAGCCTGTACACGTATACATTTAAATTCGGTATATTCAATGACAGGAAGACTAACTTCCTCGGATGGTATCGATGAATGCACCGCAAAAAGAACACCACCGCCGATTCTGCCCTCGCGGTCGATCCTGTATATTTGATATTCATTTGGAAGAATTTCGGAATTAAAAATATGAGGTTTGAGCCACGTTTCGGTCAAGGAAATAATATTATAATTGCAGTCAAAACCTTTTAAATATAAGTCAGTTAATTTGGTATTCAAACCTCTAACGTTTTGATAGTAAATACTTAAATTAGACTTGCGAGTTAGTTTTTTTGAATCCGAATTAAGATTATAAATTTTAGCTACGTTATTATTACTTTTATTAGGTTTATACTCAAACTCGTGAACAAACGCCCCGGCCAAAATGAACTATTTAGTAGTGAATCAAAATCTTCGGAAGCTACATCAATTTTAAAAGATGAAATATCGCGATCGTATTTAAATTTAAACTTACGAATAAATACATCTTTAGTTCTAATTTTAGTCGATATGTATGACTTTATATCATCCGAAGAAATATCTTCAGCAAATCTAGAGACAAAGATTGATCTTCTCGGAGGAATTACAACCAACTTTTTGGTAATGATGTCTGATGTGCGGGGCTCCGAATTATTAGGAGGGACTAAGTTAGACAGTGCAGCTTGAGATGTTGATGGCAACACTGTTAAATCAACGGTTTGACTATTTTTAGAAGTAGACCTAGTGGATATGGCATTAGATATCGGAGGCTCCAATGTCTGAGGGCATGGAGAAGATAGATTAATAAGTTCCAAGGACTGGGATGGAGGATTCTTTTTACTAGAATCCGTGACTGTCTTTTTAGGTGGACTAATAACACGCCCACCTTTATTTTCTCGGCTATCCTCAGGGTGCGGAGGGTTGTCGAGACAAGTGAAAGACCTAAACATTTTTTCGTAATGCTTAAATTTCTCAACAAGCACCGACAGATCCTTCCCGATCTCAGAAAAACCATTTCTGGACTGCCTAAAGAATTTAAATAAATCAACTTCGGTTGATCTACATTTTTGACAAGACCAACGAAGACCCTTACCCTCGTTAATAGCGTCGAATACTCTACCGCTCAAACCAGCACATTTTATATGGGCAATCCAATCGCAGAGCCAGCATGACACATAGGAGTCGCTTTTAACGTTGCAATTGATGTAAATACACGACATGTTTAAAATTATATTTATTTTTAGGTTTTAGAAGCAAAAAAAGCAAAAGCGGTTTTGAAAACGATGTATTAATCAGTGAACCAATCAGCTGGTAAATATCAGTTGAAAAGCTATGTAGCGAACAGTTTTAAATGCACTGTATATTTGACACCTAATAAACACAACGCAAACAGCTGTGACAAAGATGAAACAGCAGAAATGACGAAAAGACAAAAAGAGCAAAATCAATGTGCACAAACAAAAACAATTGTACAACAACAATATATTATATAAAACAAAATACTCGGCACATGCAATTAAGAATATCAAGTTAAATTAATCAAATTTACAGGAAATTTTGATGTTTTACTTATCTTTAAATTGTGCACCGTCGTATGGAACCCAAGATATCAAGCCCACTCTGACAGACTCGAGTCGGTACAGAAACAATTCTTATTATTCGCAATAAATAATTTGCCCTGGGATTCGACATTAAATCTCCCACCGTACAAAAGACGCTTGAAGCTCATAAATTTGCCAACGCTGCACAGCCGTAGAGAGATGCCTGGGGTTTTGTTCATGATTAAGATCTTGAACGGGATGGTCAATAGTCCCTTTCTACTGAACCAGATCACGTTTTGTATTCCTTCTAGGCCTTCTAGACATTACAAGACTCACATTTTACCATTAAGAAAACCTTACTTGAAATTTTGAATAAATAACATGTAAACCCTTACATTGCACCTTATTCAGCTGGTGAACTGTACTTCTGTTCAGTTTATGAGGCAAACGTAAACGTGAATCGCTTTTTTGTAATAAATAAATTAATATCTTTAACCGGGAACGATAAATTACACAATATCTATGACTGCTTAGTACAACTGTAATCGGCTTCGTATATTTTCGCGAGCGCGTAAGACAATACGAGCATGGATCGGAAACTCGGTCTTTCCGACCATGATCAACAGCTTGTCCACAGCGCGGAGCGGAAACTAGAGATTTCCGCCTGCCACACCCTCAAAATAATGACTTCGGGAACATGGATCTGAAACTCGTTCTTTCCAAGTACGTTCGACAGCTTGTTCATAGCGCGGAGCGGAAACCAGACCTTTCCGCCTGCCACACATACAAAGTAATGTCTTCGGGAACATGGATCGGAAACCCGGCCTTACCGACCTACTTCAACAGCCTGTCCGCAGCGCGGAGCGGAAACTAGGTCTTTCCGCCCGCCGCACACAAAAGTAGACTGAAGACTAGGCCTCGCCAGCTACCAAACCTGTTATTTTATGCTGTTATTATTATTATTATTATAAATGACTTTGTACCTAAATGTTCTATTCTCATTTGTCTGTAAGAAAACATTTTCTGTAGACCAAATAAATAAATAAATAAGGTAGATCGTGTCTGCGTTAACCTATGTCTATGCTACGTCGTTGACTGTTTTTTGACGTTGACGCTTTTATCCACATCGCCTTAACAGTATTCAGAAGTTTCGGCGCGCAAACTTTTGGGATGCCGATGGGAAATCCCCTCTCGCCCACGATTGCCGACATAGTCATGGGCGATTTACTGGACAATACCTTTATGGAGCTAAAAAGAAACCTCAACATTGACATCAAATTTATGGTAAAGTACGTGGACGATATTTGCTATAGTAAGACGAAACGACGTGGATCCGATTTTAAAAACACTTAATCAATACCAGAACCAGAAACTCATACCCGCATCCCGTTCCTAGATGACATGATACATAGGAAAAATGACTCCACATTATTAGATTGGTACTCAAAGCTCACATCCTCAGAACGCCTAATAAATTTCTTGTCTGCGCAACCCTTAAAGTATAAAGTAAATACCCGAAAAATCTGATGCAGAAGGTACTAACAATAATCCACAAACTATTCAGGGACACAAATATAAATAAGATAAGCAAAATTCTAAAAAGCAACAACTACCCGCACCACCTAATACAAAGCCTACTTCAACAGAAAATAACACATCCAAATACCAAGAAGTAAAACAATAAATGATACAAAGCGATATCACTGTGTCACATACGTACCTAAATTCCACCAAAAACTTGACCGCGAAATACACACCAACAATCAAAACACAATATTAGCTTAGAGATCAAACACGCTTTCTTCGATTTTCACAAGAACAAAATGCCCGATTGACTCCCACCAACAAAGTAATGTAGTATACGAAATATCCTGCAAAGGGAGAGAAAACGAAGAATGCAATAAAGTATACATTGGCACAACCAAACGAGCACTGGGAGTACGCCTAGCAGGGCACGAAGCTGACATTAGAAAAAACAAAAACAGCACCGCCTTAGCACAACATGTGCTAGCTAGTGGTCATACAGCTGACATGCTCAACGCGAGGATAGTGGACAAAGAAAAAAGAGAAAAGGCGAGTTATACCCTAGAAAGTTTAAGAATTTTACAAAGAAGAGACAGAACAGCAAACAAAAAAGAGGACACTGACGACATCGCGGCTGCTTATTTACCATGTTTATAGTTAGTAATAGTTTGACAATTGTACCACACAGAGTTGGTATGAATGCTCGTATTTTTAAGTTTTTTCGATGGCTTTTAAAATAGTTTAGTTTTTTTCACATGTAAGTTTTTATATACGCATTAATGTTAAAAGAAAAAAAGAAAAGTTTTCGTAGCCCAGTAATTATGTTTAAAAAGTTTTGTGTTTTTCATATAAACCCAAATCAACATTACCCTGTGTCCGTACCTATAAATGTAATTTATTCATTTTTCTTATTATATCTGGAACTAATAATCTGTTTGTATGTATTCTTGTTGATGTTTTTAATAAAGAAATCGCCCCTGAAGATGCTCAGAAGGTCAGCGAAACGTCGGGCTGGAAAGTGAAGACAAAAGCCTTTTTCTTGATCAAATAGCCTTAAATACAAAATACTATAAAATTTAATAAAGTGATCGTCAACTCATGGTGCTTTATCTTATGCCGATCTCGTTTCTACCGAAAAATGGAACCTTCTCCTTGCCCTCTACGCACAAACACTAAGAAGAGGGCGATGAGAAGGCAACATGTTTTGTAGAAACGAAATCGCCATTACTTTGCATTGGACTTTTGCTTTAGGAATGTGTTTGTAATTTTAATGCTAAATGAGAAGAACTAAAAAGAATTACAGCTTTTTTGGTACTTTTATTTTTCTATGTGGCACATTTTGGCACTGTTTTAAACTCAATATGGCACTTCATAGCTAAGTATAATTGGCAACCCTTATCGTACTAACTGAAATTTTTTCGCCTGCACGATAGTAGAAGTACCTATGTATGTACACTTTTAAGATGCATGCATATGAATTATGCGTAGCTTTTATTGTATCTCTGTATTTCCATAACTCTCTGTGTGAGGAAACCAAATTATGTTATTCTTAACGGAAGTGCTTAAAACTTAACAGTTCGGCAATTCAATCACTAATGAAGTTGATTTCCTTACTAGCGCCTGCAACTATTCTTCTTATTTACTACCGCCAGCAGTTTTAACAATTTTATAGTTTTTTTACGTTCTTTGGCAAATTACGCTCTGTTCGCCATAAACTATGTTTTGACCGACTTTGTATCAAGACCCCTGGACCATATAGGAAATTCAATTACATTATAAATTGCATTGTCATCGTGATTGGAACTATGCTGAAAATTTCAAGTCTCTAACTTGTCGGGAAGTTAGTTTAAAATCGTTTGGAATTTTCCGCGGGATGACCAAGGTAAATGAAAGTTTGTAATAAAAATGAAAGGTCTTTTGTATGACCGCGATGCCTGACCAAACGGCTGAACCGATTTCAATTCTGTAAAAATCACTTTTTTTGGATCTTCTGTGTGGAAAGTTTTTCGAAAAAAAAAAAAATTCTAAACTTTTTGTTGCTGTTACCAAAAAATTAAGAAAGCGGAGACGTCACGATTTTACAATGTCATAGAGTTTTCCGTATATTGTATGTCATTAAACTACCAAAGGGCTGGACCGATTTCGTTCGTATTTGGAACGTATATCAGCTCCTTGAAGGGAAATATTCCGACTAAAAATTATATCGCTAGGTGGTGCTGGGGTCGGGATATTTCTAAAAACTGCATTTAGTTGAAGATTTGGCTCATATTTAGAACATTTGTTAGTCAATTCATGAGGAATATTTGTAGTAAAAAATTACACGATAGGAGGCGATGAGGTCGGGACATTCCTAACGTTCTTATACAGTGGGAGAATGATGGATATCTACACATATACATACGTCATACATACATAGTCACCAATATATCTCTTTAACCAACTACGCTGGGGAACTGAAACTTGGCACAGATGCATAAATTGTGAATATCCTACTTATGGCGAAAGCTGGAAGCTATTTCAAAAGGGGCGTGGCACCTTCCGTACAAACTGAACATCTTCCATCGCTTATCTCTGGAACCTCTTATGCTAACGTCCTAAAATTTGACACAGCTTCATATGTTATCAATACCGTACTTATGGCGAAAGTGGTAGGTAATGGAAGAGGGGGCGTGGCACCTCCCATAAAAACGGAATTTCTCATATCGCTTATCTCTGGAATCACCTACACCAACGTCCTATAATTTTATATAGCTACATATGTTATCAATAACGTACTTATGGAAAAAACTGGCAGGTATTGGAAAAGGGGGCGTGTCATCTCCCACACACCTATCCTCAATCCAAAAGAAGTTGAATGAAACTGCCTAATAAAATGGTTCCCTGCATCTTATTCCGGCGATTTCATGATTTCAAAATCCTTTCCGAATGAAATCTTGGCTGATCGTTTAGTTTTATTTTTATTTTTTTGTTAATTTAATGTAACAATTTATTTAATAATTACGAAAAAATAATTATGGAATTAAAAAATAACTGATAGTTACTATAAAATGATACAAGATTAATAAAAAGAACGATTTAGTTTGAACCAAATAATTTATTTTAACCAAATATTGTATATTTCAATATACAATGTAAAATTTAAATATGTATGGAGGAGTATTCTACGACCGTTCTTCTTAATCTTTCTTGGTAGGAAGGAGCATCTATCACATTGATTTTCTAGCGGTTCCAAACGTTTAAGAAGCCTCTATGAACTGATTCACCTGGCTGCTCCGACCACAATCCAAATTCTTCGCCATCCAAAAAATGCAAGGAATGCTCAAGATGTTCAAAAATTACGTGAATTTTCAATGTAACAGAAACTTTTGTACTGGCATAAGCCTTTTTCAATTAATTAATGGATTTATCTAAATCCTGGCCGGGTGGTGACATAGAAAAACAGCAATTTTGTTCATAGCTTTGGAAGCAGAAATGAAAGGTGTATGTGCAAATTAGCCTACATGTGAATAAATTTCTGGATCATTAAGTGCATCTGAATTTTGTAGAAGTGGCTTTTGTAAGTAGCGGAACTAATCCGTTCCAGAACAAATGGTTAATATAACCTTGTAAGACATGTAATTCAGGAATTGCACATTTTTCAATAACAAGTACATTATCATCTTCTTTGAGGAGTGGTGAGTGAATAGTGATATGATTTTCCATTGCCAGTTTCTTATTTTCACCTCCAAGAAAGATAAATCAATTTTCCTTTTTAATATCAAAGTAGTAACTTGCTCCTTCTGTTTTTTAGGAAGTTTTTCAAAAAATTTTAATACATTGTCCCGAGATTGAGCAGGAGTAATACAAAGATGAGATTTACCTCTTTTCCTTTCTCGATCTTTGGGTACCTTTACATTTCCCAGTCAAAAAAAAAAAAAAAAAACAATTACATAAGCCTTCCTGTCTGCGAGTTTCTTTAGGTAAAATTATATCTGTATAATTAGGCATGGATGGCAAAGTTCTTTCAGACTTTCCATTTCCGTAATCAGTCAAAGTACGACGACATGTTCCACAAATTCCAAGTGGAAATCGAGAATCAGACACTTCAAAGTTTGCATTTACATGCTTTTTTTTTATAAGATTCTCATATTTCTCGCTGATGGTATTATTACTTTGATGATTGCTAAAAAAAATTTATTTTCACAAGGGGCACACCCTTTTGGCCGATTTTCGTCGTGTTTACTTCTCAAAGTCATTTTTTCCGCTGTTTTACTACTAAGACTTACGCGTACATACAAAATTTACGTAAGACGAAAAAAGTGACTTAAAAAAGATATTGTTAGGTAGGTAGGTAGGTAGAAGTGGCTGCCGCCCTAGCGGCACACTTAGGCCATAGATAGAAGGCCCATTGTGTTACCACAGTTGACACCGTTCAATTATCCTCCCCAATGAACCTCTTCGTGTCGCTGATGAATCTCATCAGGCACTTCGCATCGGTATTTGAAAGCTCCCTTAGGTCGGCCAGGAATGGTGAACCCAGATGACGCAGCCTGCTTCTGCACATTGCAGGGCATTTACACAAGAGATGCAAGACTGTCTCCTCCTCTTCGTCGTCCTTGCAGCTTCTGCAACATCTACGAAAGGGCATCCCGAGCCTTTCTGCATGTTTACCTATTAAGCAGTGCCCGGTTAGGGCCCCAACGACGTTAGATATGTCCTCTCTTCTAAGACAGTAAACCCTTCGTGACCGCCTCCGGTCCCATTTAGGCCAAGTCTGCCTGGAAACTCGATAAGTCGTACTTTGACTCCATCTCTCTTCAGCTTGTTTGTAAACAAATTCACTAATTAGCAGTTTGCAAGTGGCAAAAGGCATACCAATGCGTTCTTTACCAGGAAGAATCTGCCCGGTCGTGCCTTGCCTTGCAAGTTCATCTGCCATGCAGTTTGCCTCTATGTCCCTATGACCAGGGACCCAAGTGAGGTGAAGTCTGTTCTGCTTGGCTATCTCCTGTAGAGATAGGCGGCAGTGCAGCGCAATCTTTGAGTGAAACGTGAAGGAGCTCAGACCTTTGATCGCAGCCTGGCTATCACTAAAAATGAAGATGTCCCTTCCCATCATTTCGGTTCCAAGCTTCTCAGCAGCTTCCATGATGGCTGAAGCTTCAGCTTGGAATACGCTGCAGTAGTCCGGTAACCTAAAAGAGATTTTTGGAGGAGGGTTTCGTGAGAAAACGCCGCCTCCTACCTTGCCGTCGAGTTTGAACCATCTGTAAAGATGTTAATGCTAACGGATGGAGTGTTGAAATCTTCTTTCCACTCCTCCCTGCTTGGAATTCTGGTGCTGAAGTTGCTTTCCGGAATCGATGTCGAAGCACAGCGGTCTGTGCTGTTCGGAATGAAGCAGAATTCATTTAATATACAAGAGTGTCCCTGGGCTACAGGTTGCCATTGGGATGCCTCTCTTAAGCGAAGAGCAGCGAGCGCTGTCATCTGCTTTCCTACCAAATCCAGTGGCAGAAGATCCAAAATAGCGTTCAGAGCATCGCTTGGCGTGGTTCTGTGCGCTCCGCTTATGCAGATCATACTAGACCTTTGCACCTTGGTGAGAAGCCTGAGATTGACCTCTTTATCTAACGCAGGCCACCACACGATCACACCATACAGGAGTATTGGTCTGACGACTGCTATAAATATCCATCGACAGATCCGGGGACTGAGGTCCCATCTCTTGCCTATGGCCCTTTTACAAGTATAGAGGGCAACGGAAGCCTTTTCATAACGCTGAATCATATTATCCCTCCAGCATAGCTTCTTATCTAAGATAACGCCAAGAAATTTGGCTTTTGTAGAGAGACTTAACCGGACGCCGTTTAGCTCCGGTGGAGTGACGGAAGGCATTTTATACCTTGTATATATTGTTACTTGGGTCCGAAAAAATATTTTAAGATCGAAAAACGTAATTGTTGAAAAATCTGCTAAACGAGCAGGTAGGCTTTTCGGAACGGATTTTGAAACTATGAAATAGCTGGAATAAGATGCGGTGAACCATTTCATTAGGCATTTTCATTAAACTTCTTTTTGATTGAGGATAGGTGTGCCCATACGGACTGAACTTCTTATTTCGGTTATATCTGGAACCGCTAACGCCATGAGTTATCAATACCGTACTTACGACGGAAAGTGGCAATTATTGTAAAAGGGACGTGGCACCCCCATACCAACTGACGTTTTTATATCGCTTATCTCTGGAACCGCTTATGCCAACGTTTTGAAATTTGACAAAGCTACATGTGTTTTCAATAACGTACTTAATTATATGCTGTCTCCATCCATTAGCGTACAGCTGTCGCAGGAGATCTGGCAGTTTCATCTGAAGCGAAATGCCCATCGCAGAGAAATTTTGGTACTTGGGCATGTCATTGCAGAAAATTTCATTTCTAAAAGTGCTTACAACACATGACGAAAATTACTGTATTCGCAAAAATGGCTTACTCCACGTTGTTTTGAGCATATATATTTAAGAAAAACACAACTTCATAAAAATTTAAAGTTAAAGCAAGCTGTGAAACTAACTATTTAACAATTCATACTCGCGATGAGCGGTCTACACAAGCGATTCATCGCCGGAGATGTATCGCAGCAGATGAACAATCGCTAATGGAGGCTTCAAGTTACGGCTAAAAGTCGTAGTTATTGGAATGGCTGCATCTATACATGTATATATATAGCTGGGCAAGCATCATACGACTGGGAACCATTTTTTGGTTTATTTTTAATTTTTGGAAGAGTAAAATTTTTTGTGAAAAATTGTAAAATTATTTTTTAAATCTTGCACAAAGTTTAATTTTATTTTTTTTTTGGGGTTTCGTTATAGATTGTCCTATCTACATACATTCCTATATACATAAACGGTATCTGTTTTTGTTGTTCGGACTAAACTAAAAAAACACTGGATAGAGTTCAGTCAAATTGTCGGAGGTTATTGTACCTTTCACATTTGGTCCTATTATAGACTAACTACTAGAAAACTCGCTTACTGACACTGGAGTTGAGTCATTTATAAAAGTCGTATTTATTAACCAAACTTGCAATGTGAGCCACCTGTATGGTGATTTCGTTTGATAAAAATGGACCCGCTGGGTGGCGCCTGAGACGAGATATTTAGAAATTTCTTATTTTTAATACAACCTGGTTGAAATTCATAATGCGTATTCATTTCATGATAAGCAATGGTTTTGCAGAAAAGGGGCCCAAGGATGGTGCTGCAGCCGTAATATATAGTCTGTTATGGTCTGCTTTGGCCCTATGTTTATTTTATACGAAATTTCTTTTCAGATGGCTAAATAAAATTGTGTAAGCACACCCTTGTCTGACGCCCCATTACACCCTTAATGCGATCTTGCATTTAGCTCCGATTAACGAAATTTCTTATTGCAGCAGTAAGACAAAAACCAGTTCATAAATATTAAGACGAATTCTAAAAGTAGCAAATTGACAAGAAAATATTCGACCACATCCATCCAAGAAGGAACACGGTTGGTATATCAATGTATTTAATTGAACGATATTCAAGAGATCACACAACTCATTGAGTCAATGTACGGGAAAACTTTTCATCCTGTGGGGAAGCGAGGATTTACGGCTCTCCTATAACAGAAAGCGCTCATCTATGCCATCGACCATACATCCTAAGATACTCATATCATTGCCATTTTTTATGTGATGCTTTCCATTTCCAGACAACCGGTCAGGTACGAGCATGATTTTTAATTTAGACCAAACTCAAATACATTGTTTGTTGGTCCAAATAATGAGACACGTATTTTTTCTTTTTTTTGCTAGGAAAAATTTTTCGGCCGAATTAAACGCGATTTCGTTTTTCAGGCAAAAATCGATTATTCGAATTGACAGTGAGAATTTTTTTTTTAAATGCCCATAACTTTGTCAAAATTTAATAGATTCCAACAATGTTTTTACTCAAATGTCAGTAATTCTTGTCACTTCAAGATAGAAGGATATAAATATTGATTTTCATTATTTAAAATATTTTATTTAACATTAAACAAAAGGTGCAAATTTTTTTTTTATTTAGTTTCTCAAAAAGTGTATTTTTTTTCTCTCAAACTTTTTTATCGGGAAAGAGACACTTTGAACTACAATCTAATAGCGAAGATTTTTTTTTCTGAGTTATGACTTTTTATAGAAAATATACGTTTTTGTGGTACATACTACAATATTCTTATATTGTTTAACTAAATGGAATTTACGCTGTATGTAATATCTGGTCTTTAACCGGTGCTAATATATGATAGTTCACCAATCGAATTTCTGTATTTAATACTCATGCCAACTTCTGATGCCGGCTCTAACTTTAAATTTGTCTCCATCAGAGTATCATATAATTTAGCATTTTTCAACTTATAATTTCAACAAGATATTCTATATACTTTTCCTGACTCAACGTTAACGTATTTCTCTTTATGTCGTTATTTATTTCTATACCTATATAAGTTTTCGCCTGGCTTAAAACTTAATTTTAAAGCGATTTATAAATTTTTTTCGACATCTCGAATTTCCATTTCATTTTTTACAACAGATCAATAAATCGCCGACAAATAGAGGTATGAACGTTGTTTCATCTCCAACTCTTTTTACATAAACGCAATGATCATAATTACTCCTCCCGAAACCTAATTTTAATACAAATTCACAAAAACAGTTATACCTGGACCTTGGACTTTCTTTTAATCCATATAGAGATTTTTTTAATTTACAAACTTTGTTTTTGCCTTGTTCGTATCCTTTGGGCTGATTTAAATATATTTCAGAAACTACTTCACTATTGGGGAAAACTGTTTCAACGTCCATCTGTTGAATTTCTAATTCATTTTGGCAACAATACGAACTAATAATTTCAAGGTCGGCATTTTTACAACAGGGGAATAAACATTATCTATATACTCCTTTTGTTGAAATCCTCTTGCAAATAATCTAGCCAGGTAAGTATTTTCATCTTTCTTTTTATACACCCATTTCACAACAATAATATCTTTGTCTTTTGGCCTCTCAACTAACTGCCAAGTTTCATTTTTATACCCGTGCGCACTTGTGCGCAAGGGCATATTAATTTTGTTCACATAACGGTTGTTTGTAACAGCCAAAACGAATCAAGATAGATATAGACAAATGTATACATAAATGCTCAGAATGAAAAGAGAAATCGATTAAGCCATGTCTGTCTGTCCGTCCGTCCGTGTACACGATAACTCGAGCAAAAATTGAGATATCTCAACGAAATTTTGTATGTGGGTTGCCGTTAATCCAAGGTAGGTTGGTATTGAAAATGGGCAAAATCGGACTGTAACCACGCCCACTTCCCATATAACGGTAATTTGCAGAAATACGAAAACTGCGATATTTTAGTAACTACTGAAGACAATTCACTCAAAATTTATATTTACAATAAATTTCAGACGAAAAATAAGAATATTATAAATTTTTGGAAAATGGACGTAGCCACGCCCACTTATGGTTACATGTGTATATCTTGGTAACCGCTGCACCAATTTCTTCCCAATTTGGCGCAGTTATGTGCCTTGATACAGCATACTAAATTTCCGAAAATTTAAAAAATCGGACGATAACCACGCCCACATCCCATATAACGGTAATTTTCGGAAATACGAAAACTGCGATATTTTAGTAACTACTGAAGATTATTCACTCAAAATTGATATTTACAACAATTTTTAGACGAAAAATAGGAATATTAAAAATTTTTGGAAAATGGGCGTAGCCACGCCCACTTATGGTTACATGTGTATATCTTGGTAACCGCCGCACCAATTTCTTCCAAACTTGGCATAGTTGTTGGCCTTGGTACAGCATACTAAATGGCCGAAAATTTAAAAAATCGGACAATAACCACGCCCACATCCCATATAACGGTAATTTAGAGAAATGTAAAATCTTCGATAAATCAGTAATTATTAAAGCTAATTTATTCAAAATTGATGCTTGCAACTATTCTTTACCAGGAAATACGTTTGTTGTAAAATTTTGGAAAATGGGCGTGGCACCGCCCACTTATGATCACATATATGTATATCGGTAACCGGTCTACCAATTTGTACCCAACTCGGTATTTTTTATTGTGCTTGCCACATAAAAGCAAAACGTTGAAAATTATTGAAATCGGACTAAAATTACGGCCGCTTTTCATATAACGGTAAATTTCAGAAATGCTTGAAACTGCAATATTTCGAAATTTAAGTACGCAAATTTACTCAAAATTGATACACGTCGGCTTACCATCTAGCGGTAGCTTTCGGAAAGTTGAAAAAACATATATTTAATACTTGCGCCGGGTATTTAATGTTCGGCTCCACCCGAACTTAGACTTTCTTACTTGTTGATTATACTTTTATATTCAGAATCCATCGCCGTTTCCATTTACACGATTCATTACTACTAATCGCTTCTTCAAAACTATCAGGAACATTAGTATCGCAGTAGTTTATATATATAAAATTGTCGCATTTTCTTCATAACCATATGTTAGAATAGGACTTTTCTTTCTATCTGATCGCCTTATTTTTTATACTCCCTGTTTTCGTCTTTATTTTCAAAATCCATATTGTTCTGAACAACTAAATCGTCATTTACTGAATCTTCTAAATTATTATCGCAGTTTTCAAAATGTTCATTTTCCGTTTTATTAATTTCATTTTTTTCTTCAACAAAACATATCAATTGTATACCTTTTTCTATCACGTCACCATGTCGAGCATCTATGACTTTATTTTCTAACAAAACAGAAAAACTCTGTACCTGTTTTCATTAAAACCGACTAAAGTCTCTAATTTTGATTTATCATCCCATTTCATTTGATCGGGTGTTTCACAAAGACTTTACTCCCATAAATTTTTAAATGTTCTACGATAGGTTTCTTGTTGAACATTGTTTCGAATGGGGTTTGGTCTTGAAGTGTGTTTGCTAGGTTTATATTTTTTAAATAAGCCGAGGCATTTATTATTTCAGGCCAAAATGTTTTGCACATTTACTATACTCGTCAATGAATGTGAGAAAGTATCTTCCGCCACAATATCCTGTTGTTTGATGTGGCCCATTTAAATCAGAATGAATAATTTCTAGTACGCGCGACGCTTATGTTCTATTATTTTTGAACGGTGAATTTGACATCTTACTTTTTATACAAATAGCACACTTTATATATTCGCTTCCTAACTGTTTTGGAAAACCCTGTAATAATTGATTTTTACATAATTTATTTAAATATTGGAAGTTTACTTGACCCAAAATCGTGTGCCATTTTTCTTTTTTAGATACTTGCTCATTTTTTGCTATATTTATTACAATTTCCTTATTTCTTGCTTTAGTCATAACACTTTTCATGTAATACAAATTGCTTTCTTTTTCAGCTAATGCAATTAATTTTCCATTTTTATCAAAAATATTTTTACTGTCGTATTTAGAAACTATTTTATGAGATTGTGTCACTCGTGCGAAACTAATTATGGTTTTCTTCATATTTTCTACAATATATATATTATTTTAGAATCATATGCAAATGTTTTAAATGTAGCTATTATTTTTCCAATTTTCGTAGCATTGAGAGTTTTACCGTCACCCAGCCTCACTTTAACCGGCTCATTTAAAGTAATAAATTCATCATAATACGAGTCACAATTTACTATGTGGTCTGTACAACCGCTATCTAAGATCCACGTTAATTCATTATAACCTCTCAATATATTATTATTACATTTTATATCTAATACAACATTACTTATCTCAGCCGTGAAAGCCGCTTCACTACCCTTGCTTTATGATTTTGTGTATTTTGTTTGCTATCTCTGAAACCATAACTATTACTACGTTTATACGCATGCATAAGTCGCTTTAATTCATTTCGCCGCGATTCAAAACATATGTATAAACTGAATTTCAATTCGCTTTGAAAGAGCGAGTGTTTCGGCTCACACTCCATTTCAAATCGGTAGTTAATTTTTCCAGACAGTTAGAAAGAGTGTATAAACACCGCTCTCACTCAAAGCGAATTTGAGATCAGCTGTTCCGCTCAAATTCCAAATAATCGCATCAGTATTTAAGCGCTGATTAATAATAATCGTTCTTTTTCTTTGCCACGATTTTATAATGCCGAATAAAACTAGATTTTTATCACTTTCCATTATGTTAACTTATAAAATGTCAAATGAAAACAGCTGATTTTATTTGCTTTTGAAGACGGTTACTCTGATGCCGATATAAATCCGTAAGTATAAACACTAGAGCGAAATATGTCCGGTGTCAATGCGCTTTCAATTAAGTCGATTATTCTGTGCGTATAAACGTGGTATGTGATGATATGAACTTCTGTTGTTGCCGCGTGGATAACCTCGATTATTGTTAAATCTTCCTCGTTGAAAACCTCTGTTGTAGCCGCCTCGATGTGTTGTATTTTGATGTCCTCGTCTTTGTGTATACTGCGCTTTTATCTATCTAAAACCTTTTTTTAAGTGTAAGTGTAAGCTCCGCACTTATAACATTTACCTCTCATTTCGGCGGCAAATGCATTAGAATTGTTTCGTTCTTGCTTTTCCAATTTCTGATTAACTATTTCTAGACTTTTCATAGCTATCTTCGATTGTAAGTATTCACATGTTCTCTCTTCTTCTTTCAGTACGTCGATCAAATCACCTATGTAACTGCATTCCTGTGGTAAAGCTATTAGCATGTAACGGAGTTTTTCTTGTTCATCTAGCTTACCACCGGCCACTACCGAAGCATTCGAAGTCTTTCAAAATCATCGAAGAGATAGGTTTGCATTTTCATAATTTTTCAGCTTAAAATTTTAAAATTTACCGCGGCATACTATCTGCAATGCCATGGTTTCCTTTGAATACATTTCATCAAATTTTTTCATAATTTTATAAGCTGATTTTAGATTACCCCCGTATTCCAATTGTCGGTTTGATATGGAGCTATATATGTATATAATTCGTCGCTTTAATATCTTTCTTGTTCCAAGCATCTTCTACTTCAGACGGACCTTTCTCGTGTTGCTTGTTCTTTACACTCTTTGAATTCCAGCAATTTGATTATTCTTCTCTTCCAACTAACATATTCTAGTCCGTCGAATATTGGGACTACTACATCGTCTACTTTTACATATAAAGCCATTTTCTCAATTACTTCTGAGCCCACGCAATTTTCAATTAAATCTTTAATTATAAGGATTTCCGTTAAACTCTTCAAAAACAGTTTTCTTAACCGATCGTACAATTTTTCTTCTTGCTACTGTACCACAGCTTTCATAATCTAATAACATTCCACTAAGTTTTGTTTTGCCACGTGGGTCATATACCTTGTTTATAGGGACACATAAAGCGCTTTGACCAAGTTCGCTGTGATTCAAAATGGATGCATAAACCAACTTTCAATACGCTCAAAAATTCGAATTGTTTTGAATTTGTTTTCAAATCGGTTTTTTATTTCTCACATCGGTTAGAAAACACGTATAAACACATCATTCATTTGACAAGAAGGGAAAATATGCTGAGTTTCTTCATACAGCCCGTTTTAAATTTGAGTTATTATTATAATAAATTTGAATTAATGTTCGCTTCCATTCCGGTCAACCGTGCATATTAATTATTAAAGAAATATAGAATAAAAACGCTTTTACCATACCACCTTCTCTGCAAAGCAACCTTGCTCTGCTACCATGTTTGAATTATTTCCAAAAATAAATTCCATTTTATTTAATTAATTAGATTTTGATTTATTAATCGTTCATCATATTTATCTATCTATCTATTAGGGATGGGTAGTGGCGGGTGAAATTCGATTTTTACCGAATTTCGAACATTGCCCAACCATTCGATTATTCGATTCGAAATTTGGTGAAGCAATTTCGATTTAATTCGAATTTTCCAAAAAATTTTGAAGTGAAACTTCTTAATCGAGTTCGGAGATGTTTGCGTTAAATATTTAAGACCATGTTATAAAATCTGTATCGTTCGTTCGATTTTCAAAAAGGAGCTAGGTGTCAAACGAAAGGAGTTGCCCTGTAGATGTGTAATATGGTTTTAGCTTTGTGCCATATGAATGTATGTAAGAAAATCAAAAACAAATTATTTAATAAGTTAAATAAATTACCCCAATATGGGTATCAATCGAAATGATTTTGAATAAACTTTATTTTTGAATTGCATTTAAGAGGGGTGCCACCTGTTTGAAAAGTCTAATTTAGTTAAAGAAGTGTTATGCTTAAAATACTATGCAACAATTACAATATTTTTGAGGTGCTTAAAGAGAGTGGTCACCTGTTTAAAAAGTTAAACCAAATTACACTGTAGGACAGCCCAAACCAGCCCGGACTCTGTTAACATTTTCTGAAAGTATACTAGGGTTGCCAGACGTACTGCTTTTGGGATAAACGTACTCCTTTTTATTGCAATGTACTCCCATGTACTCCAAAAAAAAATATCTGGAAATGTACTCCTTTATTAGTTTTGTACTTCTTTTGTACTCCTTTTTCCAGCTATTAATATTTTATCATATACAGGGTGTAAAATAATAACTGATGCACAGTTTTTTTTTTTTGAAAAATAAAATTGGCCTTTATAGATTTTGCCAAAAAAGTAGTTCGTTGTTAATTATCCGCAGATTTTACTTCAATTTTATGAATTTGTTTTTAAATTTTAACCTTCATTTGGGTTTACTGGCGATAAACACTTTGAGAGAAAAGCGCAAGTTAAAAAAGTCGTTATTGTATAGTTTTTATACCCGAGCGCACTTGTGCACAAGGGTATTATAACTTTGTTCACATAACGGTTGTTCGTAACAGGCAAAACGAATCGAGATAGATATAGACAAATGTATACATAAATGATCAGAATGAAAAGAGAAATCGATTAAGCGGTGACTGTCTGTCCGTCCGTCCGTCCGTCCGTCTGTCCGTCTGTGCACACGATAACTCGAGTAAAAATTGACATATCTTAACGAAACTTGGTACGTGAACTTCTTTTGGGCGTAGGACGGATGGTATTGAAAATGGGCGAAATCGGACAATAACCACGCCTACCTCCCATATAACGGTAATTTTAAGTAATACGAAAACTGCGATATTTTAGTAACTACTGAAGATAATTCACTCAAAATTGATACTTACAATGAGTTTCAGACGGAAAACATGAAAATTATAAATTTTTGGAAAATGGGCGTAGCCACGCCCACTTATGGTTACATGTGTATATCTTGGTAACCGCTGCACCAATTTCTTCCAAACTTGGCACAGTTGTTGGCCTTAGTACAGCATACTAAATGGCTGAAAATTTAAAAAATCGGACCATAACCACGCCCACCTCCCATATAACGGTAATTTTCAGAAAAACGAAAACTGCGATATTTTAGTAACTACTGAAGATAATTCACTCAAAATTGACATTTGCAATGAGTTTTAGACGAAAAATAAGAATATTACAAAATTTTGGCAAATGGGCGTAGCCACGCCCACTTATGGTTACATGTGTATATCTTGGTAACCGCTGCACCAATTTCTTCCAAACTTGGCACAATTATTGGGCCTGGTACAGCATACCAAATGGCCGAAAATTTCTAAAATCGGACAATAACTACACCCACATCCCATATAACGGTAATTTCGAGAAATACAAAATCTTCGATAAATCAGTAAATATTGAAGCTAATTTATTCAAAATTGATGGTTGCAACAATTCTTTACCAGGAAATACGTTTATGACAAAATTTTGGAAAATGGGCGTAGCACCGCCCACTTGTGATCACATATATGTATCTCGCTAACCGTTCTAGCAATTTGTACCAAGCTCGGTATGGTTATTGTGCTTGCCACATAAAAGCAAACCGTTGAAAA
>NW_023458555.1:106082255-106111435 GCF_013731165.1 Rhagoletis pomonella | reverse complement strand
CTTCGATAAATCAGTAAATATTGAAGCTAATTTATTCAAAATTGATGATTGCAACAATTCTTTACCAAGAAATACGTTTATGACAAAATTTTGGAAAATGGGCGTAGCACCGCCCACTTGTGATCACATATATGTATCTCGCTAACCGTTCTAGCAATTTGTACCAAGCTCGGTATGGTTATTGTGCTTGCCACATAAAAGCAAACCGTTGAAAATTGTTGAAATCGGACTAAAATTGAGGCCGCTTTTCATATAACGGTAAATTTCAGATATGCTTGAAATTTCAATATTTCGAAATTTAAGGACGCTAATTTACTTAAAATGTATACACCCCGGCTTATCATGTAGCGGTAGCTTTCGGAAAGGTGGAAAACATATATTTAATACTTGCGCCGGGTATTTAATGTTCGGCTCCGCCCGAACTTAGACTCTCTTACTTGTTAAATTTAACCTTCATTTGGGTTTACCAAATCTTCTTCTGTAACCATAGGCTAATTTCCTCCCACTAGGAGGGAATTCATTCGACCAACCCTATACAGTTTTTTTACCATCCTTTTATTAGCTCGGGATGTAACTATGTAATATTGATGCGCCTAAAAGATGCAGATTTCTATTCTAGTAACATACCTGATGACAGTACGAATGACAATTATAATGGTTTTAGTTTTTTAAACTATAATTTTATTTTCTTTATACAAAATCTAAGAAAAAATACACCTGAAAAAGAGGTGTGTGGCGCATGTACTTATCTTCCAAAGCTTGCAATGCAAATAAGGATTAAAATTTTAAATCCAATTAATAAATTAATTAGTAAGCAAAGTTATGTATGATAGTGAAAAAGTGTAAGCATGGCCGCAAGGTAAGTGCAGGGCGCTCGGATATAAAAATCAGAAAAATATTAATTTATTTATAAGGCTTAAATTAAAAAAATGGCCATAATTCAGGAAGAGTCTGGAATTCTTTCTTATAAGGGCGGTCATTGAAGAGGCGGTGATCGAAGTGGGAGTGAGCGCGGCACCTCCAACCTCCACCTAGGCGCCCTATGGGTCCCAGGCACCCCTTAGAAAAATCACAATATTCACTTGCGTCCACAGTATTTTTCCGCAGAATTCGGTAAGGGATTATAATCCTTTCTGTGTTGCCGAAGAAGAGAGGAGGAACCCCTCTCTCCATCAAAAGTGTATAACATTTCTTGTGGATATAATTCCGGCTTCGGTATCCAAAGTATTTTTGCACTTAACTCCTTTCTGCGTAGGCGGCCTTCGGCCGCGCTTAGGGATTATAACCCTTACTAAGTAGAATTCTCCTTTCTGTGTTGCCGGGGAAGAGGGGCAGGCACCTCTTTTGTTATCAAGGGTATATAAAATGTCCCGTGCAAATTAATATTCAACCTTTTTCAAACGAAAAAACGTATTTGAAAATTGTGACTTTTGGTAATTTTTCTTAGGGTTCCCTAGGGAACCATAGGGGCCCTAGGTGGTCGGGAGTAACGTTTTTGACAATAGCGGTTCTGCCGTCTCCAAAAAGGTCGGAAAAGGTGCCACGTCCACTCCCCCTTTGATCTCCATCTCTTTAACAACCACCCCTATTGGAAAGCCAACCCATATAGTTATTTATTTTTCACATTTATTGTTGCTTTGAAAAAGATTTCTAAGATATCTTTGTTTGTTTGTACCTAATTAATGGTAATTTGTAACAATAAATTGCACGAAAAATTAAAAAAAAAATTGTACTCATTTCTTACTCATGTACTGCTTTTTTTCTATCGAAAATATAAATTTACTCCTTTCTTCGTTTCAAAATCTGGCAACCCTAAAGTATACCAATCCAGTAGTAAACCACTCGGCGCATTTGCGAAAGTTAGCTCGTATTTTTATTTCATGGCCTACTAAAGTTTTCATGTCTCGGCCTAAGTAGTTTTCAAAAAAATAGTTAAAATAAATGTCTTAGCGAAATTAACGGTTAAGACATCTATAATAAAATTTCATGGGAAATATTTTCGTAGAACATTTTAACCTATTAGCTCCCGCCTAAAAGGGTAATTTTGATCCTTACTTCAATAAATACCGCAAAAAGCAAATTTGGAAGGTCGTTAGAGGACTGGTGTACTCTAGAAAATTATTCTCCGGAAAATTTTACTAGGGGTCTTCTCAGGCAAAAGCTTCTTGCTACCAACGTAAAAGCCTCTACAAATTTAGAATAAAGAATCAACAAAAGTACTTTTTACAATTTTTTTAATTTAAGAATAACAGTTCCTTCTTGGCACAGATTTTTTGTCTCGATGCATCATATCGAAAAACATATATTTTTTACTTGCATCCCTAAGACAAATGGAGTGCCACACACAGTGATGGCAAATTTAGTCAGAAACAAAAAGTTGAAGAGTTGCTTTTTTTGGAAATACATATGAAGTTCGATTTTTTCAAGAAAAATTCGATTTTATACGAATTTTAGCAACACAAGGTTCGATTTCAAAAATTCGCCATTTTGGAGCTAAAATTCGATTAAAATTCGAATATCGAAGCTTCGAATATCGAATTTACCCATCCCTACTATCTATACTAATTATATAAAGAGAAGTCCCTTTGTTTTGTAACAAGTAATCTCGTGAACGGCTGGTCCGATTTTCATGAAATTTTGTATATAAATAGCCTTCGGTAACCACCATGTTTTAGGCTAAAAAAAATTATATTTTTTTCGTGTAGGTGGACCAGGGACCGTTCTATTCGAAAAAATCTTATTTGCTTAAAATTTGGTACGTAAGTAGCTTTTTAGCATATATTAGCATATATGATCCATTTTTTCCGGGAAGTGGTCCAGGGACTGATCTATTCGAAAAAATCATATTTACGGTACGATTTGCTTCAAATTCAGTACGCAGGTAGCTTTTTAGCATATATTAGCATATATGATCCATTTTTTCCGTGAAGTGGACCAGGGACCGATCTATTCGAAACAATCTTATTATGGTCCGATTTGCTTAAAATTCCATTTTTTCCGAGAAGTGGACCAGGGACCGATCTGTTCGAAACAATCTTATTATGGTCCGATTTGCTTAAAATTCGGTACTTAGGTAGCTGTTTAGCATATATGATCCATTTTTTCCGAGAAGTGGACCAGGGACCGATCTACTCGAAGAAATCATATTTATAGTCCGATTTGGTTAAAATTCGGTACATAGGTAGCTTTTTACCTGGATAAGCTTATAGATTCCTGTTTTCCAATTTTAATGCAATTTCGAATATAAATAGCTTTGAGCAACGACCATATCAAGAGGCGAATTCGTCACTTGGAAAGATTTTTTTGCGCCAATCAGAAACAACGGATACTGTCAAAATATAATTATAATATATAATATATCTCAGCTAGTATATATTTTGAAAGCCATTTTTTAGTTTTCGCAAGGCTCGAGAGCGGCTAAACCGATTTTTTTGAAACTGCCACCTACCGCACGTGTCCCAAGGATGGTTTTAGGCTAAACAAAAATCTATATATAAAGGGGGCGTGGCACTTCCCATACAAACCGAATTTCTCATGCTACATATCTCTGAAAGTGTGCATGGTAGGGTTCTGGAAATTGGTATGGAGATATACGAAATCAATCGCATACCCTTGGAGAAAAATTTAAGCTATTGTAAAAAGGGGTGTGGCATCTCCCATACAAACCAAATTTTTCACACTACGTATCTCTGGAAGTGTTCATGGTAGAGTTCTGGAACTTGGTATGGAGATGTACGAAATAAATCGCATACTCTTGGAGAAAAATTGGAACTATTGGGAAAGGGGGCGTGGCATCTTCCAAACAAACCAATTTTTTATATTGCATATCTCTGGAAGTGTTCATGGTATAGTGTTGGAACTTGGTACGGAGATATACGCAATCAACTCTTGAGGAAAAAGTGGAACTATTGGAAAAGGGTGCGTGGCATCTTCCATACAAACCGAAGTTTTCATACTGCCTATCTTTGGAAGTGTCCATGGTAGAGTTCTGGAACTTGGTATGGTGAAATCAATCGCATACTCATGAAGAAAGAGGGCAGCTGTTGGAAAGGGGGGCGTGACACCTCCTATATAAATCGAATTTTTATACTGCACATCTCTGAAAGTATTCAGATATTTATGTAGTTGAAATCAAGCCCATACTCATGGAGAAAATTTGGGCCATTTGAAAAGAGGGTGTGTCTTTGAATATATTTTTAATTCTTTTGTAGGTGTATTGGTGAGTGAACTCCTCCTAAATGGTTGTACGGATTTCAACGAAACTTTTTGTGTGTTTGAGTGGGTCTCTGGATCGTTTAGTTTCACAATTTAATCCGACAGTTGGCGCTGTAGTTGAGTTATTACTAAAAATCTTGTTTATGATCCTATTTGGATAATGTTTTAAATATGTATGCAATACTATTGCAAAAACGTGCTGCCGAGTGGTGCTGAAGTCGAGCTATTACTAAAAATAGCCAAGTGAGAAAAGGGGCCGTGAAGGTCAGATTAAATCGACCTGTTGCACCATTGAGTATATCGAACGCTCCTGCGTTGCGATTGGCCCAATGGATGTGATTTTCCAATATTATTATGCGTTCAAACTTTTAAGGTATTTCGTCTGAAATAAGTATATGTATATTGCATTTCTGTAGAACAATGATTCGCACCCATTTTGAAAGTGCCACCAACTATACTGTAATGCTTCTAGGACATTTACTATAGAACCGGGTCATTGTTGCCACCAGGGAGTGAAGAGAAAATAATTTATTTCGCTTTGCGAATAACCGTGCTATGAAATGCCGCACAACTGGAGAATTTCAAGAACTTGTTCACGGATATTTATTAGGTTATTTAAAGCGGCAAATGACCACCAAACCATAATCGTAGCAGACGAATGTGCCAATGAAAATCGTAAACGTGAATTGTTGGTGAAAATGTTGGACCAAAAAGTTTTAATAAAATATATAAAAATTTTGGGCGGGACGAAGTTCGTCGGGTCTGCTAGTATAATATATTCTTTAATTAAAGTGTTCCCAAAATGCTGGCGGTACCTTAGATTTCAATGCTAATTGTATGTTAACGTCTAAACGTCAATTGATACCAACCGGTTCGTTTTTATGTGTATATATGTATTTACATTTTTCTTGCTTCGTTTGCGGTCAATTTTATGTTCACACATGTGCAGGATAAATTTACTTATTACAATAGTATGTATTCAGTTTTGAAGCCCGTCAAATTTTAGTGTCGTAAAGTGCAACCTTGCATCTTAAAAGAAAATATTTAAATAGGAGAATACCTCTAAGAGTGTGCGTAAAAAGAGTTATGAAAAATCACCCGGTTAAATATACTAAAATTTATTTCGCTATACAACTGCATAATTATAACTCTGATTTAAAATATTTAAGTTTTTATAACAATTTCTAGAATTCTACTAAATTTCCAACACAGTTAGAAGCGTGAATTTATATGTTTATGTTATAATACTTATGAGCAGGGAGCGGATTTTTAGGACATAAAAAACTATAAAAAAGGCAAAATCTAATAACGAAATGGGCTAGAAAAGGCAAAATTAGATAACGGCAGGAAAAGAAACTAGAAATCGCAAAAAAGGCAAAAGAAGACACTAAAAAGACAAAAAACCCAAAAATAATGAAAATATAAATTTATTTTAGAAACGTTTATTTTACAAGTAAAGAAGAAAAACTGGGAACTACTTTCAATATATGAAAAATTTGTGCTTTGGATCTTTGTCTATTTTCTCTTTTCTAGTTTATAACTCACAAAACTAGAATCTCAAGTTGCACGAATGCCCCCAATTTAAATATTTAAAAGTTTCATATTATCAGAATAAGGGATTTTTCCTTGCCCTTCACAATTGAAAGTTAGAAAAGGGCAAAAAAGGCAAACATCTTAAAAAAGACAAAAAAGGCAATATCAAATGTGTCTATATGATATAAGGGAAAGCTAAATCGTGGACATTCTTAATCGAATATAATAGCTCTTTACACATAAAATTAAGTATTATGTTTGTACTGCGACCTTTTTGATTTTAATTAAATAATCCTTTTTAATTAACACACCACCAAACAAGAGACTAAACTACAAAACGGACACAGAAAACTGCAGACACCTGCTTGACACTTGTAATATTAGTTCCAAACTGCACGACAAACGAGCTGGGCGTCGTTTACACAGTATATACAGTAGATAGTAAACCTTTTCGCAGTTTTTCACCAATTGGTCCCCGAGGAGTACTTTTGTGTTGTGTGCAGCGTTTTCGTTTTGCGCGCACGGCAACACTTACTGTGGGGAATTTCGCCTCATGATTAGAAAAAGGTCTTTTCGAGGATAAAATATATATAATTCGGTTATTTATGAACTAAATGTAGGTTAAGTATAATATCAATGCTTAATTAAGAATAACATCAATAGTTAATAATTAACGCTTGTGTTTCTATAAACCCACATCGTATTTTTATTAAAAACGTGAATTTTGTGAATTTATCAAGGAAAAGTCTAAATTTGGGAATATATTTAAGTCTTCCAAAAAAAAGGTTTGCTTAGTTATTGAGACTTCAATGCCTGCCAGCGCATCCGCCCAGACAGCTCATTAAGCACACCCAAGTTTTAGCGGAACTCGTCAAAAATACTTAACATCAAAGTATAGAACGTCACAAATATTAATCATACATACATACAATAGCAACTGCTATGAATTGCTACCATATAAATTCAAGACACGCATTTGGTTGGAGACTGCGTTGGTTATGTGGTCATACGTTCAGCCAACACATTCAATGATATATTACCCGGAGCTGCTCCAATATGATGAATAGATTTTAGTGAGCCTCACAAGCCAGGTTACAAGCTGGATATCTGAATATTGGAAAATAAATAGCAATTATCTTTTTAAATTGATAAGAAAAGTGTTTGTTTACAAAATTACCTGTGCCGCTCTGCCTTTCATACCACAGTAATTTTGCATGCAACTGTGAATCAGCAAAATTCATGCTCCTTCTCATTATCAACCCTGATCACATTTTACCCCCGAGGAGTACTCAAAAAGGTTTATTACTGTATATACTGTGGTCGTGGAGCTAAAATTTAACTAATGTGTGTATGTATTTATGTATATTTTTAATGTGTTAGCTTTTTCTTGTATGCTAATAAAAAAACTTGTGTAATTGTTGTAGCCCCTGAAGACGATCTCCGGAGGAGATTGAAATATATTGGGAAATAATGTATTTTCATGTTTTAATTCCATCGACGCCCTGACCTCAAGCCGGTATTAAAAAGTATTTTTTATTTACAAAAATCTATGAGTGCTTATTTAATTACAGTATTTAAAGAAAAGGTTTTATACTATACTTCTTAGAACCAGCTCAAAACTAACCACATTTGTTCTAGCCCGGAGGTGACCTTTTTGAACTATCTAGGAACTGTTGTTATATGAGCTGTCTCGGAACTAGACAGAGTCAGCTCAGAACAAGTTCAAAAGTTCTGCAGAGGGCGACCATTGTCACTTCGTAGGACATCGCCATGTTAATAAAGACAGTTGAAATCATTGAGTTGGAATCACGGTTGCCACACACTTAAAAAAAATTGTGCAACAATTTTTTAAAAAGATTACCAAGAAGTTACCAAAAGTAGTAAAAGCTTTTTTTCTTTTGTAATAAATAATGAGCGCTACATTTGAACTTTCGAGCTCATGGGAAATTTGCCACACAACTGTTTTATTTATCTATCGATTGTCTTTGCTTGACTTCATCACTCTTTTATAATTTTTTCTCCATTAACGTACGCTGTAGAAGTTAAATGTGTCCAAAACTGTTCAAAATTACTTTAAAAACATCCACCCTTATTTTACAAGCGAAAAAACCTACTTTCATTTTCAGTAAAATTTCTGAAGTGGAACCACTTTTTTCAGCTGAGTAAGGATAAATTGTAAATATCTCGAAAACTTGTCCGCAGGAAAAAAAATTTACTCGACTTTCGGAATCAGCGAGCTATTATAAATAGTGGCAGAACAAAAATTAAAATTTGTGATCCAGTGAAATCATTGATTTATGGATGTTCACCTCTTTGGACCAATTGTATTTTTATTTGATTAAATTTAAATAGTTTTAATGAACAAATTTTTCGCATTTTCTTCCATACAACGCATGAAAAAATATGATTTTAAAAGGAAGAAAATGCGCAACACCCGCAAATTGAATAAGCAACAAAACTGCATACCCAGTAAGTTTCTAAAGTTCTGAAAAAGAGTTAAAAGTTTTTATAAAATTTTTGTTTTTTGTCACATTTTTCTGAACTGTGCACAAAGTTTTACACTTTGACTTACATTTATAGCATATGTTTTAAATCTAACTATATTTTTATATACAATTTTTCAAATAAAACTTTGTGAATCTTGTAAAAAATAAAAGTGTGCTATTTACGTTAGTGCCACTGTACACATACAATTTTTAAATCAAAATAATTTACTAAAAACTTGCACAGTTTTAAAAATAAATGCACATTCAGATACTTTATTCATGTAAAGTGTTAAATAAAAATATTTAATTTAAAAATATTCACTTAAAATATAAATAGAAAAATTAAATAAATACAAAAAAATATCAATTCAGTCTTAAAAACTATACACTATCAATATAGAATGATAATCGCAATAGGGGTGAAAGGTTTTTAAAAATTTACTTTATATAAAAAAAACATTTAGTTTCAAGTTGATGGGCGCTAAAGTTTTACTAACTACGCTGGTGGCCTGATAATTAGAAACCCGAGTTCACAAGATTATTTATTTTTTTCTTTATTTGTTTTAATTTATTTTAAGAAAAAAACCACAAAGCAAAGTTGTAGACTTGTACATGATTTATAAAAATTGGGAAAATTTCAGAAAGTCGTCAATATTTCAAGCTTTTTAATCAGAATTTCTGGAAAAAATTCGTGTGGGCTGTTTTATAACCCATTCAGTTTTGATATAAATTGTGTAACTCATTGAGTTTTGAGATTTTTTTTTTTGCTGACATTGTCAGTTTTCTACTATATAGAAGAATGTTCGAACATACTTCGTATGGAAGAAAATAAATGCACGTTTTGGCAATTTCCAAAAATTTATTTTGGACGTCGATCTGCTCCCGCTGTCTCTTCCTCTTCAATCCTCTGTGCGGGGTTTTGAGTGTAGCAGTTTTTGGAGTTTCCGGCCGCGACTCCTCCTCTATTAAGCCTTCGCACTCTACCACTTCATCTAGGAAAATAATCTCCTCACCGTCTTCCGTGGCCAATTGGAGCTCCTAATAATGAAAAAGTTGTTAATACTGAGTCAGAAATAAGTCACTTAAAACTTACCAAGTTCATTGGTACATTTCCTGCCACAGACGCATGGACCTCAATATAATTGCTCAATATAATTGCTAATGATGGCCACGACCCGCTCCTCCAGCGCTGTTAAAGGAGCTTTCTTAACGGGCTTGTTGCCGGTTAACGCCTGCTGCCTCTTCCTATCGCGCACTCGAACACTGGTTCTGCTCTTCAAATCGCGCCATACCTATGTACGTATGAAGAAAAAAGGATCATTAAAAATTAACAGGTACAATGTTCCAAATAATGAATGCATGTACACACAATAAACGATACTGTGCACAGTAACAATGCAAGGGATTGACTCCACTTCTATGTATACTTTTATAAGAAAACCGATATTCTTACGTTAAAAATTATTTTCACAAACGACAGACCTTAATAAAAGTGATTAGTTTTTCCCAATTCACCAGTTCGTATGCACAGCACCGTTTCTTGCTGGTACGTTCAAACTTAATGGGCTTATTACTTACTGTACGCCACTGTTCGGCGGACTTTTGAGCCCCTCCGATGGCATTTAGCTTGGAAGCCATCTCCTCCCACTTCTTCTCGTGCTCCATCTTCCCGTGAAGCCGATGAAACTTCCCACCGGCTGGTCCCGGGTTTTCCATGAAGAAGTCCAGCATGCCACTTAACTGCTCCATTGAAGCGCGGCTCCGCTTTTTGGCTGCTTGGCTAGTCGAGGCCATTTTGCGATAAGAGAACTGTAGTTGTTGGTTAAATTATGAAATACGATCATTTATTCCGCAATTTATTGAAATACTTACATTTTTAAGAAGAATCTGTGTAAATGATTTGTTTTTTTCCTATTCCCTTTTTGTGCTTTTCGTAGATTTTAACATTTCGGATAACAGAGGTGCCACTTTTTATCATTTTAAATAAAAAGCAAAAGTGAGCTGTTTAGTGTTGTTAATGGGTACGTTAGTGAATCGGACAATCGTTACTGCAAACAACTAAAATTGATAGTTTACTACTCGGCGAGTAACGTTGTTAAAAGTTAGTGAATCGCACCACTGGTACCTTCCCTTTATCTGTCTGTATTTTCATGTCCGCAACTGTATTTATAAAATCATTCATAAGCAAACGTCAAATATTTAAAAAATGTGAACGTCATACATACATATCTCGTTGTGGCAATGGAGACGCATGATTCAATAATAAAAGGTTTGCTCAAAAAACTGTTTTCTCGCTCCCTTTTGACAAAATCGGCTCCCTTAGCAAGGCACTGTGTGTGGGTTCGTGTCTGTGTGCAAAGCCTTTGTACAAGGCATATTAAACAAGGTAGAAGTGATTTTGACATTTCTCTCTTTTGAAGACCGACTATAATGGCAAATGATGAATAACTTTTAACCCTTTTCAAGTTGGCATTTTCTAATTTTCATTAAAAATTCAATTGAGCTTTGAGATAGTTTTGAATTGTGTGAATTTTTTTTTTCTTTCGACCACATGCATTTATAGATACATCCATATACAAAAATGAAAAGGAGCAGGAACTACGAGCGTTGCATTGTGTGGAAAGTGGTGCGATACTTTAAGGCACCTAGTTACGAAGTTAGAATACTTGGTTGCCTGAAGCCACGGAATTTCAGAACTGAGTAAGAGAATTTTGTTACAATACTATGCACACATAACCGCGTCTGGACCTAGATTTACACTTATATACATACGTATGTAGTAGAAAACATTAAATCGTTTTTTATAAGTGGGGATGTTTTTTAGAAGTAACTATTTAACTAAACGCGCAAAAACATTAGGTGAATAGAAACAAAAAAATGTTTAAAACAGTTTCATAAAACATTTATTTCATTTAATGACGTGGTTTTCTTTATGAGGTATTCTTTGAAGGTTATATTGGAGTAATCCTTAAAATTAGTATACGTACATACATGTATGTATTTATGCTGATGCATTTCCATGGTGAAATTATAAGCAGGTGAAGTAATAAAAAAGCTTTCTCGCTTTATTTTCCTGACATGCGGCTATCTTATACAAATTTTTAAAGGCAAATTTTCAAATAATATAGGGTCAAATCATTCATCTCGCTCTTATTACTAAAACTGGTATAATTTCACCGTGATGAGGTTCAATTGATGCTAATTTGTAGCAAACATAGTTTACAGCTTTTTGACATTATAACTAGCTACAAGAGAGTTCGAGCTAGCTGTTACTTCTACCCAAAATGTATTCAACAAAGTGTGATTGATTTTGACATTGCTCTCATAAGAAACAGGCTATAATGTCAAATTGAAATGAATTGTTAACCCATTTGAAAATATTTTTTTTTTTCAAATTTGAATTTGTTTAAAAAAAAAATTACACAAATATTTTTCAAGCAACAAATTTTCTTAATAAACGTTAAATTGTTGAGAGATAAACCACCGAGGAGAGCAAGTAAGTACATTTAAAGTTTGGTAATAAGTAAATATATACGTTCGACTTTTCTTAAATATTTAATGTAAGGAAACCAAAATGAAACGGAGCAAAACTTTTGAACGGTGCGCTGTATGCAATAAAAGTCAGGACACGAAAATAGAGCGATGTTTTAAACCACCTCGTTGCGAGTTAAAACGGCAGCGATGTAGTGTTGTACTACGTGATTCATCTCGTGTTTATGAAAACCACTTCAAGGAAAGTGATTTCATTTGTTGTCCGTCCGAGTCAAGCACTTTCAAACGAGCTCGTTTATACCAAACCTATTTCGCATAAAAAAAAATTTAATTTCAAAATTGTTAGAGTTAAGCTCTCATATAAAATTGGAAACAAATGTAAAATCATACTTCTATAAGTGTCGAATAATGTTTAGGATTAAAAATTTAAATATAAAAATAAAGGCACAAAAGCATAAAACTTGGGCAATTAAAAACAAGAAAATTGCTAAAACGATTTTATAAACAATTTGTTTTATTTTATTGACAAAATATATATATTCCAGGTAATGTAAGTAAAACAAAACTATAATCAAAATAAAAGCCTTGGTATGAGTTCGTTTGTTTATACTTTTTGACATTATAGTACCTTAAAAGAGAGCCGTACTGAGTTGTCAATCACACCTTGTTTAATACACCTTGCTTCTGCCTTATTAAATATGCCTTGCTTTTGTAAGGGAGCTAAGGGAGTGTCAAAACCCTAATGTCACTAATGAGCAAACCTTTAATTATTGAATCATGATGGAGACGATTGTGATTTAGCAACGGGATTTATTAAATCTTGATATGTAAATCTCTCAGCGGAGACATAGTATTATTTTTTGAAAGTGACATCCTTCGCGATATGAATTTCGATGATCTCATAAATACTTTTGTTAATAAAAAATCGCGTAAAATTTTCGCTACATTAAGAACGTTAAAAGTAAGTAAGCAGAATTGTAAATTTTTAATAAACATAATAAAACTATTATTAAATATACATATGTATAAATATTTTTTAAAGACTTTAACATTGTATAAAATTTTGAGAGTCTCCATCAAACTATTGCTCCTAGGTTCTAAAAATTCTAAATCTGGCCCTCATACATATTGGTGTTTCCATGCAGAGGTACGCGGCATTCGTACGCTTATGGAGTAACATAAATCTATCAAAAATAGAAGTTACTGAAAAACAAGATTACGGTTATGTTGAAACCCAAGGGTACTATGTTTGAGAAAAATATAAGCAGTCTCGAAGCTTTGGTGTGGAAAATATCCGTTCAAAACAAGGTGATAACGCACGCGACAAAAAAAATAAAAGTTTTAAGGCGCATATACATAAAAGCAAAAGTCTGCGAATCATGGGAGTTTCTCTTTTCTTTAAAAATTCCTAAACTAAGCTAAATAATGTACCTTTACAATCCTTCCATTTTTTAATAGAAATTATCTCTGGTTAGTTTTTATTAAAAAAAAATCATAATAACGTACGCGACAGATTTTCATACAATATTTTTACTAGTAACACATGCTAAATTAAATTTTTAATTTAATTTTTTCAGTTCTTCCAGTCCATCTCAATACGAAATTTAGAGTTATAAAGCCATTTTAATTCATTAACTTGCATTTTCGATTTACATTGTTAGGCACGGTGTACATTAGAGCGATACGATATGCGATGCGATACGATACCCGATAAGATATGAATGCGACATCGGCATGCTGAGTACGTGGGAATTGGTAGGAAGCGATGAAGTACGACAGCGACACCACTGCGACATAATATCGCATGCGCATGCAATATTATATCGCACAGGGTTTTCTGAACGAGGTGAGATTAGTATTTCGCGCCATTTTTTGCGATAAGCATTCTAGTTTCACAGGCGGAAACGTCATCCTCAATTTTTTTAGTCGAATTAATAAAAAAAACCATGTTTATGGAACTATACCGAAAAAAACTACTGTAGAACAGACATGACTAGTTTGGCATGGAGAAATATAGCATCTGTGGTCAAGGACACAGGTAAACGCACAAAAGAATATTTGTCGTGATGATTTATTTGCCTTTGTTTTCACATGTTTAAAAAGAAATTTAAAGAATCAAATAATTTTAAACCTATTTATTTTTGATTTTGAATAGCAAAAAAGATTTGGTGTTTGCTTAAATGTTAATGATTAACTATTTTGTTTGAAATATTCAAATAAATAGTAAGCAATGTACTTAGAAACAATTAAGAAATAATTATCTCATTTACAATTAAAAGAAAAAATCAGATATAATAACCAATACTAAAAAAAGGATGTGTGTATATAGGTAATTATTTTTGATTATTCGTTATAATTTTATATGTTTTTTTTCTTGAGTGTTATTTTATTATATTTAATAAGTTTTTAAATTAAATAGAGAAAGTACAAATTTGATGCTCTATTACACAATGCTACAAAAAATAATGAAGTAAAAATACTTGGTAAGTCATGTTATTTTTCAGGAAGGTTTTGCCGAGTGAAGTATGAATCGAGATACGAAATTTTTGTCACCCACCCACACAATCTTTATTTACTGTTGAAAAATCGGTTTTCCGCACTTATAAGCTTGTAACTCAGTTCACTCTATACCGAGTTTAGACCTCTCGAATGATATATGTATATTTATTTATTTACAACAATTAATTATAATACATAATACTATAATATTATAACTAATTAAAATAATGGGTACTAGTTGCATAGACCATCGACCCTATATTAAAAGTAAATTGAAGTAAGCTTAGTGTACATATATGGAAAAGAAAAATTATATTCATTATTTATACAAACGATGCTTTGCCTTATATAAGGTTGTATAAATTGGCAGATTTAAGGAAAGACGTAATAATATTAATATTCGAGGAGTTTATATCTTTAAGTAGCGAAAACGGTGCTTTTGAACTGAAGTGTTTTCGCCTGATGTTGTCCAGTGGTTTACAATCATCCAGTAGGTGTTTAACGGTTGGGGTTAGGTTAAGAGGTGTGAGTGTGATATTTTTGTGCGTCCAATTCTCATACGGGTTACCACACCGCAGTCGCGGCGATTTAAGTCGGCTGGGAAGCGGATGCTGTTTTTAGATGAGTTGATGACTTTATATGCCTGGAGGAAAGACGAGCACTCATTTGACTCCACTTCTTGGTATATCATTTTTATTTTGTTGCAGATATCTTTTTCAATGTCAGGGATAGTAGCGGCATCAGCAAGCTCGTTGCCGTGTATTCCTTTGTGGCTGGGGACCCACATTAATTTATTTTTTTATATTGTTACTGTAAATATTTTGTACTCCCGAGATGGTTGCTAGGCTGTCAGTGGCTATGACCAATTTTCCCTTATTGGACTGCGCGTATTTTGCCGCTTCAAATACTGCGACTGCTTCAGCTGAAATCACTGAGTAGTAGGATGGAAGTATGCCATCCGTATATAACCATTGCCAATTGTTCGCGTTGAGTTCAGCTGCCTCTTTCGCGAACATTTTTTTGTAAATTGCAGAATTGGTGGTTGGTTTGCTATAATTCTGGAGTACCGTGTTGATTGATGAACGCTTTAGCAGCCAGGGAGCTGTTGAGCTTATTCTATTTCGCGAGCTCGTAGCAATCTCGTATTGCTTGCAGAGAGAGATACCTCTGCGTAGGGTGGATGTCACCTTAAACGTTCGTACGCTCTTAGCTGCTTTATTTAGGTCATTTTGAAGAATGGTGTTGGTTGTGCACAAACGTTTTGGTATAAGTTTGAGCTTTGTAGAACTCTTTCGGAGATTGATGGCAGTCCTGCTTCAGCTAGTATACATTTGATGGGGCTGGTTGGGAAGGCATTTATACTCCGCCGGGCAGCTGTATGATATGGGGATTGAAGAAGTCGGATGTTTGACTTTGCATACCATCCGTATATCGGTAACCCGTAATCGATCTTGGACAGCATAAGAGCCTTAGTCACTTGTGTTAATATTGTTGGGTGAACCATAGAGCGCCTCGAACTTTGGAATCTAATTATGTTGAGGCGTTTGTTTAGACTATCTCGCATGTACTTACAATGGTACTTAAATGTAAACCTTTTATCAAAGATTATACCTAGTATTTTAAGTTTGTCAGTGAGTTCAATAGTACAATTGTCATATATTAATGGAGGATAATTGTAATAGTGTTTTTTACAAATATGTAAGAGTTTACATTTATTAATCGCTAAAGCTGCTCCTGAAAATTTGCCCCATTCTTTGATATCACATAGTATTTTTAAATATGTATTGTTTAAGGTTACTGTATCATTTATCTTGCTAAAGAGCAAAGCATCGTCTGCATAAATAGACAGTTTAATATTTTTGTGTTTAAGAAACACATTATTTAATCGTTGAAATGCGATCATAAATAATACCATTGATAGTGGGGATCCCTGTGGGATGCCATTGTATAAGGTATACAAATCTGACAACGTGTTCTTTACTCTAACGCGAAAGGAACGTCCGGTCATGAAAGCCTTTGCTAAATTGAAAGTCTTTGGACCTGCACCCCAGCTGGCGAGTTGTTCAAGTACAGCATGCACCCCCACGCGATCATAAGCTCTTTCAAAATCAGTAGCCAAAATGGTTACATGATTTTTAGCTGAAAGAGCGTTAGACACGTAATGTTGAAGATGCAACAGAGAATCCATGGTACAATGTTTTGGCTTGAAAGCTGTTTGATTTGGGCTGATCAATTTATTTTTCGTCATGTACCATAGTAGTCGTTTTGCGATCATTTTCTCAGCGACTTTGCTTAGACATGAGGGTGGTGATATCGGCCGGAAACTGTTTACTTCATTTTAGGGATGTTGCGAATGCGGATGTCAAATATTTTTAAGAAATAATTTTGGTGAGTGCATTAGGTGATCTAGGTAAATAAAAAATGGAAAAGTTAGTAATTTTTTATAGTGTTTTTTTTGGAACATTGTATTTAAGAAAGAGTAATTTTGCTGCCTTTTCCGGTTACAGCCCGTTTCCTAACGGGTCGTAAATCAAACCTGTGCACTAAGTAACTACTCGCTCGAGGCGTCAAACTTGAAACTTGACAAAATTTTAAATTTTTTTCGATTGACGCTGCACCAGTTGAGAGGACTTCAGTTATATTTCCTTTTTTGTTGCGGCGCAATAATTCCTTTTTGACAATTGCATCGGGGCTGCAAGTGTCGGACGTGTCCTCCTGACTTTCATGGCAAGATCGTTGTTTAAACACCGTTGTGTTCCAATTTGGAAAACCAATTCTTTTGTTTGTTTCAGAATATGGAGAACCTGTTACGTCATCAGCGTTTTTCGATTTGAGTTTTTGTAATTCATTTATAATCCTGTCTTCTGTGACTGGTTTGAAAAATGTGTGCTTATAGCGACGTTGTGAATAGGTGTATATGGCAAATAAATTGTTATTTTCTAGGGATGAAAATTTCGAGGAAAATTCTGTTTTGAAAGTCATGGCTGCCCGCCATGTTAAAAAGGTGCCCCGCATTTTATAATAAATTGAATTATTGGAATTACGGCCAGTAATGATTAGCTTGTATATAGTTTTTTTTTATTAGTTAGTTGAGCTCGGCTTTTCCTAGTTGCAGGCAGTCACAATTAATTACTCACCGCTGTCGGTACCATAAGCCATCAAAACCGTTTTGTTATTCCATTCCATGCGCTCAATGTGCTTTGATATATTTTTTGAGGCGAATGAACACAAATTTTGAACATATCGTTAATACTATTTTAAAAGGGCGTATTTCACATTGTCGCTGAAATACAAACCACAACTAACTAAATTTCGGCCGATTTAGGTGGGCAAAATTATTTTTATGTAAATTTTATTTCAAAATGTTTAGAAAAGACGTGTTACGATGTCTAAAATTGTAAATGTTTAAAATCAAGTAAATATAGGTGGAGGACGTACAATTATTCCTCCAAAGCAACGAAAATAAAGTTGGTTAAAGTTTGAAACCGATAGACTGCCGTGGTCCGATTGTAGAAAAACTCATACCTACATACGTGTTCGTCTCGGCGATGTTTATATATAGGTTAGTACATGCAAGAGTTGCTACCTGGTAAAAACTTAAATATTGAATTACTACAATATGGGTATCAATTGAAATGGTTTTGAAAGGCTTCATTTCTAAACTGTGGCAGGGTTACCACCTGTTTAAAAATGAAATTCAACTTTAACTAAGGGAATAAGAGACAAATTATTATTTTTTTATAATGTTGCGCAAAAATTTGCTTTTATTGTTAAAATGTGTATGGACTTCCTGGAGATATATGTTACAAAGAAAATGATGGAAATAACCAATTTTATCTTGTAATGCAATGGATAATAAATGTGTAGTTGAATTCTAAAACAAAATTTTTGTAAAAAACTATTTTATGATGATGATGAGTGCCAAGATTCTTCATCGGACCCTTCTTCCTCTTCTGAAGACTCTCCAGACTTCGTGTCATTGGTTCAGCTGGAAGCAACATATCGATTTCTTCCTTTGAAAGGGGTTTGGTTGCTTTTTTTTGCTTTGGCGTGCAACTACTAATGAGTGGATCAGAGCTTAGGTGTAACCTGTTCAACACGAATAGATCGCGGCTGTTGCATACCTTTGGGAATTGAAAATGTTCCTTGTAGCCATGTTACGTTACTTTAAAAAAAAAAACTCCTTCTTTTACACGGGCTTTTATCCACCTTTGTATAAACTGTGCTTTTAGTTGTGAAAATTTGTGCTTTATATCTCTTATTTGTTCATCGGAGAAGGTGTCAGATGATAATACATCATTTTAAAAAAACTTTATTTTGTTCTCAAAATTCATAGAATTTTGTCGATGCTTCTTATCAAATAAATATTTTCGAGTTACTACTCTATAGCAGGAACCAGTTGGTGACTCTAAAGCAAATAAAATACTTAAAAATGACAAAATATGTATGGAAACGAATTTTTTTTAGATCTATCTTAATTATTGGTCATAAAAAGCTCATCAGTAGCTTTTGGACGTTAATTTTTGTGCGGTATACTATCAAAGCTCCATTTTATAGAACGCACTAGTAATGTAACGTGAAAATGCGTGGAAGTACATACAACTAAAAGCTTGCAGTTTACAAAGTAATGAAAAAATAATCACTAAAAAATATAATATTTCCGATTACTGATATTATTACTTACATTAAATTTTGCTAAATCGAAACTATTTAAAATAAATGTAGATTTACCTGTGTCTTCAGACTTCATAACAATTTTTAATTGTACAATGACCACAATAATAATTATCAGTGTTGAACGCAACTGTTTCACATTGAATGTCGTAAAATAAAACGTGCACTATCACAAACTGACAAGTTCCGACTGAGATACTCCGTCAAAGCGGCGTCATAAGTTCGGAGTAGGGGTTGCCTATTGTTCCGCAACTATTCAACTGTGGCAGGTAGTATTTTTTTGTTCCTACGATAAGTTTAAAAAATAGACTTATGACCGTCTACATCGGTCAAATACCCCTATGTGCGATGTGGGGACTTATGATTCGATGAAATGCATCATAACACTGTGAGACAAATGGTAGGGGTCAGTGATCGGGAAGGGTTCAAACTACCGGGGAAAGTTATATCGGTAAAAAAGAAGTTATACGTGTCCCGGCGTTTCGCTGGGTCACGTCTAGGAATCTAGATATATATATAACTATCACATAGGGGAAATTGTCACCTTTGGTGGTCTTTTTTTGACATAACTCGAGAGCCACTAGTCCGATTTTGCTCAAACAAATTAAAAAAAAATTAAAAATTACAATTCCTTTAATCTGTTCATATAACGTTTTTCTATATAATCAACAGTTTTAAAAAAATTTAATATTTTATGCAAAAAATATATTTTTTCTTCATAAATTTATTTTTAATTTTTTAATTTTTTTAAATTTAATTGAGCAAAATCGGACAAGTGGTTCTCGAGTTATGTCAAAAAAAGACCACCAAAGGTGACAATTTCCCCTATATGATAGTTATATATACATCTCGATTCCTAGACGTGACCCAGCGAAACGCCGGGACACGTATAACTTGTTTTTGACCGATATAACATTTCCCGTTGGTTTCATCCCATCCCGATTTTGACTGTCGCATAGTGTAATCAATCAAAAAGTGAATTTTGGATTTTTAGGTAGTTAAGCCCTTTCCATACTATACTAACGATATATTGCATACCTCAATAGATATAAAATTCACCTTGAATTAATTCTTATTTAATTTGTGAGCTGGCTGTCAACTTATTTAGTACATATCATTTCATCTTTATTCCGATGCGTGCTAATTTTGACAATTTACACAAAATTAAAATAAATGTTTTTGTTTCTGAGCTGAAAGACTAATCAAACAAAACACCTCTTTGGGGCAAAATTTTCGAGTGACGAAAGCTGAACTAGAAACACAAAATCTATGATATCAATTTCGTGACGAAAATTATACGTATTTTTTAACTACCTTTGAAACGTAGGGAAAATCTTTTTAATTCATACGAATCGTTGCAAAAGTTCTGTGTTTATTTTGTGTTTCTAGCAGTAGATGGAATTTCGCAACGTTCCGAATAAATAAAAAAAGATTTTCCGTACGTTTCAAAGGCAGTTAAAAAATGCGTATAATGATCATATCCTTTGTATTCGAAAAAAAAAATTAAAATTATGAGAAATGATAAAAACTTATCAACTTGGTACCAACTTTGGATACAATAAACAACTGTATTCGTCTGATTGTCTTGTAGTTTATTTTTGTTAAGATTTCTACTGGGTGTGGGGCGCACACATGTGCTTTTTTTTAAGAAGTTTTACTTCTATCACGTGTACGGTGTTGCACTCGTGCTATTAAACTAATGATTTTTTCTCAAGTAGTTTTGCTCAGTGGCAATTTGTACATTTTATGTAAGTATTAGCGGCACAGTGGGTGAACTAAATGCATTCATTCATACATATTTATGTACAACTGTAGGTAATATTGTACGCGTCTTCCCAGGTAGGTTAAGGGCCGGTTGTTCAATGTCTGACTAGCATTAATCGGAGGTAGAAGCTCCGGTTAAATACAAAATGGCCACTTTTTTCGGAGAACCGGGTATGTTATTTTTATATCTTATAGTAAACAAATTAGACGAAAATTTAAATTTTTAACCATTTGACACTTTTTGGAGCGACATTTTTTCAATTTGAATCTTAATATCTCCACAACAAGAGTTTTCCCAGATATAGGCTATATACCAGATGAAAGCTAAGGTTTTGGGCTAGACTTGTTGGAACTTAGAATATGCCCGAAATCTCTATTTTCAGCAGTCCGATTTTTAGTTTTCAGGCGATAACGTTATGACATATTTATATTTTATAAACGCAAAAGACGTTAGGTAGCTTGTTTTAAGACCCTTCTACTGATATCGGCATCAATGACATGGACTGAGTAGTGCGGCCTCAGTGGTAGTTTAAAAAATTGCCTTTTTTCGAAATTCAGGCCGCAGCCACGCCCACAAAGGCATACGAATCAAAACATAATGGAACAAAACATTCTTAGTTTTTTTTGTACTTTAATTCGTGAAAGTTTGAAAGAAATTCAATTAAGGTACGTACAGACGCCAGATACATACCAATGCATCTCGTAGTGGAGACAGAAACCAAAACAAATTGACCCTATATCTTTCCAACTAGTAGCCGGAACTTAATACATAAGGTATCGTTTGAAAGGTATTGGCCTATAGAATAACACTAAATAACCACTAGACTGGCAAAACCAAAAAACTTTTTTTGTTTCGCAACACTTTAGCCTAATTTTTAAGAATCCGGTTAATCGTTTATGAAGCTTGAATATATTTTCTGGACACACTCTGCAAGACCTTTCCAACGATATCTCAAACATGATTGGACGTCTGGATAAAAACTTCCAAATCTCGTGTATATATAAGCGAGTCATTTCAGCATGCTACTGTGGATGCTTTCGTCACTCGCGCGCACTGCCGTGCGCTGTGATAAAAGGGGACACGGAACTTAGGCATACTAAGTTTTATGAGAAAATTAATAATTACACTTTTCAAAGAGCATCTCCACAGGCAAAAAGTGCGGGCTACAATTTTTTGTTTGCCGGATATACGTTTTATCAGTGCACTTGCACAATATTCGCATTCGCAAAAGCTCCGCATCGATTATTGCGAATGCGAATGTTAAAATTTATGCGGAAGTTCCGCGGTTGCGAATGCGAATGCGAATATTCGCAACAACCCTGCTTCATGTGAGGGTTTGTTGGGTTTCAGTATAGGGACTACGATTCCCGATCGCCAGCTGTGGGGGTAACTGCCTTTGTTTAACATAAGGTTATACATCTCATGAAGTTTAACTTTCGCACCTTGTGGCAAATTTTTTAGCATTGGGTAGGAAATGCGATCATACCCAAGCGTTTTACCTTTTGCACTGTGAAAGGCTAATTCAAGTTCTGTGAAAGAAAAGTCATATTCGAGGTGCTTCCCAGATAACGTTAATCTGCTGGGATTATATCTCTGCGTGAGTATTTTGTTTTTATTTCCAACATATTCTTTGCAGAAATTTTGGAGTACTGAAACCAATGTCTGCCAAAGGCATTCCCTATGTCGGAAGTGGTGGTAAAGACTTTTTGGTCTTTTTCCAGTGCTACTATAGTGTGTGATGGGATACCGATTATAGATTTTATGTCATGCCAGACTTTTTTATGCTAGACGTAGGTGATATTTTGGACGAAAATTCTTCAAAGGAAGCACGTTTGGCAGTCTTTGCTGCTTTTTTAAAAATGGTATTGGCTTTCTTATATGAAATTAAGTTAGGTATGGTCCCAGTTTTTTTATAAATACTCCAGCAAGTTTGTTTATCTTATGTCTGGCGGCAAGGTTTTGTTTGAAGGATTGATAGATTTGCAACAGTTTTAATGGCTTTGGTAATCCTTGCCGCAAGAAGGTTAACATCAGACGTGGTTGCGAAAATGAAACGCTCAATGCAGTTCGCCTTGTACATGTCCCAATCAGCTTGGTCAGTTTTAAATTTCACCGATATTGGTACGTTTTTCAGTTTTAAATTGAGTCTGAAAGGTAGTGGCTATCGGGAAGTGATCGCTACCATGAAGATCTTTCGATATTTTCCATTCACAGTTTGGTATGAGACTGGGTGTGACTAAAGTCAAATCAATATGGGTACAAGAACTATGTGTGGATAAGTTCGTGGGTGAACCATTATTTAGTACAGCAAGATCGGCTGAGAGGATGACATCCTCTAGTATTTGGCCCCTGGAGTTGACATCGTGCGAGCGCCAGGAGTTGAATCGCCAATATAATTGGCGTACTTATTGGTGTCAAAATTTTAAGCATTTCTCTGGATGAGAACCTTTGTTGCGGCGGTATATAGCTGTTGAGTACAGTCACTTTAGGGTTAAGGCGTACCTCAATCCCCAGTGTGCATATGGTAGAGTTAATATTTAAAACTTTATGTGGAATATGTTTTTCGATAAGGATACCAATACCTTGTTTTGCACTTAGGTTCGTATCTAGGTTACAAAAATACCCAGTGAAGTTGTTCGGGTAGAAGATATTATGTGTATTGAATGGAAGGTGTGTTTCTTGTATACATATTACGTCGGGATTTTGTTCTTTTATAATTAGTAGTAGTTCGTGGTAATTATTGTTGTAGCCGTTCATAATATATTGCAGTATAGAAATAAGAGAGGTAAGAGAATTCACCATTGGAGAATACCGAAGAAGAAGATGCGCAATCATTGTTATTAAGTTCTTCTGTAAGAGAGATTGATAGTGGTGGGTTAAGAGAGGCGAGGTGTGTATTGTTATGTTCACTGTGATCGTTGGTTTGCGATGTTATTGATATTGAGTGTGGTGGATGTTATTGTGGTGGAAAGAGAACTGATAAATTCATCTACGATGTTTTGCTGCGTAACAGGTGTTTTTTGTTGAGCGAAGTTTTGAGAATTTGGTATGTTCGGTGTTATTGAGAGGGGAAAAGTTGGATTATTAGTTGTTGTAGGTACTAGTTTAGTTTTGTTTTGTGTATTTGCTTGGCTTTGAGTTTGGTGTTTTTGTGGGCCAGCTGCAATAAAAGAGTAGCTGGCGGTATCAATGGGCTTTGGTGCATTTGCTCTAAAGATTGCTTTTGCTTCACGCAAAGTACATTTTTTTTTTTTGTTGTATTGATTTGTAGGATTTCTTTCTGCTGTACAAATTTTGGACATTGCCTTGATGAGGCGGGGTGCTCTTCTGAGCAGTTGACACATTTAGTTTGTGTGCAGACGTCGGGGTCTTAGGGAAGGCGACCACAATTGACGCATGTGGGATTGTTTCTACAATGTTTTGCAGTGTGCTCTAAATATTGACATGATTTGCATCTCATTGGATTTGGAAAATATGGTCGAATTTTTGCAGAATACCACGAAATGTCAATTTTTTCTGACAAATTAAAGAGTTCAAAAGTTAAGAGGACTACTCCGCTTGGATTGGGGATTCCATCGTTCATTTTCATGAATTTATACACACCTGCCACTTTTTGAGAGCTTAGTTCCTTAATAATTTCCTCTTCTGGTATGTTGATGAGGCAAGGCGCATATACGGTACCTTTTACAAAGTTCAATGATTGGTGAAGTTTGCAAGCGATTTCACAAATACCAGTCAGGGAATTTGTTTTAAGAAATTTATCAGCGTCCTTATGTGAGTCCACCAGAACGAGTAGGTTGCCGTCTTTTGTGGGTGTAATTTTTAAAATGTTTTTTTGAAATGAGGTGTAGGCCTCCGTTCACCGCAAAGCAGGAAAAATCTGTAATTTTCTTTTCACAATTTCTTTATGTCACTACGATGTATTTGGGTGTTTTAGTTGTTGGAGTGGGTAGGTCGGGGAAGGATAAATCCAGTCTTTGTGGTTTTTTTCGTCTTTTTGCTTGGGGACTTTCGGAAAGCGCCGCAAACCGATTATCCCCAAACGGGGAGGCCCCGGAGGGCATTTTGGATGTTTTTGTACTTAATTGGTATTTTATTAATTAAGACAATAGACACTTAAAATTGTAAATTGCACTTGGCATGACGAATAACACGTGCGTTGCTTTGGAGTTTGACTTTGAAATGACACTTATACTAAGAATTTGCGCTTGCGATCAAAGCCGAGAGGGAAGCTACCCTGCAGGAAATTTAATTAGTTGGAAAGTAATTTATAAACTACTTTATTTTCAATGATAACTAATTGAAATTCTCACTATTTTACTTGCAACGAACTCATTTATTTAACATGGCGATGTCCTAGGAAGCAGTCAATTGCCTTTTCCTGCATGTATTTTCAACCACTTTAAAATGAATTCGGCTTAAACAACTTTAAAGTCAGTATGTTTCGTTTGAATACGCTTGCGTTCTGGACTTCACAGATGCTTTTTCATAACTAAGAAAACCCGAAAATAAAAATTTAAAATTAAATGAGATTTGAACATGGACATTCTTGGCTACGACCAATTGTAGCAAACATCTTTGCACGCTCACCTACAGCCAGACATGTAAATGTGCTTTCAAATGTTCAGTTTGAATTGTGTGCAAGCAGCAAGTCGACTGTCCGACTCTGCATTTAATTTCAACTACTTTAAAATGAGTTTGGTTTACACAGCTTAAAAGTCAGTATGTTTCTTTTGAATACGCTGGCGTTCTGGACTTCACAGATGATTTTTCATGCTTCCAAGACACAAACTGTTTTTTTGAGCAAAAGAGTATAAAAATTCGAAACATTTACTCATTGCATTTGTCTTAAAGTAGTCTTTCAATTAGTTGATTTAAAAAAATAATCACTTGTTTCCGTCAGGGTCCCGACCAGTGTTGCCGCGCTGTCTCAAGAAATTGTATCCCTGACCAAGCCAAAAATGTATCCAAATGTATCAAGTTTTCTTTTTTTACATATTCATCTCATAATGTGTAAGAAAACCAAACATTTTCATGAAAAATACATAATTTAACCCATCCTAAGGACTTGGAATACATGTGCATAAAATCAAACATTTGTAATTTCAATTTATAAAGTACATTTTTTGTGCATAAATATTTTGCAAAGTAAATATAATAAATAGCAAGTACACTCTAAAAAGAGCATGTAAAACTACTACTGAAAAGTATCTATTTTTCAGCAAGAATCTGTATAAATATACGTATAGGATGTTCAGTATTTGATTTTGAACTTGAGATCTTTAAAATATACACATAAATACAAATATATAGAATGTTTAAAATTGCAAAAATTTTCAAACTACAAATACATTTCCTACTAATAATAAACATTACTTTATTTTAAACATTTTATGTGTAAAAGTAAACAGGCAATGATTAATTTTATTACACGGCGTGCAAATTTGCACACTAAAAGAGGAAACTGGTTACCTCTCTCAATATGCGCAAATAAACAAAAAATTTTTAGAGTGTATTTAAAGTCTTTTCAGTAAAATTCATAAAAGTTTCCTTAAACAAATCAAATTTAGTTTTTTAAACTACATTGAAATCTTCTTTTTTTTATATTAACAAATGAAAATATGTGATATGAAGGAGATTACTACAGAAAGATTATAATTTACCTTATATATATCGTCGTTTAAAGTACAAAACCGCGTATCGTCATTCTGCAAAACCGCGTAACTGTCATTTGCTGCCAAATATTGGATTTGCTCACACAAGCTCTTGGCTCAATCCTTATCCATTCGTCCTGAAATATACTAGCCAGAAATGCGATTGCTTTATAAAAAAGAGAACCATTTTGAAATAGTGTTTTTACTCTCTAGAAAATAATTTTTGCAACGTCACATACGAGGTTTTGCATTATCTTGATACGCGGTTTTGCATTTTGTTGATACGCGGTTTTGTACTTTAAACGACGATATGTTTATTAAGATCTTGCTTAAAGCATCCTTTTAGCTAATTAAAGCAATTGCGCTTATACCTATTTTGGTAAGATCTCTTCATAAGTTCATTGCTTCGTTCACAAAAAATAAAATGCTTTAATTTGACGCTTAAGTAGCGATTCTTTATACGTTTATAAAACGTAATGCTTTCTACCATCTTTCATGAAAATCGATTTTTGAACGAAAAAAAACTTTAGAGCAAATATAAAATTTTGGCCTATTTAAAAAAGTATCCACATTTATACTGACCGGAAAAAATAAGTATCCCGCAAAAATTCGTCTAAAAATGTATCCAATTGGATCTATTTAGATCCAAACGGCATCCCTGCTACCGACGTCTGCTCACGATGAGTATTAGTCGATTACTGTATATGCATATAGACTTTTAGAAAACTTAAGAGATCTGTGTGTATTTTCTGTGTTAATTTTTTTTGGTATTTTTTAAAATTTGGCAAAGTTTTCACGCACTATTTTATAAAGCAACTATACTACTCCTGAATTGATGCAAAGTTAACATTTAATATATAGTGATTTTTACTTTAAAAAATCAGAGGAAAGCTAATCAACCTTTCATGAGAAAAAGAAAATTTTTGGATATATAACTCAAAAACGTTTGCTTACCTTTTGTTTTTAATTCAGGTTTCACCGATTTCTCCTCGCAGTGAACGCGATATTCTGAAATAAATCATGAAAATTTGAATATCTCATTTTTTTTTTTGTAAAAATAAAAATCAGTTTTACTCGATATTAAACATACTTTTCTCTTAAATTTTTTAAAAGTTATTAGATATAAACATAGACCCATCATTCGAAAGGTCTAAACTCGGTTGAGAAGGAACTCATTTAACTTATTTACAAGCTTTTAAGGGCACAAAAGTTTGTGTAGCTATCACAAAATGGTATCGCGTGTCGCATCGCTCTAATGTGCACTGCGCGCATTTCATATCGCATCGCGCATCGTATCGCATATCGTATCGCTCTAATGTGCACCGTGCCTTATGGAAACACTCAGATATGTACTTAGCAATACAAGAACGTTGTATGTATTTATACATACTTTTAAGCCCCTCTGTTCTCATATATTACAGACTCTCCTTCTAGGATTACGGTATGATGATTTGTCGTGGGACTTTGCCAAACCAAGTGTTACTAACGATCCTGACTGCCAGACTTGTATTTTTATTCAAGTAAGTACTTTCCTTTTCGTAGATTTATTGAATATATTCGACATTTCATATGGCTGGTACTAGGTAAAATGCGACTGATTAACTCCTCTTTCATATTTTTCATTTTGCATTTATTCTACTTTCTTTGCAAAGCTTCTTATTTGGTAGCATTAGCAGAGTATACAAATGTGATAATCAGAATATTTTTTTTTAAATCAAAACCAATCCTTTTTGTTTATATGTATTTCAATGAATTCATATGGAAATAATGCTAAATATAACTTAGTAGTTTTTAATTGTTTGCTTGTGGTTTTAGCAACTTTGAGAAAAAAAAAATTAATAAATAATATAAAAAAACCTTTTTTATATACCACGCTCTTATAAATGGACTTAAAAGTAGATATATGTAATAATGTGTAATTCTCAGTCCCATAGAATTTGTTTTGATAACTTTTAATCTTGAAATTTTAGCAAAAGTCATTATAAACAATTTATGAGAATGAAAATGAAAACCGTGGGGCGCATGCAATACAAAGCATTATATTTAATTGACAATAGTAAAACTACATAACATAGACCTAAAATTTCTACAGAGAAAGTACAAATTAGAGATCGTTTTTAAGCGGTCGTTATTCATATATCCACATACATACATACATACATACATATATTACCCTTCATATCAGTTCTGGTCTATTACATGCGCCCCACGCTTTTCATTTTCAATCTCATAAATTGTTTATAATGACTTTTCCTAAAATTGCAAAATCAAAAGTTATCAAAACAAATTCTATGGGACTGACAATTATTATTTTCTACTTTTTAGTCCATTTATGAAAGCTTTGTATATTAAAAAGTTTTTTTTACATTATTTATTTTCTACTTTTTATTCTTGTCTGTATAAAATTTAGCAATAGATATTGAAATCTTCTTCTTCTTCTTTTTTGGCGCTGTAACTGCCTAAGCGATTTTGGCTGAGTTCAGCAAAGCACGCCAGTCGTTTCTCCTCTGTGCCAACTGACGCCAATTGGAAACGCCAAGTGAAGCCAAGTCCTTCTCCACCTGATCTTTCCATCGCAGTGGGGGCCTCCCTCTTCCTCTGCTACCACCAGCGGGTTCCGAGTTGAATACTTTCAGAGCTGGAGCGTCGGTGTCCATTCGAACGACATGACCAAGCCAGCGGAGCCGCTGTATTTTAATTCGCTGCACTATGTCCATATCGTTGTAAAGCTCATACAGCTCATTGTTCCATCGTCTGCGGTACTCGCCGTCGCCAACGCGTAACGGACCGTAAATCTTCCGCAAAATCTTTCTCTCAAACACCCCAAGAGCCGCCTCATCGGATGTTGTCATTGTCCATGCT
>NW_023458555.1:106043713-106072255 GCF_013731165.1 Rhagoletis pomonella | reverse complement strand
AGCATGGACAATGACAACATCCGATGAGGCGGCTCTTGGGGTGTTTGTGAGAAAGATTTTGCGGAAGATTTACGGTCCGTTACGCGTTGGCGACGGTGAGTACCGCAGACGATGGAGCAATGAGCTGTGTGAGCTTTACAACGATATGGACATAGTGCAGCGAATTAAAATACAGCGGCTCCGCTGGCTTGGTCATGTCGTTCGAATGGACACCGACGCTCCAGCTCTGAAAGTATTCAACTCGGAACCCGCTGGTGGTAGCAGAGGAAGAGGGAGGCCCCCACTGCGATGGAAAGATCAGGTGGAGAAGGACTTGGCTTCATTTGGCGTTTCCAATTGGCGTCAGTTGGCACAGAGGAGAAACGACTGGCGTGCTTTGCTGAACTCGTTCAAAATCGCTTAGGCGGTTACAGCGCCAAAAAAGAAGAAGAAGAAGAAGGTGTAGAATTAACCATATTTTTATAAAAAATTAGGGAAAAATTAAATATTTAAAATTAAATAAAATATTTATTGTAAAAACTTCGCTGTACCGAAACTTTATTGACTGTCTGTATATCTTAGTTAAGTTAAGTACGACAAAAACTTTCGAAGTACTTCATATACAGATAAGCTTAAAAAGAACTGAATTTACTTAAAAATCAATATGCTTAAATTTAGACAAGTAAGAGAAAGTGAACTAATATTTTTACTTTTAAGCAGAACGCACTTTTGTTTTTTACTTACTTTATTTATTACTTAATTTGATTTGCTTGACGTTAGTTTGTCGGTCCAAACAGGAATCTTTATTTACGGTTGATGGATAGCTCGTTTCCAATGGATGGTGGCAAGAAAGTGGCTGACTTACGTGTAATGATTTGGTATTACCGGCTTATGGTGACTCAATTGCTGTCGCATGAATAGCTCAGATTTGATGCTCACAACTTCTTTAATCTACGCAACAACATGGCTGGGGATTTGCCGGAAGGAATGTGACGGCACCTTTTGCCTCTATTAACTCGATACAGGAAAAAAGGCTTTTTACAGTCAGCCTTTTTCCTTATATTTGCTTGGACGCAGTCGATTTCACTTTCCACTTTCCACTGAGGGGTTAGTATCGGCTCCCGGAATGTCGCCAGCTTTAAATACAAGCTCTTAATACCACGGACGTGAACCGGATGAAAGATTTGGTCGGTTCGGCTAAGCGGTTCGAACCGTTTTTGCACTTTTGGATTGGTTCCTCAAAGCGGTTTTTTTGGTCTCTGAACCGGGGTTTCGGTTCGGTTCAACGGTTCGAAAAACAAAAAAAAAATAACGCGCAAGTTTAAGTGTCAAGTACCTTTACATTTGATATTGTCACATGCTAAAAAACATGGTAGGTTTAACAAAAAGAAAAAAAGTGGGTACATTTATCTATTGAAAATAGGTTGAAATGAACCTTTATACTTTTAGGAAAGTGGTTCGGTTTTCGGTTCGGATCAACCATTTGTGGAAAATTTCGGTTCGGTTAAGGGTTCAGTTAATTAATAGAAAAAAGCGGTTTTCCGGTTCAAAACCGGTTCACGTCCCTGCTTAATACACTTTAATTACTTGGTTGTAATTCCGTTCTTGCGAGGGCTGAGGAGTGGGGTTCGCTCCGTGTCCAATTCGGAAAAAGGAAATATATTTTTCTAGCCCCGTGGTATGTGACCACCGATTCGTTTATCGTATGTCAGTGCTGAAGTTTAGCTTTGACAGTTTTGTTATGTTTACATTTCTCATAATCGTTCTTATGTCTATTATTTGGCCAATAAAAATAATAGATCATTATCCCCCTCTCATCTTCAGCGACACGTTAACAAAAAAACCTGTGGAGCGTTTAATAGGGATATGAGAATGCGAATTCACGGCCTGGACGTGAGACCCCTTATATCGAAATCGTTCTACATGATCTTCGTCAACCCCATCCTGACTCCTTCAGTTCGCCATTGCGCGCATATGTATGTACACATGTTCCGTCTTTACTATTTAGTTTCAGTACGCATTACATAAGCTACGGTAGATGAAAGGCATTGGTAAATGATTTGGTTATGAATCTTTTCTTATTTGCTTTGATCGATTTACTAGCAATGTACTGAGGATATAATATAACAAAACTATGGATATAACAAAACTAAACTTAATTAATTTATTCAAGCCGGCTACCCTGTAATAAAGCAGAATCAATGGAGTATGGAGGCCCGCCATATATTCATCGAAATTCTTGAGAAGGCGAATGTACTGAATGAGTTAACGTGTTGTGATTAAATCGGCGGAATAATTGCCAAGCACTCGGCGTTTAGCATCGATCAGTTCATATGAATTCGAACCAAGTTTCCGTGAAACATAGGCTCTAATTTTTGGCGGGGCTAGTTTTTGTGCATAGCCCTCTCCGGCCACGGACTGTTTGGGCTGAGCATGTACACTTCCGAGCCCATTTCGAAATGGCGTTCTCTTTTGCGGGTCAATGCCCGTTGTGCGGTTTGTTGATATTGTTCGAACTGTTTATCTCGAATTTCATCATACAGAACTTTACGCTGTTCCACATCCTGTGTTTGGTATGGATTTACATCCAATAATAATTTATATTCGTTTCCATCTTTCACATTATTCACGACCAGTGTGCAGGAAATATGGCGTGTAGCCCGTGGCTGAATGTACTGAAGTATTAATGTTATGAATAACACGAGAAAGATGGTTTTCCGAGGAGGAATGTTCAAGAAGGTCAGCCATGTGAGTACGTAATCCAAGTTTAATGCTTTTGTTTGTCGCCTCGACCTGATTGGCTTGTGGATGGTACATAGGCGTTTTCATGTGTTTGATGTTATAATCGGCGCAAAGCTTTGCGAAAGTTTGACTGATGAATTGAGTACCATTATCTGATATAATGAGTTCGGGGCAGCCGTTCACCGTGAATATATGTCGAAGATAATGGACTACGGATATGGCGTTTGCATTTGTCATGGGCTGCGCCCAGACATATCGCGAGTAACAGTCGATGGCTACGAAGATCCATTGGTTACGATGTTTAGACATGGGCAGCTTACCGATGAAGTCAATCGATAATTGCCTACCCGGTCGTTTTGGTTCTCTATATTCGCCGTGAGGTGTTTTGATGCTCCCATTACTTGGTTTAATGCGGTCGCATAGTTCACATTGCCGAACGTACTGGTAAACGGACTCATACATGTTTGGCCAGTAATAGCGTTGTGAGATACGTCTATAAGTTTTTCAAACACCCTAATGCGAATATTGGTTATGCTTTTCATTGAGGACTTTTGCTCTGTCAGAAGATGGTACACAAAGTGTCCACAGTATTTCCGCACTTTAATTGGAAAATTTCAATCGATGATATAGAAGGTTGTTCTCGATTTTATATCTATCTAATGGTGGTTTTGAGGCCATGGCATGCATTTTGTTGTACCATTTATCGCACGTGTTTGGGTCAATGTTGATCACGGATGTGATTGGGATACGATTAACGTGAAAATTACTCGGAAGGTCAATTGGATTTCTACGAACGATGTTGAGAAGAGCAAAAGAACGAGATAAGGCGTTAGGAAGTTCTAAATGTTTTCCTGGTTTATGAATAATTTTGAGATCGTATGGTGATAATCGGATCGCCCAACGGCATAAACGGCCAGTTGGTTCCTTGAGAGTTTGTAGCCAGCGCAAAGCATGGTCCGTTACCACAACCAATTCACGACCCTCAAAATATGGACGAAACTTTTCGGCTGCTAAGAGAACGGCTAGGCATTCCTGTTCAGATGCTGTGTAATTTTGTGCGGCTTTCGAGAATTTCTTAAAAAAATACTGAACCACACGTTCGTTCCCATCGTGTTCTTGTACTAAAACACCACCCGCTGCGATAAGCGAGGCATCGGTGTAGACCTTGAATGGTTTTGAATAATCGGCCATAGTCAGAACGGGAGTGGTAGTTAAACACTCTTTGAGTTTGAGAAAGGCTTGTTCAGCAGCGGTATTCCATTCAATGGGTCCTTTTCGGTTTCCTTTATACAATTCACAAAGGGGAGCTGTGATCTCCGAAAAATTTGGAATAAATTTTCGGTACTAGCCTGCTGCACCAACGAACCGTCTGACTTCTTTTGCCGTGTTGGGCCGTGCAAATTCAACAAACGCTCGAATACGAGATGGATTCGCGGATAAACCTTCTTGAGACAAAACGTAGCCCAGGAATTCCAATCGTTTACAACAAAAATTCGATTTGGATGTTGAGATGGTTAAGCCGCCCCTAGCCAGACGTTTTGCAACGATAGCCAATATCTTAACTTGTTCTTCAAACGTCGAAGTGTAAATTATGAAATCAGCCACATATGCGAATGCATGTGGAACCAAATCACGGAAAATTTTATCAATGAGAATGGCTAATGTGCACCCCATCGTCGTGCGGCGAAAAGCGTAAAGTCTGTTACCGAATGCAAAAGCGGTTTTCAGTTGACTCGATTTTGCCAAAGGAATTTGAAAGAAAGCTAGAGACAGATCAATACTGGTTAGGTATTTTGCTGATTTTAGTCGAGCTAAAATTTGATTAGTATCCGTAATTGGATAGGCATTTGGAACGGTGATTTTATTCAATTCTCTTGCGTCCAAGCACACGCGACACGTTCCATCTTTCTTCTTTACAGCCAGAATTGGTGACCGCCAAGGGCTTTCGTCGATGGTCATAATGATATCACGACTACGCATTTTATCCAATTCGGCTTGAACTTGTTGTTGAATACTGGCGTTTCATGACGGGTTTTGCATCACCCGTATCAATTACGTGTTCGATCTGATTAGTGACATTTAAAGGGCCAGACTTAGGAGTTGGATTAAAAAGTTTGAGAACGGCGTCCAACATTTGTCTTTGATCTGGGGTGAGATTATGTGGAAGGTTGACGCTCGTTATTTTTGGGGTATCTAGTTCACATTCTAAACCGAGTGTGGAAGCGTCAATTGGCTCCAGATCATAGAAGATACCTGAGCTTGTTCTTTCCCACTCCCTGGTGGCTGGTTATAAAAATTAATAAATTTATCCGCCGTAACAATTTCGACTTTAGCGGATACAACTTCTTCAAGAAGGCCTCAAGGAATGTCCGTCCCATAATTGGGTGTTTCAGTGAGATAGATACGCCAAGAGTTGGCACCAGTCGGGTAAGACTACCGACCGTATATAATACATCCACTTTACCAATGGCCTTAAAAGAAATCGAATTATCGGCAAGACTAATAGAGGTTTTGGTAGGTTGCAAGTGCCCCCATCTGTACTTCTCATAAAATGTTTGTGAAATTACCGTGACTTCGGCTACACCATCGAGAAAAACCGTATGAGAATGGTTGTTAACCATGACCGTGAGATAATCGCGACAATCGGTCGGAATGTTATGTGTCAAACATTTCTCTGAGATAAAGAAAACCTCGCGGAGTCGTGGTTGGGTAACTTGATTGACTGCGTCATGCAGGTGAGTAGGGACTGGAGCTGAAGTAGGTGTGGTAATTGGTAGTGTTCGTTCAGAACATTTAGTTGATAATTCTTTGCCATCCCTTTGAGTTTGATTAGATTCATTAAGAATCAGAGTATAATTATTATTGGAATTCGGTACTGAAGATTTGTCGATTTGTAGAGGGACTTCGGTCGAATGAGGATTGTTAGAGACAGTGGATTTAGAAAAGTTTGTGGATTCTGAGTACGATGGACCACTATTCCCAATCGACTCCCTCACGCGTTTTTTGAACACGGGAATTGATCAGACGTAACCCCTGGTCGTGTGCATTTGTAGCAGATCACCCTATTCAGTTGGGTTCGACACTTTTTGAAGTGATGGCCCCACATGAGACATTTTGCACATCGTACATTTTCGTCGCCCTCAACAGCGAGAAATGGGTCGACGATAGTTCCTACTTTCATATCATTCCCTTTTGGATTTTTGTCGTTTTTATAATCCTCGACTGGTTTCGAATACCTACGTTTCTGAGATGCTTTAATTGGTTTATTTTGCTTGTTAACGTATGCACATTCCCTGTCATCGGAGTCGGAGCCAGGAAACGAAGCGGTGTATTCCGAATGTGAAGACTCATCCGGTGAATCATGTATTGCCGAAATTTCCCGTGGCGCTGATCGCTGTCTATCCGAACGGGTTCTTTCCGGACGGGGTGTGGCAACAATGACCGAATGTGGTGCAATTCGCTGAGCGAACTCACGCAATTGCACCAACGTGTGGACTTGTCAAGTGTGGACGAGTTCACGCAGATGATCGGATAAGGTACCAATGATGACATCGAGGTGGTCCCGTTTATCAAGACCACAGGAATTACCCTGCAATTGGAATGTCAAGTCATCGATATGTTTCAGCAGTGTTTGCGAACATGGATCGGATTTAATTTGTGCATATGACATTATTACTTGGGCTCGAGAATGTTTTTGTTGAGCAAACAAGCACGAAGTTTCGTGGAAAAATCTTTATAATCTCCGAAGTTTCTCAGTTCGGTGAAGTACCATTGTCGAGCGGCCCCCGTGAGTGTGGGTACCGAACGCGTTACCAATTCATGGTCGGGTACTCCAATCTTATATCGAAATGAGCCAATAATAGCCAAATAATCTTCAACCGATAGAAATTTTTCGTTCACATGAACGCTATCGAATTGAGCACATCCCATCTATGATGGTACGCCTCTGAATTTCGTATCCATTGCATCCGCTTGGGCAGATTCGTCGAACATAGTGGCTTGATTTGGTCGTGATTGTGGTGGAGCGGACAGCGAATAATTCGGATATAAATGAGATGGTTGATTAATTGGTTCTTGGGTATGAGACGTTCTAACACCACGATAGGTATTGATCGTTTAAACTTGTAAGGTTGCAGGACCACCCAAAAAACCATGCGGAGGGTCCACCTGTTTTGCCAACGTAAGCAGATATTTTAGCATTGAGGGCGGCTATTTCGGTGTCGGTCCATTGAACCGGCGCTGGATATAGGTTATATATCTCCTTTTCGATCTGTCGCTGTTCGTCTGTAAAATAAGTTGCATCGAGAATGGGAAACAATTCCATGTTCAAAGACTCAAACACCAAGTTGTAAATTCCGATTATTAAAAAAATTCTGCCAATGGTAGACGTAAAGTCCGTACTATTAAAGTCTATGTTATAAGATGATGGTACTCGATTTAAAATCAGTACAGATTTACTTCAGTTTATTATTTAATATTATTTTATTCTATGAGTATGTCGTTTTGAATATCCACTTTCAAAAATAATGCCGCATAAATCGATCACTATTTGAATATTGCTTTACATCTAATTAGTTTAACAAAAAATTCACGCTCAATTGGGTGTATATCTCATGTGATTTTCGGTCCAAAATTTTGTTTAATATTATACCGAACGTGGGCTGAGAATGGCGTTTAACGCACTACCTCGAATCTTTTTATGGGCCAAGTTGTTTGCTCCCGGGATGCAGCGAAGGCCTTGAATACTTGGGAGTATTACCTGTATCTCCTTCCACCCCCGAATTTACCGGAAGACCAAATCAGACTGAGAATATTCAACCAGTTTGAGAATGATGTATTATGGAACGAATTTCCGTCATCCCTTGTCAAATTTGGTTTGGAGACAAACCGGTTTCGGCGTTGTGCCATCTTCAGTGTCATTTTTCGTTCTGCATAATTTTTGTTGGTTGCTCGTATTTATACTCCTTGTTAACTACCTCTTTCTTTTGTTAGGTACGTCTTTTTAGTTTTGCAGTGTTTGCGGTACTCAATAGGTAGATGAATTGTTTTGGCTCGTTTTCGACGGCAGGTAGAAATCCGTGATTTTTACCCCCTTTGTTTTTGCAGTTGGTGTGTTCCCTTCCATATCTGTCCTTAATATTTTGTTGTTGTCATTCTTCTTCTTGTACAGTAGTTTTAGAGGTTCAAACAGTTATGTTCTGTCCAATGTATTGTTGTTTGTCCAATCTTCATTGGTGTGCATTTATTTTTGATCATGTGATTCGCGAAGTTCGATTCTATTGCAGCCTCTGGTTTTCGTTTTTTCTTATTATAATCCCTTATGTGTTCTCGATACCTTGTTCTTATATTTCGCCCTGTTTGTCCTATGTAACTGTGTCGGCACTCGCAGGTTAACTTGTAAACACCCTGTTTATCTAGCGGGTCTTCCTCGCTTATTTTCTCTTTCAATATATTTCCCACTGTGTTCCTTGTTTTAAATGATGTCTGAATGTCGTACTTATGAAAGAATTTGGCACGTTTGTAAGATGTCTTTCCTGTGTAAGTTAGAACTGCCCAAGTTTTTTTTATTGTTTTCCTCTTTGCTAGTCTTTTTCGATTTTGTGTCCTTTCTTAACTTCTCCACCAGGCCTCTCCTATATCCCTTATTTTCCGCAATGGCATATATTGTATCCAGTTCCTTCTTGTAGCATTCTTCTATTAGAGGGGTCCTTTCAAGCCTCGTTATTAGTTGTCTAAATGCTGCATTTTTTTGTTGCTGTGGGTGGTTTGAGCTATTGTGTATAACTGCGTCTGTGGCTGTTGGTTTTCTGTATATTTCGAACTCTATCTCGTTCGTGGTATCGTTTATTTTAATTGTTAAATCCAGATAGTTAATCTTTCTTTCCTCTTCCGTTTCCATGGTGAATCTTATATTCTGGTGTTGTTTGTTGAGATAGTCTAGTATCTGGTTCTCTTTGTTTCCCTCTATTAGACATATTACATCATCGACATATCTCGCGTAGAATTTTACTCCTAGATTGGTCGATAGGTTTTCCATGTATTTCTCTTCCAGTGTTTGCATGAATACTTCCATGAGTATTGCTGACGTCGGATTTCCCATTCCTAACCCGTTAATCTGTTTATATATCGTATTGTTGAACCGGAAGTAGTTTTGTTTTAATGTAACCTTCAACGCGTTTATTATTTCCGTGACAGCTTCTCTTTTCATTTTTCCCATCAGTATTTCTTGTACGGTCTTTAGTGTTTCTATTATTGGTATCGATGGGTAAAGGTCCTTGATGTCGAATGATACGAATTTAGTGTTTTCGTTGATCTTCAACGATTTCATCTTCTCGATTAGTTCCGTTGTATTTGTAATAGTATATTTATTGCGTAGATCCAGGCTATCCTTCAGCAGCGTCTTTAGGTGCTTGGAGAGCCTGTATCCGGGAGCAGACTTGTATTTAATAATAGGTCTCATCGGGGTGCCTGGTTTGTGTGTCTTCGGCAAGGCAATCAACGGAGGGACACTCGAGTTCATAAGTGTTAATCTATATGGTAGATTATCCTTTATTATGGTTGTGCTTTTCTTTATGGTATTCTTTATTGCTGCTTGGTATTCTTCAGTGGGATCTTTTCCCAATTTATTGCACCCTATTTCAGTTATTAGATTTTCAGTTTTCTCTATGTAATCTTTTTTATCAATTAATACGGTGGTATTGCCTTTGTCTGCTTTTGTGGTTATAACATTGTTTGCCCTTAGCTTTTCTTTGAGCCCTTTTATGGTTTGGTTTTCGTTCTTCTGCTTCCTAGTTTTCTTGGCATTTATGTCTTTTTCAATTATGTGCCGACATATGTGTGCTCCTGTTCTTCAGTTGGAAGCCGTGATATAATAACTTCAGTATCCGCGATAGTTTGTTCAAGTTCCCTCTTTCGGTTGTAACTTTCAATGTTGTGTTTGAGGCCTTTTTTTAATAGTTCTGCATCTTGCTCATTGATGTAAACCTCCGTCAAGTTTACAAATCGGGAGTGGAATTTCTGTTCTGCATCTTTCATGATTTTGTGGTTGCTTTGCTTCGTCCTCAAGTTAACGAGTTTCTTGTTCAACCTTTCATACTTCTTCTTCAACAGTTTTTTATTATTGGCTTTTATTTTCTCTATTATTTCCATCAGGGTTTGGATTGGCAGATGCTCCGCAGTTTGAGAATGTTAAACGAGATTACTTTGATACGAGTTTCAATTTTTATTGGGAATGAATACCCAAAGAAATTACAAAAATAAAGAAAAAATAATAGTTTGGTTCAATTAATATTGACCGTGTTATCGGTTACGTTGCTTGAACTTATACCGAAAGACGAAAAGAAAAATGATCGGTTCAAAAATCTTGACCGTCGATGTGTGGTGTTACTTGATTAAAAAATTTAATTAACTTGCTTTTCAGAATTGGCGAACTGAACTGAACGAGAATGGTTATGACTGCTGATCAATGGTGTTCGCATCGCAGATCGATCACCATTCACCCCCGCGGAATTAAATAATCAAAATATCCACACAAATTTTGATTGAAAACGAGCTCCAACAAAAATCAATTAAATCATGCCGTGTGAAGACTGAGGACGATATTGATTTACAGTGATTATGATTTCAAAAGATAATTATTTGATTCAATCTCAATGATGATTTATAATAGCGAAATTTCTAAAAGAAAAAATTTATCACAAATCTATTAAACTCGATGTTGTATGGTACACCGACGTACTATTTTGTGACCAACAAAATGAGAAAAACGACTAAAAGATTTTAGTTTTTCCTTAAATCTAATTTTATGATGTATTAAATTGATTCGATGATGAACTTGCTATATTCCCCCAGCTGAGCACGCGGCTATTTTATGCCGGGCTTAAGTGTGGTTATGTTCAACAAAAGCTTATTCTTTTTCACCCGTTTAGTTGGGTGCCAATGATTTGCTTGACCTTAGTTTGTCGGTCCAAACAGGAATTTTTATTTACGGTTGATGGATAGCTCTTTTCCAATGGATGGTGGCAAGAAAGTGGCTGACTTACGTGTAAAGATTTTGTATTACCGGCTTATGGTGACTCAATTGCTGTCAAATGAATAGTCCAGATTTGATGCTCACAACTCTTTATTCTACGCAACAACATGGCTGAGGATTTGCCGGATGGAATGTGACGGCAATTTTTGCTTCTATTAACTCGATACAAGAAAAAAAGGCTTTTTACAGTCAGCCTTTTTCCTTATATTTGCTTGGACGCAGTCGATTTCACTCGGGTGAGTATCGACTCCCCGAATGTCGCCAGCTTTAAATACAAGTTCTTAATACACTTTATCAACTTGGTTGTAATTACGTTCTTGCGAGGGCTGATGAGTGGGGTTCGCTTCGTGTCCAATTCGGAAAAAGGAAATATTTTTTTCTAGCCTCGTGGTATGTGACCACCGATTCTTTTATCGTATGTCAGTGTGGGCGTTTTCATAGTGGCCATGTCAATTTGTGTCTATACTGATATAATGGCTCGTGTCTTGAATAACTATTGGTTACGTACATTCATCTGGCAATCCCCCCCATTTTGAAGTTTAGCTTTGACAGTTTTGTTATATTTACATTTCTCATAATCGTTCTTATGTCTATTATTTGGCCAATAAAAATAATAGATCAAATACTACTACTAAGGTGGTTTATAAATCTTTAATAAATGCGTTTAAACAATTGTGATGGTATTGTCCTTCCTTCAACCGATCGAATTAAATATAAAAGGGAAATGTTTCGACAAGCCTGATTAGAAATGTAGATCTAAGGTGATGAATTTATAACAGGTTGGGAACTATAAAAAATGGATGTAGATCGAACTAGATCTCATCTGTCGAATTAGGAACTGGTTTGGAACTAAAGAAAAGGGTATGCAGAACGAACTCGATCTCATCTGTCGAATTTTGAACTGGTTCGGAACTAGAGCCAAAGGGATGCAACGGGGGACAATTGATACTTCCTAGGACATCGCAATGTTAAATTCGCCAGTCGCTAGCATGCAAAAGAGAATTAACGCGTACTAGTCATGGTTCCACACGCACTAGAACCGAACCAGCTCCGTACTAGTTCGTTTCCCTACAGGGTAGTGCATAGGGCGACATCTACCTCTCGAACCAACGAGGTTCACATCTAGACTTAATAGGAACTTTGCAGAGCAAAGCTTTTATAGCTGTATGGACACACAACATTGCAAGTTGATAAAAGCGTTGTATAAAATTTGCGATCGATTTTAAGCGATCGTTATTCTTATCCCCACATACATATGTATGTACAATGTACATTAGGGATATTCTCTGAGTCTTGCAAAGCCCTTGCATGGTGCACAGATTGCACGGATTGCACGGTGGAAACCGGTTTTGGTATGGGACAGCTTTGCAAACCGTGCAATCAGTGCACCGTGCAAGGGCTTTGCAAGACTCAGAGAATACCCCTATTATGTATATCATGTATATTACTTTTCATATAAATTCAAGTCTATTACATGCGGCCATATATGGAATACTTCTATATTGGCAGTAACCTAACTTCCCAATGTGCAAGCATTCCGAAATCAAAGCGAGACAGTCTAGTACGGTTTTTGTGTACGTATTAGGGATGTTTCGAATGCCATATTTTTCACATTCGCGAACGCGAATGCGAATGTGAATTTTCGGAATGCGAATGCGAATGTTAAGTCATCGCTTTTATTACTTACAAATTTTGTAAATTATTACAGTGTTTTAATCTTGTAGTCAAAGTTCAAAATGGGCATATAATATTCCAAAAAAAGCAATGTTGCACTTGGAACGGCGGGTGGAGTGCTCAAATATTTGCGGCCCAGATCTGTCAATTTGTCGTATTTTTGTTTAGTTTTCCACCAATCGAGAGGATTTTTACAGAGATGAGCCCGTTTTTCTTTAAGACAGGCCTTCGATTGAGCTTTTATTTTACATCTTTTAATGTCTACAGATTTTACATCCGAGCCTTTGCTTTCGCTGGAGGAATCTAAAATTATTTCTAGGTTGCTTATACGACTTTTAGCAGTACTTGTTAAAAGCCCATCAATGTTGCTTGATATACCACGCATGACTACGGTGACCATCCGTTCTGTTGTTTGCAGGACCGTACTCTTATTTAAAGGTCTGTCCTGCGTAGTGTTCAAAACAGAAAAATGTATTGATTTTTTCCAAGTGTCCTGCCTTTTAAAATATCGAAGAAAATGCGGGAGTTCTTCGATATTTTAAAATTAACTTTTCCTAATCGAAATAAAAGCAGTGTCGATAACTAATTGATAACTACATAAGAGTAAGCTGGTTTTGAAGGTTCAACTAGTCAATGCGTTCTACATATTGTACGGCTATGGACAATAGGTGACGAGAAATTGGAAACCAGCATCAAATATATCGATAACACTGTTCTACAAATTTTGTGGTAATCACTTAAGAAAAAAAATATTTTCCAAGCCAATTTTCTTTTCAAACAAGCGTTTTCGTAATTTTTTTCGAAAAACGTGTTTTTGGTACATTTCGGACCTATTCGTCAATATCTTATGAAAAAATTATCCAATCAACATAAGCGACCTACAGTCCTCTTACAAAAATATACTACTTTGCCAATTTCGATGAAAATTGTTAGTGTTACAAGCGACCAAAATCGAAAAATTGAAACTAAAATCATTTTAATTTTACAGTAAATGAAAATCTGATGAGAAATTTAGATGTTACGGAACACAATCTGCACAAAAAATATATATTATTGCAAAGAGCCTATCAATACCTTTCGAACTGTTGGTCGTTTCATGAAATATTGAGGTATAATTGAAAAAGTACTCAAAATACGTCAAATTAGACCTTTTTAAAATTTTTAATTAAACAATTTTATAATGAGCTCGAGGCCATTTTTTAAATGAAAATTTATTGTGGAAAAGCAACAATAATTTGAAAAAATGGTAGAAACGATAGCTATTTCGGAAATCACCACATTTCCTCATCAGACTTCTTTCAGTAGGATTCGAACCGACGATCCCACTGACTCAGCCAGTTGCCTATGCACCGTGCTAAGACGCCTTGTAAATTATCGTTTGCTTATTTCCACTATTTTCATTTTTGTTATGCCAACACAATCAAGCGCAGCTATTCCGCTGCAATTCACTTGATCATGTGGTTGTTGGTTTTGTTGGTTTGTGCTAATAATTCTATTTTTTTAGAATGCTTAACTTTTAGGTGTGCTCGTCCTTAAGTTATTTGTTTTTTTGTTATTTTTTTGGCCTTTTAACAATTATATTAAACAATTTTATAATGAGCTCGAGGCCATTTAAAATTGTTGAATATAATTGTTAAAAGGCCAAAAAAATAACAAAAAACAAATTTTTAATTAATTTGTAATAGTCTGTAAGAATATATCTGTAGACGAATAATAATAAATAAATAAATATGCCTTATTATAATTTTGTAAATAGTCATTACTAAAAGATTAATACCAATGAAGCAAATGTGATTTATGTTAAAAGTTTAATATTGGGTTAATAATTAAGAAATATACACTCTTGGTTATTTGAATAGCGCATCCTTTTAATGGGCCGTACGAATAAAAACTAAGCGATTGCTTTTTCTTAAAATTGTATAACTTTTACTCCAATTTTGTTTGAATAAATTATACTTAGTAGGTTTAGTTTTCCTTTTGTTTGTTTAATATCATTAACTTTTTATAAAAATGTAGCTTATTCTACGTCTACATCCCATTTAAAAAATGTTTGAAATAAAAAAAAATAAAATAAACATAGGGGCGAAATTTTTTTTTTGTTGATGGTGCTGCGCATTTTCTTCAATATAAAAATTTTGTCAAGCATACTTTTTATGGTAGAAAATCAAAAAAAGGGTGCGCTATTCAAATGACGAGGAATGTATATATGTAGTATATTTTTGTTATTTTTATACTACGCAATTATATGTAGGTTAATTTTTTGAAAAATTGTCCTGCATTTTCGAAATATATTTATGGTCACCGTACGCATGACGAATGCTAATGCAAATATTTGCAACATCCCTGGTATGTATTGTGTACCTGAGTGCCGTTTTTGTGTATGTGTTTATATCAGCCCAATTCTTAAGACTCCCGGGGAATTTTTTCTCCGGGAATTTGTTTCTCCCGAGAAAGAAATCCTGCAATAATTAACGCCCAGGGAGTAGAATTTTCCCCAAAAACTTGGGAGGAGGCAATTCGAACTTCGGAACAGCTGTTTGACACTTTTTAAGAGCTCAAATCCGATATATATGATATAAAAAATCCTCAGGGAATTTCTATTCATGATAGGAGGAAAGGGAAAAGAGGGAAAATTCCCAGGGGGTTTTTGTTCAGAGTCGGCCTGTACATGTTTATTTAAAAACGTATGTGTTCCTCTTCTTTTGTACGGTCTCATACATTTTTTATAATGACTTTTGTTAAATTTCAAAATCAAAAGTTACTTTTTGATCCATTTATAAAACCACGCATATTAAAAAGTTTTTTATTTTATTTATTTTCTACTTCTTAGTCTTGTCTGTATAAAATTTTGCAATAGATATTAACATAATTCAACGATATTAATAGATTGATGTACACACATGCATATGCATACGCATTAGAGCTGTAAAAGTAACGAAAATTTGGATATTCGTATGTATTCGTTACTAATCCAATCAACACCCGTATCTTTCGTTACTTTACTCGTTACTTTTGATACAAGCATTTGTACCTCACACGAATCATCGCAACGAATCTTGCAGCGTAAAGAAATGTTCATATATACTACTGTATACACGCAACATACTTTTGTATCGATTCGAACAATATGATACAATCAAGCACTTGTACCTCACATGATTCATCGCAACGAATCTCCTAGCGTAAGGAAATGTTCGTTCGTACATATGCATGCAACACACTTTAGCATCGATAGGAACAACAGTTTCGTTCCCGCAGAATATGTTGTGTTGTATTGATTCACGTTAGTGGTGCATATACGGAACATGCGAGTAACGAGATTATTGTGTGAGTAACGATGCGGTACTTCGAGTCAGGGGTTGTATTCGTTACTTAGTAACGAAAACATATGGTTTGCTACAGCTCTTACATGTATGTGCATACATACGAGCACCAATTAAATTCATTTAAAGCGCTGATAGGCACTGTCTTGCCCGCGGATAAAGCTCTTCTAAGCTTTCTATACATTTTGTATAGGCGTGAGCAGGGTAAAAGCTCTTTCTGCCAACGCTGATTTAAATAAATGGCGTGTCGTCCATTTCCGCTGTAGCGTACTTAGTACATAGGGCGATATCTACCTCTCAACTGTAGAGGTAGATGTCCCCCTATGCACTAGACTTTTTTATAGGAACTTTGCAAAGCAAAGGTTTTATAGCTAAAACTGGTGTTGGACACACAACATTGCAAGTTAATAAAAGCGTTGTAAAATAAAAATGCGTAGGACAATCAGCAAAAAAATCTCAAAATAAATTAGAGATTCGAAATTTGCACATTATTATTCTAAAATTTAATGGGCCACACAACTGCATACCTGAATTCTTTTTAGAAATTCGTATTAAAAAATTCGCGATTTAGCTGAAATTTGCAGATTTTTCTTCATTTTTGTACAAGGTATCATTCTTGGATTTTGCTAAAATATAAACCATATTTTAATATAAAATTAACAGAAAAATTTTAGAATATAAAGAATTGCTAATATTAACAAAAAAGAGCCGCACGTTTAATTTTGGGAGTAACTGTACATATGTATTTAAAATTACCAGATAATTTCGGTACGATTAAAAAAGATGAGCTGCCCTATTATGGTTTTCGACGTGGATGTCATGTTTTCGTCAAAAAATAATCCTCATCTGTCCAACTTCGGTTTCGCTGACCACAGTAGTTTTGCGAGGAACACATTTCCGCAAAAAATGTGTGGTCAGCCTAGCTGGCGTTGGACCTGCGAGGGCTATTATGTGTCGAAAAAGTGACATCGACGTCGAGAACCATGGATTAATATAAGTAATACAATGCAATTTTGGGCAGAAGTTCAAACTTATACCGATGCAGGTGGCAACCAATTGTTTTCCGATCTGGCGGAATTTGCACTTCATTTATTTTCACTACCTTGGTCTAATGCAGAACTGGAACTTTATTCAGTCAGTTTCACTTGGTGAAAAAAACTTTTATTCTTATTTTTCTCTAACTCTTGTTATCGTTAAGTCAGCTAAACGTCAATTTTAACAATTTAGCTATTCAGTAAACGTTTTCCTAACAACATTCGTTAGCGCCAAATCAGCTGTTGTCTTTAACGATCACAAAGGCCGCTAATTTGACGACGTGTAGATAGGTGTTGTTAATAAAACATAACATTTTTGCGTATGGAAAACATGCACAGCACCGCAAAAAATTTCAAATCAAAGGATTTTTCAGCAACATCAAACTTGCACTTTATTGTACTAAAATTTAATGGGCTACAAAACTGCGTACACAATATTTTTATTATTCTGATTACAAACTTGAAGTTTTACGAAAGTTTGGTGAACTTTGTTTAAGACTGCGTTTCAGCAGATTCATTACGTGAAAATTACTTTAATTTCACTTCTAATTTGTTATTAGTTTTGATTTAACAGCCAGTTTCACCAGATTCATTTAAGTGAAAATTACATTGATTTTAAAATTTTTGGTTTCACCAATCCATTTTAATTTGTTTTTAATTTTGATTTAAGTGACCTATTCCAGAGAACTTAGATAGATAGAGATGGTGCAAATTGAGACGGACTATTCGCCGACGAAAATTAACAGCGTTAGAAAATTTAACCACGGAATGTAGAAACGTATTTTAACAGCCAGAAATTCTGTTGAATTTAATGTTGATTAACATATTAAAATGTTGAGCAACATGAAATCTGCTCTTCTTCGTGTTGCGAACAAATAAACGAAAATATGGCCAATCTTCATATAATTTTCATTAATTTGTAATTTTTGTTAAATTTTTTAATTTATTCTCTTTTTGGGAAGATGCAAATACAATTTAAAAAATTATGGTTTTGCATAAAATTTACACACATATGTACATGTACATATGTATGTATGTACATAGTATATACCAATGTGTGTTTAAAATTACCTACTTATGAAATAATTTTTGGTGTATGAACATGTACATACTTGTACTTTCTAAAAATTGGAATAAAAAATTTGATTCGCATAAAATTTTAATTCCAATAACTAATATTTTAGTGAAAACTTTTACAATAAAGTTTTTAGCAACTTTTAGCAAATTTGAACGATTATGTCAAGTTATACATGTGTATGTACCTACGTATCCATTTATATTATTTTAAACAAAGCTAATAGTAAAATTTAAAAGGGAATATGGATATAACAATAAAAAAATAAAAATAAAATGTATTGCCTGTTCCGTCCGGGATTTGAACCAAGACAAACGGTGAGACGCCAAAAAAGTTGCAACGCCTCTAGCATACGCGCCACAACACATTCGTGAAATGGCAATCACCACTGTTGTATTCTGTTATGATAACAGGGGTATTCTCTAAAACACCACTGTTATATCCTGTTATGATAATAGGGGTATTCTCGAAGTCTTGCACGATGCACGGATTGCACGTAGGGATAAAACGATACTAGTAAATACAAGTACTTACTCGATACTTTTCGTCCGATACCAAGTAATTTTGGTATCGATACTTTTGAACCAAGTACTGAGTAGGTATCGGAAGAAAGTACCTGTATCGAAACCCGACTGAGTGAAAATTTAATTCCCGGACTTTTATTTTTTAATCTAATTATTATTGTCAATATCTAAAAATTCTTGGCAGTTTAGTTGCCAATGAAAAGAAAGTCCTACAAAGAAAGACCTATTATCATCTCATTAACTCTTTTTGTGAAAACTCATATTTGGATATAAGGAGCAAGGTAAATTAAAAACGCAACTAACGTGCTTGTTTTATTTTTTCCTGTTTATATTCAATTAGAGGAAAATTTACTAAGTAACAAAAGAGGCATAGAAAAATCGATAAGCTCACAAAGAATGCTAAATCTTTTAATTTGCAATGGAACCTTCTGCCAAATTCTTGAAGAAAATGTTTTCAAACGTTTTATCCTTCCCTTTAAACTTTCTACAAATGGACTTCATCTTTGTACAAAATAATCATTAAGTATAACAAATAAAATACGTACATGCAAAAGAAACGAATTCTGTTAACAAAATTTTGGGGACTTTTTAAAAAACAACATGTTGGACTTTGCACTTTTTCCTTGTTTTTTTGGGAGGCCATCCTAGTAAACCATGTTTTGAACCTTAAAGTTTTGTTTAAAAAGTTTAATTATCTGCAATTCGCATAAAATCAAAAATGATAGTCACATTAGTTATTTTGACAAAAGTTCACGCCATTTTTTGTCTACATGAAGTTTTGTTTTATCATTTGGCGATCTGCTAATTTATACATATACAAGAAAATTAACAAAAATGCTTCTTCTTCTTCTTATTTGGCGCTGTAACCGCCTAAGCGATTTTGGCCGAGTCCAAAACAGCACGCCAGTCATTTCTCTTCTGTGCTAACTGACGCCAATTGAAAATGCCAAGTGAAGCCAAGTCCTTCTCCACCTGGTCTTTCCAACGCAGAGGAGGCCTTCCTCTTCCTCTGTTCCCAGCATCGCGGCCCGCGTTGAATATTTTCAGAGCAGGAGCGTTTCTGTCCATCCGAACGACATGGCCAAGCCAGCGGAGCCGCTGAATTTTAATTCGCTGCACTATGTCTATATCGTTGTAAAGCTCATACAGCTCATCGTTAAATCGTCTGCGATATTCGCCATCACCAACGCGTAAAGGTCCGTAAATCTTTCGCAGAATCTTTCTCTCGAAAACTCCAAGAGCCGCCTCATCAGATGCTTTCATTGTCCATGCTTCCGCGCCATACACCAGCACAGGCACGATGAGTGACTTATAGAGTGTGATCTTTGTACGACGAGAGAGGACTTTACTTCTCAATTGCCTACTCAGCCCAAAGTAGCACTTGTTGGCAAGAGTGATTCTCCGTTGGATTTCAAGGCTGACATTATTATTGGTGTTAATGCTGGTTCCCAAATAAACGAAGTCGTCTACTTTTTCAAACTTGTAACTGTCAACAGTGACGTGGGTGCCAAGACGCGTATGCTCTGACTGTTTGTGTGCTGACAGGAGATACTTCGTTTTGTCCTCGTTCACCACCAGACCCATTCGCTTTGCTTCTCTATCCAATCCCGAGAAGGCAGAACAGACGTAGCCCTTGTTTTTACCGATAATATCGATGTCGTCGGCATACGCCAGCAATTGTACGCTCTTATAAAGTATTGTGCCTGAGCGGTTCAGTTCTGCGGCTCTTATTATCTTCTCCAACATAAGATTAAAGAAATCACACGAAAGGGAGTCCCCTTGTCTGAAACCTCGTTTGGTATCAAACGGCTCGGAGAGGTCCTTCCCTATTCTGACGGAGCTGGTGGTATTGCTCAACGTCATTTTACACAGCCGTATTAGTTTCGCGGGGATACCAAATTCAGACATCGCGGCATAAAGGCAACTTCTCTTCGTGCTGTCGAAAGCGGCTTTGAAATCGACAAATAGATGGTGTGTGTCGATCCTATTCTCGCGGGTCTTTTCCAAGATTTGGCGTATTGTGAATACCTGATCTATGGTGGATTTTCCAGGCCTAAAGCCACACTGATAAGGTCCAATCAGCTCGTTGACGGTGGGCTTCAGTCTTTCGCACAATACGCTCGATAAGACCTTGTAACCTATGCTTAGAAGGCTAATTCCGCGGTAGTTGGCGCGTATGGCGGGGTCGCCTTTCTTGTGGATTGGGCAGAGCACACTTAAATTCCAGTCGTCGGGCATGCGTTCATCTGACCATATTCTGCATACGAGCTGATGCATGCACCTCATCAGCTCCTCGCCGCCGAACTTGAATAGCTCGGCTGGCAGGCCGTCAGCTCCAGCAGCTTTGTTGTTTTTCAGCCGCGTAATCGCTATTCGTACCTCGTCATAGTCAGGCGGTGGGACAGCTACTCCATCATCATCGACTGGGGACTCGGGTTCGTCTTCCTCACTACTTTCAGCGCTGCTACCATTCAGTAGGTTATAAAAGTGTTCCCTCCACAATTTAAGTATATTCTGGACATCGGTCACTAGGTCGCCATTGTTGTTCTTACAGGAGTTCGCCCCGGTCTTGAAACCTTCCGTAAGTCGCCTAACCCTCTGGTAGAATTTTCGGGCATTCTTCCTGTCGGCCAGCATCTCAAGCTCTTCGCACTCACGTATTTCGGCCTCTCTCTTCTTATTGCGGCAAATACGTCTCGCTTCCTTCTTCAGTTCCCTATAACGGTCCCACATGGCTCGCGTTGCGCCCGATCGCAGCGTGGCCCTGTAGGCGGCATCTTTTTTCTCTGCGGCTTCTTGACATTCCTCATCGTACCAGTTGTTCTTTCGGGCTCGCTGAAATCCAACTACTTCTTCGGCGGCGGTACTTAATGATCGGGAAATGTGGTTCCACTGCTCGCGTACGTCGGATTGTTGAAGAGTGCTCTCAGAGAGCAGGTGTGTGAGTCGAGTGGCGAATAGATTGGCCGTCTGTTGTGATTGCAGCTTTTCGACGTTAAGCTTTCCTTGCATTGTTGGGCGCACATTTTTTGCTGCACAGAGGCGGGTGCGTATCTTGGCTACAACAAGATAGTGGTCCGAGTCGATGTTTGGCCCTCGGAGTGTACGTACGTCCAAAACGCTTGAAGCATGCCTTCCGTCTATCACAACATGATCGATTTGGTTTCTCGTTTTTCGATCCGGAGACAGCCATGTAGCTTGGTGGATGTTCTTATGCTGGAACCTAGTACTACATATTACCATATTTCGGGCCCCGGCGAAGTCGATCAGCCTCAGTCCGTTATCGGACGTTTCGTCGTGGAGGCTGAATTTTCCGACAGTGGCGCCAAAGATCCCTTCCTTGCCCACCTTGGCATTAAAATCGCCAAGCACGATTTTGACATCGTGTCGGGGGCAGCGCTCATATGTACGTTCCAAGCGCTCATAGAAGAGATCCTTGGACGCCTCATCCTTCTCTTCCGTCGGGGCATGGGCACAGATGAGCGAGATGTTGAAGAATCTAGCTTTGATGCGGATTGTGGCTAGACGTTCGTCCACCGGGGTGAACGCCAGTACTCGGCGACGGAGTCTATCTCCTACCACGAATCCAACACCGAATTTGCGCTCCTTTACGTGGCAACTGTAGTAGACGTCGCAAGGCTTCACGCTTACTTTACCTTGCCCCGTCCATCGCATTTCTTGGATGGCGGTGATGTCAGCCTTTGTCTTCCCGAGGACATCAACCAGCCGGGCAGAGGCACCTTCCCCATTAAGGGTCCGGATATTCCAGGTGCATACCCTTAAATCATAGTCCTTTATACGTTTGCCGTGGTCGTCATCAGAAAAAGGGGGTCTCATCCGAGGCTGTTTGCTTCTTTTCATTGGGCGGGGTTTTAACGTGGCGGGACCCAAACCCAGCGCACGCGAAGTTTTACGCCTTCTCACTTTAGCTCGCTCCCAAACGGGTGTTTGGTTGCTACCCAGAGGATACGTGGATATAAATATCCGGACGTTGTGAGCTGCGATTTGAACCGTACGCACAAGAATCGCTTCTGGCCACTCCCAGGTGAATGGCAGTCAAAAGTTTTCCACTTCTGCGCACGGAACCATCCTCCGGTGAATGGCAGTCAAAAGTTTTCCACTTCTGCGCACGGAACCATCCTCCAACAAAAATGCTTACAAAACTTTATATTTCTTCACTACGATATATTTAATACAGATGTACTTTTGTTTTTGCTTTTCAAATCATTTGAATGGCTGGTGGTTTAAAACTACCAGATTTTGCAAAAATTATTTGGGTAAAACCCTGAAACTTCTGACAAAGAGAGGACCGATTTTACTCTTCCACTACTACTTCTTATATAGGTACTAATATCGATATAACTAGGTATTGATACTTTTAGCCCGACACTTAATAGGTATCGATACTTTCTTTCGATGCTACGTCCAAGTACAGGTATCGATACTTGGTATCGTTGTATCCCTAATTGCACGAAATGCAAAAATACTATTCCAAATTTCGAAGAGGACGAGAGCACCCCATTGCAAAGTGGTATCATGCAAATTATGTTTCCCCGTTTGGGAAACAGTAAAAAAATATATATTAATCCGCGTCCTCGCGGATAAATTAAAAAACGAGTTGAGTAAGTTCCAAACTATGAGACAAGACTAGCCTTTATTTTCAATCTTAGCTTATTTATACATTTATTATGTTTACTTAATAATTAATTTCACCATAAGGCGTTGGCATTGCATCACGCTATGATGAAATGCCAATGTCTTGGACAAAGAAGTTATTTGACGCCTTTGAATGGAATTTTCCATTCGGAGCGGAAAAAATATATCAAATTTCAATTCTGAAAAAAATGCACTGAATGTGTGAGATACAAATTATGCCTTTTCCAATAAGCAATATTTTTTATATTAATCATTGTGCCGCTTATCTGCCATTAACTCCCCCCTCTATAAGATGAATCGTCCCCGATTCTTCATTATTTTCTGTTAATTTTTCTATTTGATTTAGTATAACTTTGTATGTATTTTCTTGAATTTCTATATTTTCGTTTTGATTGCCAGTTTTATGCGGTTTTTTGAATTTAATGTAAATGTAAATTACCAAAATTATGCATAAAATTATGACAATATACAAAATAGATAAATGAGTTTTGACATTTTTATCTTCTTTTCCTATTATACTTATATTTTCCAATTTTAGTTGTTTATTTGCTGTTTCTATATATTCCAAAATTTCAAAGTTATTTACATAATCATTTTGTAAATAATTCCAAATCTTTGCTTCAATAGGTTTTGTTATTTATTACAGTATTATTTTCTAATTTTATTAAATATGTTCCTGATAAAGTTTGATTTTTTACAATATTTTCTCCTGAAACCAATATTGCTCCTGGCTTTATATTTCTTTTATTTTTGTACATTTTCCTTTTTTCTTATTTAAAATTTCTGATAAACATGTACTTTGCTTGTTTAGTTTACAATATGTATTTAAAATTTCTGTTTTACAATCTTTTACATTAAGGAACTTATTGTTACAATTGGTTATATTTTTATCAATAATAAGCTTACCATCTAATTGTGCAATAGTTCTGACTTCGTAATATTTACATACTAACTTAATTTTTGGATATTTTATATATAGTACAAGTATATAATTTTTTTGGGCTATTTTAAATTCTGAAATATCCATTAAGTCTGCGATGGTCTTGTGCCGTGCTGGTAATAAGTTATATTTTTTAATTCATCAAAGTGCAAAATAGTAGGGTTCAAAATTCCTACTTTACCAAAAGTTATTGTATTTATCATGTTTTGTAGTCCATGTATAATATATTGATTTCTTTTCCTTCTTAATGTTTTAGTTATTGTGTCTCCTTTAATATTCTGCACTGTATCAGTTAATTTCGTTATAATCTTAAAATTGTCAGAATTTGTTGTAAACTGTTTATTATTATTTGAAACTAGCTCGTCTAATTTGTCAATAATTCTTATAAAATCGTCATGGTCTGGGGCATGATAAAAACATAGCAAGGTAGAAGCGTTCTCTCAATTTGTCGGCCATGATTTTTTTTTGAAGTTTGCCAACAATTTAAAATCATATAAAAAGGAAAATAAAAAATTGAAATTGTTCGAAATTGTTGTTGCTTGAGATTGAAAATGAAAATGTGTGTGTGAGTTTGTGAGTAAATTTAAAAACTAAATTTTTGGAAACGTCAAGAATTTTAAAAGTGACTCTCAGCGGTTCTACCTTACTATATTTTTATCATGGTCTAGGGTACCTGCTATCCACTTCCAAAGTGTTCGTAGTTCATTAATACCTCTCGTTTGTCTGATTAATTTTTGTTTTAGTTGTGCTAATAATGTTTCAATTACTAAAATTTCTGACTCAGTTTCTGAATTTCTGATTTCTAGCTCATTATTATTTTCGTCACAATGAACATTGTTATAAAAATTTTGTTTTTCCTGTTCTATAATGTTTTCAAAATATGTTAAATTAGTGATGTGAAAAATATCTCCATAGTTTTCGTAAACAGAGACATCTCCATTTTCAATTAATATGTAATATTGTCGAGTGTAGTCTATAATGTTAGCTGTCATAAAGTCGATTAAGGTCGTAATTATGAATATTATCGTGTTGAAAACCTATAAGCAATTAAGATTTTATATTATCTTGTTCCCTAAATTGTCTTTACTTGTTGTCTCCTATATCTAGGGATTTAGTTTGTTTCTTTCCCCTATAATTTTTTTCATAAACAATTTCTCCTGTTTGGAATTGTTTTTCTATTCTATTTCTGTTATGAGGGGCAAGCATTTTTTCTTTCGCCTGTTTGAGAATATCGGCTAAATTTTCGTGATTTATTTTATTGTGGAAGACATCTTTCTGCTTTAATTTTGTCACTGAATGTACTGTCAAATTATAGTTGACTTGCTCTAAAAATTCCTTCTAAATATATTATATTCTTCTTTTATGCATCTAGCAATTTCTATTATTGTAGCATGAACTCTTTCTATCTGTCCACAATAGATTTCGACATTTAATCTTTGCATTACCGATTTAAATTGGGGTGTTGTGAAACTTGGTTCATTATCTAATGTTATGCATTTCATATCTGGGAAAGCTTGCAAAACTTTTTTCTTAATATTTGATTTATCTTCAATATTTTTTAGTATTAAAAATTTTGAGTACGCGGATATACACGTAATGAATTTTAATTTTTGAGCGTAAAAAATGTCTATATGCAACTGTTCTCCCTTTTTATCCGGAGTCGGTGCTTTTCCTATCGGAATCTGTTTAGGATGACGGTCATATTTATTTCTGTTACAAGTTATACAATTTCGTACGTATTCTTTCATTTGTTTTCGCATTTCAGGCGGGTAGTATAATTTTTCTATCTGCTTAATATTTTCTACATAGTTTCGAAGCGCTCTATTACGAGTTTCATCTTCTCTATTGGGAAGGTCCATAGGAAATAACCTGGTATATACGAGTACACATTTGTTGTGAAATGTTTCTTTAAGAGGTCTTTGTATCTCGTGCAAATTTTCTACTGCGCAGTGTATCGCTGTTACTAAATTAGGTCTTATATATTCCTTTAAAATTGTGAGAAGGTTCTCAACTGTGTCGTATTCAATTAAGTGTCTTTTACTTCAGTAAATTAGTTCATGGATAGTAAATTTATTTGTACATAATATAATTTGTTGTTTGAAATGATTTACCGGTTTTTGCGTTTCCTCTATACAAAAATTATCGCTACTTCGAGCTGAATGTTGTGATTCGTCATCTGGTGAATCTCCTGATTCACTTGATAAATTGTTTAATTCAAGGCGTGACAGTGCATCAGCTACAATGTTTGTTTTGCCTGGTTGATACACAAATTTTGGAGAAAATTCTTCGATAAACGCATGCCACCTTTTCATTTTAGAATTTGGGTTGCGGGTGGACAATGCAAAAGTTAGTGGTTGATGATCTGTATGAATTTAAAGATTTGTCACACCATACAGATAGTTACGAAGATTTTTTTAATGCCCATACGATGGCGTATAGTTCTTTTTCGTTCGTGGCATAATTTCTTTCTGTTTTGTTAAGTCTTCTAGAAATAAACGTAATTGGTTTATTTTCTTGGGAAAGTATTGCACCTATTGCAACGTTTGATGCGTCGGTAGTCAACACAAATTTTTTTGAATAATCGGGTTGCGTCAATTCCATTTCTGACGCTAAATTTCTTTTTAGTTTGTTAAAAGCGGATATGCCTGCTTCATCAATTTCGATTAATACTTTTTTTACATATTTTTTGAGACCCCGCCGTTTCCTGCGGACAAGTATTTTGTCAAAGGCTTTGCAATCGCTGCGTAATCCTTAACGAATTCGCGAAAATAACCTGTGATGCCCAAAAATCCTCTTAATCCCCGTAAACTTTTTGGTAACGGATAATTAAGCATTAATTTTATTTTATTCGGATCTGTTTTGATCGTATTTTGGGCTATAATGTAACTCAAAAATTCTATTTTGGTTTTGAAAAATTTTGATTTTTCAAGTGAGATTTTCATATTAGCTTTCCTCAGTATTTCAATTATTAATTCCAAGTCTTCTATGTGTTGTTCTAAACTTTCTGAGAAAATAATTATATCGTCCATATAAACATGACATATTTTCCCAATTTGATCGCGTAATATATCGTCCATTGCTCTTTGAAAAATTCTGGGAGCATTTTTAAGACCGAAAGGCATGTGCAAGAACTCAAATTTTCCGTTTTATACAAAAAAAGCTGTATTTTCTATGTCGTTTTTCGACATTAAGATCTGGTGAAAGCCGGACTCTAAGTCAATACTTGAGAAGTACTTTGCTTTACCTAAATTTGACAAAATTATCCGGTATAGGATATCGATCGGGAATGGTTTTCTCGTTTATTTTTTATAATCGATGACCAGTCTAGATTTTGGTGAGCCATCGTCATTTGTACTCTTTTTTAGTACTACCCAAATTGGTGAATTATAAGGACTTCTACTTGGCCTTATAATTTTTTCATTCAATATTGTTGTTTTCTTTATTTACGAAAGAATTTACAGAGAGAGGATATGGATACTGCCGGCCCAATATAGGCTCCTTGCCCTCTGTTCTTATATCTGCTCTTACATCAGTTCTGAATAGAAAACTTGTATCCAATTCAGGATGTGTTTCACTGATTTTGTACTTTATGTATTCTTTCAGCTTTGACAATTCGCCATTTTCATGTTCATATTTATAATTCATTATTTCTGAGCCTCTTTCACTCAGTATTGAACAATTATCGATATTTCCAGTAAATTCATCGGCTGGTGCTAAAGGATCTTCATGTCCTAAAGCAAAATATTTTTCTAATAATATATTGCCAGTAAAATCTTCAGCTGGCTTTATGGAATCGTTATGTTCCTCAATGTCAATTTTTTTATCGACCAATTTTATGGAAGCTTTATGTTCCTTAATATTTTTATCGGAAACTTTATGTTCGTTATTACCAATTTTTTTATTGGTTGGTTTTTTGGAAGCTTCATGTTCCTTAGTATTTTTATCGGAAACTTTATGTTCCTTTATACCAATTTTTTATTGGGTTGTTGTTTGGAAGCTTTATGTTCCTTAGTATTTTTATCGGAAAATTTATGTTCCTTAATGCCAATTTTTTTATCGGCTTGTTGTATGGAAGCTTTATGTTCCTTAGTGCCAATTTTTTTATAGGCTTGGTTTTTGGAAACTTTGTGTTCCTTAATGCCAATTTTTGTATCGGCTGGTACCTTGGAAACTTTCTGTTCCAAAGTATTTATATTTTTCGCATGAATTAATATTCATGCCATTTTCGATACTTTCAGTATCACTTTTTATTTTATAAAAAAATTTCTCATTGGGCACGTCGATACGCGCCTCAATTTTTTCCAGTAAATTATACCCCAAAAGGAGATCGGATTCCAAGTTTTCTGTTTCATAAAAAACATGTTTGACTCCAAATAGGGTTATCAAATGGTAATATTTAATGATTGAATAACCATTCACGGTGTTTACCTTTTTGTAAATGGCTAAATATAACACGAGGTAGCCCCTGTATCGACAAGAGCTTTTAAATATTTGCCTAATTTGGCATCGTAGAGGTTGATATAGGGGAGGACATCCCCTCTTCCCCCAAAAAATAACTTTCTT
>NW_023458555.1:106035449-106043703 GCF_013731165.1 Rhagoletis pomonella | reverse complement strand
AAAAAAAACCGGTCCAAGGATAGAACCCTGCGGTACACCACATGCTACTGGCAATAATCGGGAACGGTTATCCTTAGAGACAACCCTTTGTTGTCTATTTCTTAGATAACTTCCTGTTAATTCCACTGCGTTACCACTAAATCCGAAATATGAACTAAGTTTTTGGAGGAGAATTTTGTGACAAACTGTATCAAATGCTTTTGAAAAATCTAAAAGCGTAAGTATTGTAAGGTCGCCCTTATCAAAGGATAGCCGTATGTCATCCATGACTTTGAGCATAGCAGTAGAACAGCTATGCCCACAACGGTATCCAGATTGGTACTGCGTTATGAGACCTTTATCTGTCAGATACTTGATCATTTGATTCAGTAGCAGCTTTTCAAATACTTTTGATAAGGATGGCAGAATACTAATTGGCCGAAAGTCAGCAGGTAGCACTGACTTACCTTTTTTCGCAACAGGTGTTATATTAGTAACCCTCCAAGTGTCAGGAAATCGAAGTGAAGTCAAGGAAAAAGTAAAAATGTGTGTCAAAGGTGATATAATGTAGGGAAAAATAAGCTTAATAAATCTTAAGCTCATTTTTTCCTCACCTACCGCGTTTGACTTAATTGAAAAAATGCCCCTCACTACTTCGATTTCAGTGGTATGTGAAAAATTAAACTTACTGCCGAAAATTACGGATAAGATCTTCATTAAGTTTAAAAGCATAATCCTTGTCTGGCGGTTTTACCGAAAAGAAGTCATTCATTTCGTCCACATCGATCGTGCTGTCAGCTTTCGTGTCACAACTCACTCCAAGGTTTCTCAAGTTATTCCACAGCACTTTAGGCGGAAGATTGACGTTGAGTTTGCTTTGGAAATAGGACCTTTTAGCTTTGCGTGTGATTTCAGTGGCTCTGTTCCTTAGACGTTTATATGCCATCCAATTTTCATCACTACTGTTTTTCCTCCATAAAGAATGATATTTATTTCATGCTCTAATCACTTTAAGCACCTCCCCGTTGAACCATGGCTGTTTATTGCTTTTAACTTTAATTCTTTATAAAGGGACATATTTATCGAAAAGATAGTTGACAAGCTTAGAGAACTCATCAACCTTTTCATTAACATCAGCTACAAACCAGTAGTTATTCCAGGGTAGAGCAGAAGCCTCAACAGCTAAATCTTCCTTTTTAATTCTATTGAAATCTCGCAAATAAAAATACTCGGATGACATACATGGAACATATAACATCAATTTATAACTGAGAAAAATCAAGTCATGGTCACTGACACCATTTAGAGAAAGTTGCTCAAAATGCAATATACTGGACGCATCAGACACGCAAAATAGATCGAGTAAGCTAGGCTTAGAATGGGGACCAAAACGAGTAGGGAGGTTATTAACAACATCTAAACCAACACTGAACAAATCATCACGTAAATTCTTGGCACGTTCATTTTCCACAAGCAAGTGAATATTCAAATCACCACACAACAGTATGTGCTCATAAACAGCACTGTATTTATGAATATTTTGAAAAAGTCTATCTAAATTATAAAACTTACAGGGATTGTATACACATATCACAAGACACCGTTGAATATTATTATAAAATTCAACCATCATGAACTCCACCTGATCAAAATTATCCGATTTATCAACTATTTTACACTGCAGTGTCTTCTTGTAATATATTGCTATACCACCACCTCTTTTTCCGCAATGCCTATCACTCCTCATTACAGAGAAGTGACTCAAATTGTAAAAATTGTCATTGTAGTCATTCTTAAACCATGTCTCAGTACAAACAAACAACATCAATGCATACCCCCTCAAGAATATATTTTAAATAGTCAAGTTTGGATTGACTTAAACTTCTCGCATTGAAGTGGCAAATTTGAAAACCAGGATGGAAATCACTCACCAGCTTCAGCGTAGTTTTCAGATTTAAATCGTTAGAGCTGGAAGTTGAGTTAAATACAGTCATAGATGCAAATAAACACTCCAAACTGGCAGTATAAAAATGAATATAAGAGAAGAGATATGCATAAGGAATGAAGATTGCATACATATATCAAAGATAGGAGAATATAGGAAATAAGGTAACAAAGAGAAACTGTAATTGTTACTATAGAATAAGAAAAATTACAAATTAAGCCTAAGTTAAATTCTAAGAGAAACATGTAAAAGAAGTACAAGTGAATACGTATCATTTCTTTGCTATGCATATCTTATTATTTATTGGCTGTGCTTAACAGAGAATCCACGTCAACTCTGGTGCGCACTAATTTAGGCTCTTCATTGGGCTTCATTCGTATGTAAACATTATGACATATGACATGACTTCACGGAGTACCTTGGGCAAGCTCTCATATAAATAAATCTTCCCATACCCAGGCTGATCAATGTCAGAAAGCGCAAGTGATCTCTTATGCGATTTACAAAACGCAGCAATGGATTTAAAGAGCTGACTTCTATCATACGGTGAGAACAACTTCACAACAATAGGCGAGTGGTTGTTGTTTTTTTTGCATGTTTGCTTTTGTACTTCGTAGTCTGAACGCTTCACGCAGTGGCGGGGTTTTGTGTTGCGCTGCACTGCATACCTTCGCGCAAACATCAGTCAAACTCTCATCAACAGCTTGCGCGATAGAGATTGAATCTCAGTGCATGAGTTCTCGACAGCAGTTACTCTCTTCTCAATTGTAGTTACATACTGCTTTAAATCAGTGATGCCAGACATTCTCTGTTAAAAATCCCACGAAAATGGGGAAAAAATCCCTCAATTACCCACATCTTGAAAATTTATCCCACAAAATTCGTAACGAATTTAAACATACCCATGTTTCAGTAGTAAAGAAGTAAAATTCATATAAAATAATAATAATAGTTTGGCGCTTACACATATGTGCTTTTCCTCCAAATTGTGGCGGTCCCCTTGATGTTGTCACACAAAGGGGAGGGGCCTACAGTTTTACGCCGACTCCGAACGGCAAGTGTATTTTTATGAGAAGCTGTTTTTCATGGCAGGAATACACTCGGAGGTTTGCCATTGCCTGCCGAGGGCCGACAGCTGTTAAGAAAAACCCCCTTTTTCTGCATTTTTTCACTTTCATTTTTTTTGCTCACTCACTAAGGGCCTAAAAGAATGTTTTGGTGACTTTAAAATTGAAGCACATTCATGCGCTATTTAACATTTCATCAGATAATTTGTTCCGCTTTTTACATGAAATACCAGTTACAACTGAAAAGATTCTTTCTTACTCAGCGCTTGAATTGGTTAACGTAAGAAAATTTTCGAAATTGGCCTTATACTTTTTAACAATTATATACCATTTCACTCCACATCACATCTTCAGAACGATTAATTACGTAAGAATGTCGAATATTCTTGAATTTTGATCAATTATGCAACAATAACTGCGTCAAAAGAAAATCCCTTATTTATATGAAATGTCCCTTTTTTCCCTTTTAATAGTTTTTGATGCAAAATATCCCTCAAAGAGGGAAATTACCCACAATCTGGCATCACTGCTTTAAATTTGCCATTTCAGCAGCCAACTCACCGATTTTCTGCATCACTCTCTTCTCAGAACTCTTCATAACTGCCGTCAACTCTTTAATAATAGCCACTCGTTGCTCTTCCATCTTAGTTTCGACTCTGTATACCATATCAGATGATGGAGTTAGCGGCGTCTTCGGGGGGGGATGCAGGTTTTCGCGATGAATTTTTGCGTGTTATGGACATATCCAGATATCAAATGAAGCAATCACAAGTGTAAGATGCCAGGAAATGTTTTGTGCACACACGTATTAAAGTATAGCACCGATTTTTAGGTAATTTAAGATTTAATATCAAACTTAAACGAGAAAAGTCAGGAGCACTGCCAAAACACGTCCTACTCGCACTGCATACTTTGCTTGCTTTGTAAAGCCACCATTCTGTTGCGGCTTATTATTAAAATTTCTTCTGAACCTTGATATGGATGGATCCACAACCATGGTCTCTGCTTAAGGACGTTGTTCCTTGATGGGAACCGCAAATGATTATTTTTGAATTTTGATAACCTAGCTCTTATTTTTTCGTTAGCAAAATTTTGAGCAAATATGCTCTCTGGTTGTTTGATTCGAGCTTTTGTGCTTTTGCCAAAGCATCTGGCAAAGCTTGCGGGTTAAGCGAAAAAATTATATCTCTTAAGGGCACATTGAGCCCTGTTATAAAAATTCGTAGGGCGTGATCCCTATTCTTCTTATTAAGCTCTTTGGTCATATCTGACGCATTGCCATGGGTCATTATTGTTTTATTTATTTATAAAGTCAATTTTTTGCTGACCAGGTTCTAATATTCTACAACAGACATTACGGCTTGTCGAAGTACGCTTAATTCTTGCTCAATAATGTGTATTGGGCGTTTGTCCGAGTACGCGAAGTCAAGGCGAGCGACTATCGCGTCGAAATTTAACACTGTGCTGTTGTTTGTAAGGACTTCATTCGCGTCTTGAAAAATTGTATTTCTCAATATTGTGAGGGCCGCGAAGTATTTTCTACTTCCTCTCGCGTATAGGCTCATCGCGTTATGAGCTGCTACCCTCCAGCTAACATACGCATTAAGTTTTCCGAAAAATTCGGGTAGGGATTTTATCACGTCAAGGGACTCCTGACACACTATATTTTCATCAATTGTTTCTGCGTCATAATCCGTACCCCTACGCGTATTCATTTCTAATCTTGAACGTAAATGTTCGATTTCCTGCCTTAGGCCTATATTACTGTTAGCGATTAATCGCGTAATAAGGTCAACTGTAAAGTCACCGTTCGCCATATTCTTGTTTGGTATTTAAATTATTTTCCGTATATGTAATAAAATTAATTATTCTTTTTATGTTTTCTAATATTTTGTTAAGGTATGGCAGTTACTTATTTTGTGAGCCCCGTGGCAGTATTTGCAATAATAAAGTCGTTCGTATTTGGATTTGCTGCGACTATTGCCCATTAAAATATTTTTTAAATTTTATTTATTGTTGATCCCTTCTAGGAAAGGAAGCTTTTATACTCTGGAGGGTCTGGAGTTCAGAATCGCAGAATTAAGCTTATGTTATAGACCGGAATTTTAATAATTTATTGGCTGTACAAGCCGTATTTTATATTTATTTTTCGAATCATTGCCACTGATTCTTCTTCAAGAGTTTCTTTATTGTCATAGTCCGCTGCAGTCGCTTTTTTATTTTTACCAATAAATTTAAAAACTTTTTCCATACACTTCACTTTCCTTTCGTCGGTTAGTATATCTTTCCAAAAAAATATTTTCATCTGTTGGTGCAGGTTCTTCAGTAAACTCGTGAGTGTTTATTACAAATTCAAAGTTGTCTACCATTCCATTAATGTCATCATAGTCAAAACCTACTGGTAAAGCGCCCGTCATCTTTATTTAATTCTTGTTCTGTTTTTATACCTGAGCGCACTTGTGCACAAAGGTATTATAACGGTTGTTTGTAACAGCCAAACGAATCGAGATAGATATGGACAAATGTATACATAAATGATCAGGATGAAAAGAGAAATCGATTAAGCGGTGACTGTCTGTCCGTCCGTCTGTGCACACGATAACTCGAGTAAAAATTAAGATATCTTAACGAAACTTTGTACGTGTACTTATTTCTGGCGTAGGACGAATGGTATTGAAAATGGGCGAAATCGGACAATAACCACGCCTACCTCCCATATAACGGTAATTTTCAGAAATACAAAAACTGCGATATTTTAGTAACTACTGAAGACTATTCACTCAAAATTGATATTTACAATACCTTTAAGAGGAAAAATAAGAATATTATAATTTTTTGAAAAATGGGCGTAGCCACGCCCACTTATGGTTACATATGTATATCTTGGCAACCGCTGAACCGATTTCTTCCAAACTTGGCACAGTTGTTGGCCTTGGCACAGCATACCAAATGGCCGAAAACTTTTAGAATCGGACAATAACCACGCCAACATCCCATATAACGGTAATTTGGAGAAATACGAAATCTTTGATAAATCAGTAAATATTAAAGCTACTTCATTAATAATTGACGCTTACAACAACTCTTTACCAAGAAATACGTTTATGATAAAATTTTGGAAAAAGGGCGTGGCACCGCCCACTTATGATCACATATATGTTTCTCGGTAACCGTTCTACCAATTTGTACCAAACCGGGATGGTTATTGTGCTTGCCACATAAAAGCAAAACGTTGAAAATTATTGAAATCGGTCTAAAATGACGGCTTTTCATATAACGGTAAATTGTAGAAATGCTTGAAACTTCAATATTTCGAAATTTAAGGACTCTAATTTACTCAAAATTGATACACCCCGGCTTACCATGTGGCGGTAGCTTTCGGAAAGGTATTTAATGTTCGGCTCCGCCCGAACTTAGACTTTCTTACTTGTTTTGATCTAATTTCAAGGACGATTTTATTTTATAGCCACTTACACTTACTTAAATTATTCACTAAGGATAAGTAAGTTCCTTCTTAAAATGCCTGCTGCAATTGTCCTCGTTGACGTTCTGGCTAATGACTGCAATTGTCCTCGTTGACGGTCTCGCTAATGGCTGATTATCACTTATCGTCCTTGCTCGGTGACTGTAGTAATCGTGCTTGCTTGGTGATTGGAGTTATAGATTATTTAATCTTTTACTTGTGTTCCCTTCTAGGAAGGGAGGCTGTTCTATTCTGTAGGGTCTGGAATTCAGAATCGCAGAATTGAGCTGAGTTATAAATTGGTTTTATTTATGATATTGGCTGTACAAGCCTTTATTTATCGCGGCTAATCCTTTAAAGGATATTTAATATGCGCGATTTTTATTTTGTTATTTCGAAACACTCGCGGTTAATCTTTAAGGATACTTTGTATTTTCTCCTTTTACTTCGATTAAAACGCGCGATTAAAAAATTTTGTGAATTCGAAACACTCGCGGTTAATCTTTAAGGATACTTTGTATTTTCTCCTTTTACTTCGATTAAAATGCGCGAGCAAAAAATTTTGTGAATTCGAAACACTTGCGGTTAGTCTTTAAGGATACTTTGTATTTTCTCCTTTTAACTTGAAGATGAAACCAAAGACGATATCTACGAGTGAATTGATAATTATTATGTCAATTTATTTCTTTAGCTTTCGGTGCTAATATTGCACCCTCATCAGAAACTTTTTGGTCCAACATTTTCACCAACAATTAACGTTTACGATTTTCATTGGCACATTTGTCTGCTAAGATTAAGGTTTGGTGGTCATTTGCCGCTTTAAATAACCTAAGGGAAGTGTTATATCCGTTCTTGAAATTCTCCAGTTGTGCGGCATTTCATGTTCACTCCCTGGCGGCAACAATGACCCGGTTCTATAGTGAATGTCCTAGAAGCTTTACAGTATAGTAGGTGGCAATTTCAAATGGGTGCGAATCATTGTTCTACAGAAATGCAATATACATATACTTGTTTTAGACGAAATACCTTAAAAGTTTGAACGCATAATAATATTGGAAAATCACATCCATTGGGCCAATTGCAACGCAGGAGCGTTCGATATACTCAATGGTGCAACAGGTCGATTTAATCTGACCTTCACGGCCCCTTTTCTCACTTGGCTATTTTTAGTAATAGCTCGACTTCAGCACCACTTGGCAGCACGTTTTTGCAATAGTATTGCATACATATTTAAAACATTAGCCAAATCGGATCATAAATAAGATTTTTAGTAACAACTCAACTATAGCGCCAACTGTCGGATTAAATTGTGAAACTTAACCATCCAGAGACCCACTCAAATACACAAAAGTTTCGCTAAAATCCGTACAACCATTTAGGAGGAGATCACTCACAAACACACCTACAGAAGAATAAAAAAATTCATTCAGAGATAGCTAAAGGTCGGTACGTTTGTAGGCCTCACACCCCTTATCAAATAGCCCAAATTTTTTCCATGAGTATGGGCTTGATTTCAACTATATACATATCTCCATACGAAGTTCCAGTACTGTACCATGAATACTTTCAGAGATATGCAGTATAAAAATTCGAGGTGCCACGCCCCCCTTTCCAAGAGCTGCCCTCTTTCTTCATGAGTATGCGATTGATTTCGTATATCTCCATACCAAGTTCCAGAACTCTACCATGAACACTTCCAAAGATAGGCAGTATGAAAAATTCGGTTTGTATGGAAGATGCCACGCCCCCTTTACCAATAGTTCCAATTTTTCTCCAAGAGTATGCGATTTATTTCGTACA
>NW_023458555.1:106022359-106035439 GCF_013731165.1 Rhagoletis pomonella | reverse complement strand
CCAAGAGTATGCGATTTATTTCGTACATCTCCATACAAAACTCTAGAGCTCTACCAAAAAATTTCCAGAGATAAGCAGTATGAAAAATTCGGTTTGTATGGGAGATGTCACACCCCTATTTACAATAGCTAAAATTTTTCTCCAAGGTTATGCGATTGATTTCGTATATCTCCATACCACTTTCCAAAACTCTACCATGCACACTTTCAGAGATATGTAGCATGAGAAATTCGGTTTGTATCGGAAGTGCCACGCCCCCTTTACATATAGATATTTTTCAGCCTAAAACCATCCTTGGGACACGTGCGGCAGGTGGCAGTTTCAAAAAAATCGGTTCAGCCGCTCTCAAGCCTTGCGAAAACTAACAAACGGCTTTCTAAATATATATTAGTTGAGATATATTATATATTATAATTATATTTTGACAGTATCCGTTGTTTCTGATTGGCGCAAAAAAATCTTGCCTAGTGACGAATTCGCCCCTTGATATGGTCGTTACTTAAAGCTATTTATATTCGAAATTGCATGAAAATTGGAAAACAGGAATCTATAAGCTTATCCAGGCAAAAAGCTACCTACGTACCGAATTTTAAGCAAATCGGACCATAAATACGATTACTTCGAACAGATCGGTCCCTGGTCCACTTCTCGGACAAAATGGATCATATATGCTAATATATGCTAAAAAGCTACCTACGTACCGGATTTTAAGCAAATCGGACCATAAATACGATTTCTTCGAACAGATCGGTCCCTGGTCCACTTCTCGGACAAAATGGATCATATATGCTAAAAAGCTACCTACGTACCGAATTTTATGCAAATCGGACCGTAAATACGATTTTTTCGAATAGATCAGTCCCTGGACCACTTCCCGGAAAAAATGGGTCATATATGCTAAAAAGCTACTTACGTACTAAATTTTAAGCAAATCGGACTATAATAAGATTTTTTCGGATAGACTGGTCCCTGGTCCACCTACCCGAAAAAAGGAAAAAGTTTTTTAGCCTAAAACATGGTGGTTACCGAAAGCTATTTGTATACAAAATTTCATGAAAATCGGATCAGCCGTTCGCGAGATTACCTGTTACAAAAAAAAGGGACTTCTTTTATATAATTAGTATAGATATAGATATAGATTATGTAGATAATTAATTTCAACATAAGGCGTTCATTGCATCACGCTATGATGAAATGCCAATGTCTTGGACAAAGAAGTTATTTGACGCCTTTGATTGAAATTTTCCATTCGGAGTGGAAAAAATATATCAAATTTCAATTCTGAACAAAGAAGTTAAATGCGTCGCAATTATGCAGCTGCAATATTGTTTATATTAATCATTGTACCGCTATGTGTGATCTGCCGTTAACTTGCATAGGTAGCAAGCAGCGAAATTATCCCTACATGACGCGATTGACAGAAACTCCAACAATTCACAACGAAAACTAACACATATGCAAAATTTTATATGCCAGTTTGGCTCTGTAGGGAATGACTGTCATTTGATCGATCAAGTGAGTGTCAATGCTGATAGAAGTAACGGTAGATGGTTGCCATATAACCACAAGATTCACTAGGGCTGCATTTTGTGCTCAACAAAAGTAGTTGTACCTGCCAAATAATGTCGAGTACTGAAGTACTTGGATATAATTTTGAACTTAATTAGTTTAATTTTGATTTTATCATTATTCGACCCCGTTCATAGCAAAAGTAAGTAAAAATAAAAGTTTTCATTGTGGTATGACATTCTTTTTATATATATACGTAATAAATAAAACCGTATTATAAAGTACTTGGTACTGAAGAAGTTCAAATGCGCACATCAACAGAAAAAAGAAAGACGCAAAACGAAAAGATACACAAAACTTAAAGTGCTGTGGAAAAATAAAGACAAATTTTATAAAATATTTCATTTAAAATGAATAAAAGAGCTTTTAATACCGCCATGAGCAAGAAAAACGGATTTACGAATCCAATATTAAAAAATTTCATCGCATTATTGACTTATATTTCTATCAAGGTTGATCACTCATAATTGTCGAAGATTTACATCACTGATGATTAAAATTTGAAGGCCGAACCCAAAGGGAGTAAGCAGTCTAGCAATATGCCAGAACGTATATGTTAGAAGGAGATGGAGCATCACACGTGCACAAAAGTTTCCATCAGATTTTTCACACTGCCCTTTAGAATTTGATAGTGACAGAAATCTCTATCAGTCTTGCTATTCAAATGATTTGTCAAATGATAGTCACTGTTCTTGCAGGGATGTATCAAATACAATAACAGGAGACAGGAAAAAAAATAGAGTTAGCGAAATGAGAGGAATGAGAGAAATATGTGGCAATTCCAACAACAAAACAACTATCACAGGGTCGTATTTATCTTACTATGCTATTTTGCAAAATATATACATGAGGGCTTTGCGCGATTCGGTGCATAAGAGCTGACAAATTTAAGCAATTGCAGAAATATGCCATGGATTGTGAGCGACCTTTATTAAACTGTCATGGTAAACCTTTTTTAATCAGCTGATAGAAATATCAACCACAGTTGCAATGCATAGCATTTTTATGCTATAGATTTTCGGTATTGCAAATTTGTCAAGCCATGACAAATGCAAATGCGTCTATTTTGTTTGTGTATTGCAAATAATTTGCAATACAAATTTGCAATGCAATGATACTAGGCCATTTGCACCGGATCGCGAATAGCCCTATGGGTTTCGACGTTGCATATTTTGCAGCGATAGGAAATGTTGTTTCCTATGTATTTTGTTGTTGTGTGTTTGCAAGCTATGCAATCCATGCAATCCGTGCTACGTGCAATGGCTTTGCAAGATTTGGAGAATACCCCTATTGTTATGTTATGTTGCAAGTGTCTGGCTTTGTGTTGCTAGGTTGCTGGTGAGTGCTGAAACATATTCATGTATATTTTTTTATAAAATTAAGTAAATTGAAAGTTAGATGTACTTTTATATTAGTTAGAATTGCTGAATTGCATACCTGCACGACCATTTGTTCAATTTAATTTATTCGGTAGTTAATATTGCTAAAAACTCGAAAAGCATGTGTTCAAGTTCGCTTCTTGTACGAGTATACAGTATGTATATAGCAAAAGTGCAGGGTAGTTCAAAAAAAGGTGAATTTGGTAAAAAAAAGTGCATGTTATTGATAGTTTTGATTTATTACAAAAAAAAATTTTATGGAAGGTTCCATGGGAAACTGAACCTCAGAACACAAAATTTTTTCTTTATAAAACTAATAAACGTGTGGGTAAGACATTTGTAAAAATCTTGAATCAACCAAAACATATCCAATTAAAGCTTTAAATGCATTTTTATTTCCTTTTTTACGTTTCGAAATCAAGTTCTAAATAGCAACCCTTAGGAGAGGTGCGAAACAAACGTGCGAAGGTTTTCATTATATTTTATAAGGGACATTTTTATTATTTTATATTCTCTGTTCAAAAATTTACCTCTGAAAAATCCAGAACTGATTTAAAGGACAGATTAAGAAATAAAGGACAAAATGCGTCCTTTATTTGGAAAAAAATTATAAAGGACAGAGAGCCAAAATAAAGGACTGTCCTTTGAAATAAAGGACGGATGGTCACCGTAGTCAAAGATATCACACAAAAATTTTGGCCCGATCGGAGACGGTTTAGGCGTGTCGCACAGGGGTCAAATTTCAGACTCTTCTCTGGAGAAACAAAAAATTAAAATTAATATTTTTTTCATCTAATACCCAAAATCGATACTACTAACGTCGAAGCTGTCACATATAAATTTTGGTCCCGATTTGAGTAGGGTAAGGCGTATCGCACAGGGGTCAAAGTTCAGATTCCTCTATGGAGACTCAAAAAATGTAAGTTAATATTTTTTTTTCATCTAATACCCAAAATAGATACTACTAACGTCGAGGATATCACATATAAATTTTGGTCCCGATTGGAGTCGGTTAAGGCGTGTCGCACAGGGGTCAAAATTTAGATTCCTCTATGCAGACTCAAAAAATTAAAATTAATTTTTTTTCTTCTAATACCCAAAATCGATGCTGCTAATGTCAAAGATATCACATATTAATTTTGGACCCATTGGAGTTGATTAAGGCGTGTCGCACAGGGGTAAAAGTTCAGATTCCTGTATGGAGGCTGGAAAAATTTAAAATTAAAAAAAGATAATTAATTATATATATAATAGAGTTAAATTTTATTTTTTTTTGTCTCCATAGGCGAATCTGAACTTTGACCCCTGTGCAACACGCCGTAACCGGCTTCAATCGGGACCAAAATTTATACGTGATATCTGCGCCTACAGTAATATTGATTTTGGGTATTAGATGAAAAAAAAATTTGTTTAAATTTTTTGAGTCTTCCTAGAGGAATCTGAACTTTGACCCCTGTGCGACACGCCTTAACCGTCTCCAATCGGGACTAAAATGTATATGTGATATCTTTGACCGTTGTATTAGCGACTGAAGGGGTGAGACTTAAAATTTCATTTTAAGGGCCACCCTAGGGAGTATAAATAAATTCAAAACTTTAAAGCCTTTTTCTCGAGTTTATTTGTTTTATGAGTTATGACACTATATGTACATACGCACATATGTTTTCATCTGAAGTCTGTTTTTATTTTCATTAAGTGTGCATGTAGGAATGAATTAAATTTTAGTTATTGAAAAATGTTGGTTTTCTTACTTACAATGAAATACATAAATATAGGAATGATTTTTATTTGTTTTGTTTATTGTATGGCCTTATAACAATTACATTCTATAATTTTTATTGAGCTTGAGGCCGTTTTTAATTGAAAACCTTATTGTGGAAAAGCAACAATAATTTTGAAAAAATGGTAGAAGTGATAGCTATTTCGGAAATCACCACACTTCCTCATCAGACTTCTTTCAGTAGGATTCGAACCGACGATCCCACTGACTCAGCCAGTTGCCTACGCATTGCTCAGTCATACGACTTAGGGCGATCTGGTGTAGCTCCAGAATTTACTTGTATATCAAATTAAAGTGCAAGCTCCATAGGTTATCCAAAAATTGTCAGATTTCAAATCGGTGAAGTAGGTGCTAAAATATAAAAGTTTAAACATTTTCTTGACTCACTCTCAACGTATCTATATATAGTTGCTCAGTCATACGACTTAGTTAGGGTGATCTGGTGTAGATGCAGAATTGAGTTGTATATCTAATTAAAGTGCAAGCTCCATAGGTTATCCAAAAATTGTCAGATTTCAAATCGGTTGAGTAGGTGCTAAAATATAAGCGTTTAAACATTTTCTTGACTCACTCTCAACGTATCTATATATAGTTGCTCAGTCATACGACTTAGTTAGGGCGATCTGGTGTAGATACAGAATTGAGTTGTATATCAAATTAAAGTGCAAGCTGCAATTGCGATTACCGTGTTTGTCACAAAAGTAAAATTGGCAGAAAAATTAATAGTGAGCAGTGTAATCTATAAAAAAATATTTACCAAATATCCGTGGAATTTTGATACGGATTCGTGTTATTCATAGTTTCGAAATTTATTTCGCGAAAGCAAAAAATAAAAATAGCTTAGATCACTTTCCTTTTTAAACACCTAGGATATCACTGACAAATTTAAGCGGCCCAGGATGACGGTAAAATGGAAAGTTCTAAAAAATTTTTTATGCGATTTTTGTAATGAATGATCCAAATTAGCCGGTATACATATTTATGTTTTTTTAAATTTTTAAAAGCAGTGGTAGAATTTTTGTACTGAAAGGGTTAAGAAAGCTTTAGTTTAAAAGCGGGATACCAAATGCCTTTCACCATGAAACGGCGTCAATTTTAAAAGATTATTGCGTCTCAGACTACGGCTAATAAAGCCCTTGGTCGGATATTGTGAAAGGTGGGACTATACCTTAAAAATTACTGTTTTCTCGCGAGCCGCTGTACGAAGCTATGAGTAGAGTAAGGCCCTTTAATAACTTAAACATTATCTTGGGTTATCAGGTCTCTAGCAATACAAGATTAATTGTTGTCTCCCGCGAAGTTCTTTAAATAAATTTTGAGCTAAATACTGAAGTATATTCATGAACATCACGTTTTATTTTTTACTTAAGTTTAAATACTTAGTATCCGCAAGTATTTCTTTAATGGATTCACCCGAATTTCGGGGGGTTATTACTAGTCTATATACAATTGCTCAGTCATACGACTTAGTTAGGGCGATCTGGTGTAGCTACAGAATTGAGTTGTATATTAAATTAAAGTTCAAGCTTCACAGGTTATTAAAAAATTGTCAGATTTAAAATCGGTGCTAAAATATAAGCGTTTAAATATTTTCTTGACTCACTCTCAACGTATCTATATATAATTGCTCAGTCATACGACTTAGTTAGGGCGATCTGGTGTAGCTGCAAAATTGAGTTGTATATCAAGTTAAAGTCCAAGCACCATAGGTTATCCAAGAACTGTCAGATTTAAAATCCGTGTAGTAGGTGCTAAAATATAAGCGTTTAAACATTTTCTTGACTCACTCTCAACGCTTCTATATATGATTGCTCAGTTATACGACTTAGTTAGGGCAATCTGGAGCAGCTGCAGAATTCAGTTGTATTTCAAATTAAAGTGCAAGCTCCATAGGATATTCAAAAATTGTCAGATTTCTAATCGGTGAAGCAGTTGCTAAATTATAAACGTTTAAACATTTTCTTGACTCACTCTCAACGTATCTATATATAATTGCTCAGTAATACGACTTAGTTAGGGCGATCTGGAGTGGCTACAGAGCTGATTTGTATATCGAATTAAGGCGGAAGCTCCATAGGTTATTCAAAAATTGTCGGATTTCAAATCGGTGAAGCATGTGCGAAAATATAAGCATTTAAACATTTTCTTGCTTCACTCTCAACGTATCTATACATAATTGCTCAGTCATACGACTTAGTTAGGGCGATCTGGAGTAGCTACAGAGCTGATTTGTATGTCGAATTAAAGCGAAAGCTCCATAGGTTATTCAAAAATTGTCAGAATTCAAATCGGTGAAGTAGGTGCTAAAATATAAGCGTTTAAACATTTTCTTTACTCACTCTCACCGTATCTATATATAATTGCTCAGTCATACGACTTAGTTAGGGCGATCTGGAGTGGCTACAGAGCTGATTTGTATATCGGATTAAAGCGTTATTCAAAAATTTTCGGATTTCAAATCGGTGAAGCATGTGCTAAAATATAGGTTTAGTTAGGTTACACTGGCCGGCTGATGCGCCTTACATAGACCCGTTGGTCCTTTGTAGTGCCAGATGGAGGTCCGTTTTACTGCGATCTAAAGTAGTCATCGTATAGGACGTCAACGCTTTTTGCGAAGTTCAAGAGTGCCTTAATATCCAGTTTTGAAACCTCCTCTAGTCCTTTAAACTGCGAAGCTTCGAGATAACTAAGACGATTTCTAGCTAAGGCCGGACAGAAACAGAGGAGGTGTTCTAACGTCTCACTCATGTCTTCCTCCCTGCACTTCCTGCATGCGTCACTGTTACTAATGCCCATTCTGCTTGCGTGGGATGCCAGTAGGTTGTGGCCCGTCATTAGGCCGACAACTGTCCTGCAATCCCTACGTGACCGTGTAAGCAAGAAATGGGGGTTTCCTTTGCTGCTATTGCACATGATCTTGGTGGTTTTGCATGTCGCTAATGCGTTCCATCTCCCCCTGATCCGGCACCCAGCTCTTTCGGAAATTTCATTGTAGATCGTTTTTAGCGACTTTTGTATTTCCCGTACTGGTTCGCTAGCAAGACGGATGGCACTTTTGGCAATCTCATCAGCTATTTCGTTGCCTAAAATGCCCTTGTGGCCTGGAACCCAGTATATATGTAGCCGTTTACTCTCGGCCGCCCTGTCTACTGCTTCCCTGCTTCTAAGGACATTTTCTGACGCAATACGATGTGAGATTATGGCCTTAATCGCCGCCTGGCTATCGACATATATATTGATATTTTTTATATAATTTCCTGCGTTGCTAGCTATCTCAGCAGCTTTCCCTACAGCGAAGACTTCCGCCTGGAAAATACTGCAGTGCTCTGGAAGCTTGAAGGGTTGCCTGAGGTCTAGCTCGGCGCAATAGACTCCGGCGCCCACTCCATCAGCCATTTTTGATCCATCCGTGTAGATGTTATACGTTCCGCTGGCGGGTCGCGTGCTCATGCGCCATCCGCCCTCCTTAACCGTAGCTTTAAACCTTCTTTCCCAGATGAAGCGTGGGGGTATGTGGTCTATTTTGTCCTCCATCCCCCTGCATATCGAGCTGTGCCCGAAGGTTCTTGCGGAGAATTCACCTAAGGCCATCAATCTCGTGGCGGATTTCGCTGCAGTGCTCTCCACCGCGATGTCGATTGGTGGTAGGTCAAGTAGGATTTCAAGTTCCGCCGTTGGAGTGGTCCTTAGCGCTCCTGTTATGCACAGTGCAGCGAGCCGCTGTAATCGCTCCAATGGTTTTCTATACGAAATTTGATTTGCAGCGGTCCACCATACCAGAGCGCCGTAGAGCAATATCGGCTTAACTACCGCTGTGTAACACCAATGCATGAGGCCAGGGGATAGGCCCCATGTGGTACCCAGCATCTTTTTACATGCGTAAAGGGCACCACTGGCCTTTTACACCCTTTCCTCCACATTTAGCTTCCACATCAGTTTGCTATCCAAAATTACTCCCAGGTACTTGGTGTGATCCTTGATTGATAGCTCCGCCCCGTTGAGCCTCGGGGGTTTCCACGCGGGGATTTTGTACCTTCTTGTGAACAGTACCGCATCCGTTTTGTCAGCATTTACCTCTAAGTTGACTGTTGTCGCCCATCGATGTACGACCCTTAGAGCGCTTTCCATTATGTCACTGATGGTGTCTAGGAATCTCCCCGTAACAACTATAGCTATGTCGTCCGCATAGGCAATTAGTCTGGGTGCTTTCCCTTCCAATTTTCCCAGAAGCTCATTCGCTACGAGTAGCCACAGGAGTGGTGACAGAACACCACCCTGAGGAGTTCCTCTATGCGCTAGTCTAAGCAACCTGGCTTCGTTCCACTCCGCCTTAATTTTCCTGCAGCTCAGCAGGCTTTTTATCCATAGTAGGATTGCAGACTCTACCTGGGCTGCTTCTAGGCTTTCCATTATTGCCTCATAGGAGACATTATTAAATGCCCCACTTATGTCCAGAAAGACCCCTAGGGCATATTCTTTATGCTCCAGAGCTTTTTCTATTACCGCGGTTAGTGAGTGAAGTGCAGTCTCAGTGGATCTACCTTTCGTGTAGGCATGCTGCGCCTTTGATATGCTGGCCGACGGCAGCTTATCCCTAATGTAGGCGTCCAGAATCTTTTCGAGCGTCTTTAGAAGGAATGAAGTTAGACTAATTGGTCTGTATTCTTTCGAATAGAGGGGATTTCCCTTGCCCGCCTTCGGTATGAATACGACCCTCGCCTCTCTCCAAAGGACAGGCACATAGTTTAGTCTTTACCATCCCTCGTATATTGTTTTCAAGTATGGTGTCAGCACTGCGGAAATTTTTTTCATCATGGCTGGAAAGATACCGTCTGTGCCTGGGGACTTAAACGGCCCGAAGCCATCGATTGCCCACCGTATTTTTTCTTCCTTTATGATGTCCGGGGGGACATTTTCCACGCTATCTCCTAGAAGTTGCAGATCTATGCTGTCTGTACACCCCGGAAAGTGTGTGTTGACTAGGTCTTCCAGTGAGTCCTCATTGCTTCCAGTCCACTCTCCACATTTTTTACGTAGTAACCTTGGATTAGTCGGGTTCTTGGATAGCAATTTCCTTAGCCTGGCTACCTCGGTTGTTTTTTCTAATTCGCCGCAGAAGCTCTTCCACGACTCCCGCTTGCATTTACGAATCTCTTTCTTGTATTCCTTAAGTACTTCCTTGTATTCCATCCAGCAGAACTCGTCATCGGCTACCTTGGCCAGTTTGAAGAGTTCCCTAACATTTTTTCTGAGTGCTCCGAGCCCCCTGTTCCACCAAGGTGGCTTTGAACCTCGCTTGGCATGTAGCGGAGGGCATGCGATGCGAGAAGCTTTATTTAGAGTGTTGGTAAGTGAGACTACCAGTTTCTCCAATTCAGACTGGGAGTCACTTACCCTATACTTGGTTAAAATCTTCCTCACTACCCTTTCATACAATTCCCAGTTTGTATTCCTGTGATTTCTGAAGGTTTCGCTTTTTGTACGGGCTGAGAATTTTACCTGAAATCCTACATACCTATGGTCAGAGAACGAGGGTGTACTAAGCACCTCCCAATTCTGTACTCCGATTCCTCCACTAGTGTGGAGTGTTATGTCAAGGACGTTCTTCGAGGTAGGGCCAATATAAGTTGGTTCCTCACGCCGGTTTAGGTATATCTAAATTACTTATTAATATAAAGTTTAGTAAAGACTCACCCCTTTCGTTGGTATCTCCACTCCCCCATACTGTGTTGTGCGCATTGGCATCCGCGCCTATGATGAGTGGGCGTTTCGCCTTCTCGGCCTCTCCCATCAACCTCCGGAGCTCGTTTGGTGGCGCCTCCTCGTCGTGAGGCGTGTAACAAGATGCAAGGAGTATTGTGTCATCCTTGCCATCCTTCACAGCTACCAACGTCAGATCATCTGAAGAGAAATTAAGATCAATATAAGAGTGTATACTTTTCTTTACCAGTATAGCTGTTCTTACCCTGTTTGTTGCAATCGGGATGTGCGTATAGTATGTTTGCGACTTTAGTCCAGATACCACGTTTCCCGACGCTATCCATGGCTCCTGGACTAACGCCGCATCGTAGCCGATCCTCTCTAAATTGAGGAGAAGCTCGGCAGAGGCGACCTGGCTTTTATGCAGATTTATTTGAAGAACCTTCACTGCAAGGATCAGGATTCTTTTCGGGGTCGGGTAGAATCTCCGGATCACCCTTCTCGGTCTCCTGGAGCTTCAAGGTGGCCTCCAGGATCTCTCCCAGATCCTTCTCGACCTCTCGCTCCTCCAGTGTGTTAGCACTGTTATCGGCCAGGCTTCGTTTCTTCAGGCGAAGGTATACGCTACCTATGCCCCACGCCATCTTCCCGAACCTAGCGTACAGTATGTCTTCGGCCGGCTTGTTGATTTGGAGGATGTAATTTTGGCTGCCATCCTCCTTACAGGAGTTGGTGACCTTTAACACCCTCCAATCTCCCGTCGGCACGTCTGAGTTCTGTCTCTGCAGAAGCCGCAGCGAATTCTCCGGTTTTACCGTGCGGGGTATGAGCACCTTCGCTTTCGGTATGGATGGTATGCAGCTGCGGTCCACAACCTCAAAGACGGCGCCTTCCCACAGGCCTTGAAGCATCGCAACAGCTTCCTTTAGCCATAGTAGAGAGGGATCGTCCTTACATCTTATTATTTTCACCCCATTTAGCCACCCCGCACCATCGAAAGTTGGCATGGTCGTGGTGGGGTCCTCATCCATTTTTGCGACGAGCGCATCCAGCAGCTTATGCTCTACTGCTCCCCAGCGCTCCTGAGAGATTTGTCCCAGCGGATTGCTCCGGTCTATGAGTGCCACGATAAGGTGTCTTCTGGCTATCTCACTGGCCATTGCCGCCGCTCTCGATGTAGTCGGTTTCTCTAGATCGAGCCTGACGTTTGGCTTTGCAGCGTCGTCTCTGCGCCTCGATTTTTTGGCTGGCCTTGCTGTCTCGCTTTCAGCAGACCGCTGCCTTTTAGCCGCGATTCCTTCCTCTATCCGGTTTGCGAATCCCGGATCCGTGGCAGTGAATCGTGGCCTTGCCGCGTAGTACGCCCGGCCTTCCTCCATTTTCTCCTTAGCCCAAGCCAACCTTTCCTCCTCTTCCTTCGTCCGGTTGGACTTGCAGCTAAGTCTCTCGTGGACTTTGACCACCGCCTTGTATATGGCTTTAGCCTTCAACCCCTCCTTACTGGGTTTTGCCCTAGGCCTTTTCTTTGATGCCGAACAAGCACCTTTGGCATCCCCAGGAGAGCGTAGCAAGACCTCCTCTTCTTGTGTGTTAACGCTCTCACCGCTTTCGAGGTCCGAGTCTTCGTGGACTGTGGCACCCCTGCGCTGTAGCGTCGCTTTGGCGGTAACACTACAACCGCTGTGAACCGCTCCCTTCACAGCTGAGGTGTGGCCGCTGGCGACACAGCAAGTAGACTCGCTGTGCCCGACGGTGGTAGTAGCCACTTCTCCCACCGACGTTTGGGCTGATATCCCAGCCCGCTCTTCTTCCTTTCTAGCCTCCATGATGAGTTTTTATGTCAGGGAACCTCTACCCCTAGCGTTTTATACCTACCGCCAGGTACCTCGTTAGCAATGGCAGAAGTAGGCATACACCCCCCTACCCCAGTTTCATATGCAGAGCAAAGCACTAGGAAGAGAAGGATGGAAGACGCCGCCTGCTCCCACCGCCAAGACCCGCTCTAGGTACTAGCCTAGGTGCTAAGCCATCGCGGTGACAGCAGCGACGCCCATTGCCCAGTCGGCACCCGCGGGGAGGATTTAGCTAGGAGGATTTTTGCCGACCGTGCTAAAATATAAGCATTTAAACATTTCCTTGCTTCACTCTCAACGTATCTATACATAATTGCTCCGTCATACGACTTAGTTAGGGCGATCTGGAGTAGCTGCAGAGCTGATTTGTGTATCGAATTAAAGCGCAAGCTCCATAGGTTGTCGGATTTAAAATCGGTGGAGTGGGTGCTAAAATAAACAACGTTTAAACAATTTCTTGATTCACTTTCAACGTATCTATATATAATTGCTCAGTCACACGACTTAGTTAGGGCGAACTGGAGTAGCTACAGAGCTGAGCTGTATATGGAGTTAAAGCGCAAGCCCCATAGGTTATCCAAGAATTGCCGGATTCCAAACCGGTGAAGCATGTGTTAAAATATAAGCGTTTACGCATTTTCTTTATTCACTCCCAACGTATCTATAAATAATTGCTCAGTCATACGACTTAGTTAGGGCGACCTGGTGCAGCTACAGAATTGGGTTGTATATCTAATTAAAGTGCAAGCTCAATAGGTTATCCACAAATTGTCAGATTTCAAATCGGTGGAGTAGGTGC
>NW_023458555.1:106015402-106022349 GCF_013731165.1 Rhagoletis pomonella | reverse complement strand
TCAAATCGGTGAAGTAGGTATAAGCGTTTAAGCATTTTCTTTCCCCACTCTCAACGCTTCTATATATAATTGCTCAGTCATACGACTTAGTTAGAGCGATCTGGAGTAGCTACCGAGCTGAGTTGTACTTCGAATTAAACCGCAAGCTCCATAGGTTTTCCAAAAATTTTCGGATTTCAAATCGGTGAAGTAGGTGCTAAAATATAAGCGTTTAAACGTTTTCTTTACTCACTCTCAACGTATCTATATATAATTGCTCAGTCATACGACTTAGTTAGGGCGATCGGGTGTAGCTACCGAGCTGAGTTGTTCTTCGAATTAAAACGCAAGCTCCATAGGTTATCCAAAAATTGTCGGATTTCAAATCGGTGAAGTAGGTGCGTTTAAACATTTTCTTTACTCACTCTCAACGTATCTATGTATAATTGCTCAGTCATACGACTTAGTCAGGGCGATCTGGAGTAGCTGCAGAGCTGAGTTGTATATGGAATTAAAGCGCAAGCTGCATAGGTTATCAAAAATTGTCAGATTTCAAATCGGGGAAATAGGTGACAAAATCTCACTCTCAACGTATCTATATATAATTGTTCAGTCATACGACTTAGTTAGGCGATCTGGAGTAGCACAAGAGCTGAGTTGTACATCGAAATAAAGCGCAAGCTCCATAGGTTATCCAACAATTGTCGGATTTCAAATCGGTGAAGAAGGTGCTGAAATATAAGCGTTTAAACATTTTCTTTACTCACTCTAAACGAATCTATATATAATTGCTCAGTCACACGACTTAGTTAGGGCGATCTGGTGTAGCTACAGAGCTGAGTTGTATCTATATATTAATACGCTAACATAAATTTTGTCTTCGTTCGTTTGGCGATTCTACCGAACCGATTTCAAAACCATTGGAAAGGCATTTTTCCGTAGATGAGCAGAGTTGTTATGGTTTCGCAATTGGTTGAAAATTACGGCCAAAACCGTCGTTTAAACATTTCGTATTTGTGTATAGATGTTGCTGCAACATGTTCAATTTGACATGTTTCGCATGTTGTTTCACTTCGCATTTGAAATAAAGATGAATATGAAGATGAAGAAATAAATGATAACGATGAAGTCAAAAAAAAGGATGCTAAAGTGAAGATAAAAACGAAAATGGAGACAATGACAGAAACATTAGAATTAGGGTTACTGAAAGGGTAAAAACATTTCTTGAATTTATGAAGTGAAACTTCTTAAGCGGCAGTTGGTTGGTTGGGAGTAAATTGTCAAATTCAAGAGGAATAATGCACATGGAAATGGTTCTCAGCGGCTTAGCGGTTTGAGAATAAAAACAAAAACAAAGATGCCTAGAGGTACAGGCAAAAATGAAGAGCAAAGTAAATTAAACACTTTAAGGTAAAGGTGAAGAGGAATATGCAAAAATAAAGACAAATATGAAGAAAAGGATGAGGATGAAGATCGATATTGTTATCGATATAAAACTTGATATTTTTATCGATATTGCTATTGATAAAATAATCGACATTGTTTTCGATACTGTTATTGATTAAATCACCGCTATTGTAATCAATATAATAATCGATATTGCTATCGATGCAATAACGGATATTGTTATCGGTATAATAATCTATTAAATAATTGATTTTGTTATCGATTTAGTAATTTATATTGTTAACGATATGCACAGTAATCGATACTGATGATTGTTATATTTATCGATGAATTAATCGATTTTACAATCGTTGTATTTTTCTAAATGTTTATGGATATTGTTATCGGTATTTTTATCGACACAGTTATCAACAGGGTTATCGATATACTAATCGGAACATGGAATGTGATCACATTACATGACATCACATCATATTTTACCACACGATATGAAGAGACATCACATAATATTACATCACATAATATGATATCACATCACACGATATCAGGTGATATGACATCACATTATATGGCATGACATCACATGACTTGACATAACATGATATGACATCGTATGACATGACATGGCATTACATGACGTGGCATCACATGATATGACATCATATGACATGACATCACAGGATATGACAACACATGACATGACATCCTATCACATCACATAAAATCACGCCACATCTTATCACGTCATCGCACCTCATCTCATCTACGTGAATAGAAAAAGAAAAGGATATAAGCAAAGATGTGAAAGATAAAAACAAAGATGAAGACCAAGGTAAATTTACCGATTTCAAAACCAAAAACACCGTTGGAAAGGTAATTTTCTGTAGATGAGGAGAGTTTTTATAGTTTCGAAATTGGTTGAAAATCGTTGTTTAAAAATTTCCATATTTGTGTATGGTTGTTTTTGCAACCAGGGCATGAATCACGCAACTTTGAAACGATAGTACTGACAAAACGATGTCGTCAAAACACTGATTCATGCATTTATTTTGCTGTTACGTGCTACTGTTACTGTTACGTAAAGCAAAATTGGAATTAAGTGGACGATATCGCACAAACGATCGAACAATTTTTGGTTTTCATGAAACAAGAAAATCTCAGCACGATATCGCCCAGACGATTGTCGTCATACGTGATTCATGCCCTGTTCAATTTAAGCTGTTTCGCATTTTGTTTTACTTCGTATTTGAAATTAAACTTTGAAATAAAGATAAATATGAAGATGAAGAAACAAGTGATAACGATGAAGACAAAAAAAGAAGGCAAAAGTGAAGATAAAGACGAAAATGGAGATAAAGGCGAAAATGGAGATAAAGGCGAAAATGGAGACAATGAGAACTACCTAAGAATTAGGGTAATTGAATTGAAATTTTCTATAAAAGTTACCGAAATTTATCGAATCATCGAAGTTTATAATTATCGAAATTTATCCATGCTTATTAAGTTATCACAACGTATCGAATTATTCAAATTGATCAATGTTTATTGAGTTGTCCAAATTTATAGACACAGAAACTTAGTTGTCGAAATTTACGGATAAGTACCGAGCTATAAAAACATGTGGGATTATCGAAATTTGTCAAGTTAAAGAAATGTAACAAGTCATCGATATTTATTGAATTATCATTATTTATAGACTTAACGAAATTTATCTAGTTGTATCAATGCATGGAGTTCTTTCAACGTACAGAGTTATCGATAATTATTGATCTACTGAAATTGGTAGATTCATCGAATCGAAGTTTATGGAATTTTCAAAATATATCCATTAATCGAAATTTCAAGATTATATAAGCTTACCGATTTATCACTTCTTATCGAATTTTATCGTGCTAATGAGTAATCAAAATTTTTCGATAGCTTTCTAAAAATGTGGAGCTGTCAAAAGTAAAAATTTAAAAAGGTATCCAAAGTTTTTACACTTTTGAGTTATCAAAATTTATCGAGCTATCGAATTTCACAGTTATCGAAATTAGTCGAGTTAACGAATTTTGTTGAGTTACCGAATTTTAGTGTTTTTGAAATTCATCGAACTATCGATATGTATCAAATCATTAATAGTTATCGATAAAGTGGAATGTATCGGGTCAATTCTAAGTCCTGCTGAAGTCTAAACACCTTCTAAGATAAAAAATTTTAGTTTCGTTTTAGTTCCAAAGCAGAAGATGTTCCGGTAAGTTAATTTGTACCGTATAAGTTTCGCTACGTGTTAAGTTAGAAACCCTCTCCAAGGCTCCTAAAAACTAGAAAAACTGTCGAATTAAAGCGCAAGTTCCATAGGTTATCCAAAAATTGTCGGATTTCAAATCGGTGAAGTAGGTGCTAAAATATAAGCGTTTACACATTTTCTTTACTCACTCTCAACGAATCTATATATAATTGCTCAGTCATACGACTTAGTTAGGGCGATCTGGAGTAGCTACAGAATTGTGTTGTATATCAAATTATAGTGCAAGCTCCATAGGTTATTCAAGAATTCTCCGATTTCTAATCGGTGAAGCAGGTGCTAAAATATAAGCGTTTAAACATTTTCTTCACTCACTCTCAACGTATCTATATATAATTGCTCAGTCATACGACTTAGTTAGGGATATCTGGAGCAGCTACAGAATTGTGTTGTATATCAAATTATAGTGCAAGCTCCATAGGTTATTCAAAAATTCTCAGATTTCTAATCGGTGAAGCAGGTGCTAAAATATAAGGGTTTAAACATTTCCTTCGCTCAGTAATTCGACTTAGTTAGGTTCATCTGGTGTAGCTACAGAATTGACTTGTATATCAAATTAAAGTGCAAGATCCATAGGTTATGCAAGAATTCCAAATCGGTGAAGCATGTGCTAAAATATAAGCGTTTACACATTTTCTTTACTCACTCTCAACGAATCTATATATAATTGCTCAGTCATACGACTTAGTTAGGGCGATCTGGAGTACCTACGGAGCTGAGTTGTATAACGAATTAAAGCGCAAGCTCCATAGGTTATCCGAAAATTGTCGGATTTCAAATCGGTGAAGTAGGTGCTAAAATATAAGCGTTTACACATTTTCTTTACTCACTCTCAACGAATCTATATATAACTGCTCAGTCAAACGACTTAGTTAGGGCGATCTGGAGTAGCTACAGAGCTGGGTTGTATATGGAATTGAAGCGCAAGCCCCATAGGTTATTCAAAAATTGTCAGATTCCTAAACGGTGAAGCATGTGCTAAAATATAAGCGTTTAAACATTTTCTTGACTCACTCTCAACGCTTCTATATATAATTGCTCAGTCATACGAATTAGTTAGGGCGATCTGGAGCAGCTACAGAATTGAGTTGTATATCAAATTAAAGTGCAAGCTCCATCGGTTATTCAAGAGTTGTCGGATTTCAAATCGGTGAACTAAATAGGTGCTAAAATATAAGCGTTTAAACATTTTCTTGTTTCACTCTCAACGTATCTATATATAATTGCTCAGTCATACGACTTAGGTGCTAAAATATAAGCGTTTAAACATTTTCTTGTTTCACTCTCAACGTATCTATATATAATTGCTCAGTCATACGACTTAGTTAGGGCGATCTGTAGTAGCTACAGAGCTGGGTTGTATATGGAATTGAAGCGCAAGCCCCATGGGTTATTCAAAAATTGTCAGATTTCTAATCGGTGAAGCATGTGCCAAAATATAAGCGTTTAAACATTTTCTTGACTCACCCTCAATGCAATGGCAATGCCTCTTGTTTAATATTCAAGCCAAGATAGCTTTTCATAAGCCAACATAATTATGTTGGGTAAGTCCTCCATACAAAATAAGCTAATAGCTTACATTTCAAGACAAATAAAACACGGCTATTAATAAAAATGTTGTGTTCGTATGTCACGGTCGTCAAAACTCGAGAACGGCTGAACCGATTTGAATAACTTTTTTTTTTGTATTGTTCGGTATAATACCAGAACCAATGACACTGCAAAAAATTGGAGGGTTGCCACCTATTTGAAAATTTTCATACACAATTATATTGATAAAATAAATAAATTATTACAATATGGGTATCAAATTAAAGAGTTTTAAGAAAGATAACTTCTGGAAACATTTTTGACGAGGGTTACCACCTATTCGAAAATTTTAACTCAGACAAATTGATAAAATAAATGAATTATTGCCATGTGGGTGTAAAACTAAAGAGTTTTAAGAAGGCGTACAGCCGAAAATATTTTTGAAGAGTGTTGCCACCTGTTTGAAAATTTAACTAAAGTACATCGATAAAATAAATGAAATATTACATTATGGGTATCAAATAAAAGAGGTTTAAGAAAGATATCTGTTGGAAATATTTTGGAGAAGGGTTGCCACCAATTTTTAAATTTTAACTCAGATAAATTGATAAAGTAAATTAAATATTGCTATGTGGATATCAAACGAAAGAATTTTAAGAAGGCTTACAGTCGAAAATATTTTAAAGGAGGGTTGCCACCTGTTAAAAAATTAAGCGCAATTTTATTGATAAACTAAACGATATATTGCAATAAAGATATTAAATTCAAGATGTTTAAGAAAGATAGCTGCTGGAAATATTTTTGAGTGAAGTTGCCACATCTTTGAAAATTTAAACTCAGTCATTTTGATAAAATAAATGAAATACGGTAATTTGGCTATCAAACTTAAGATTTTTAAGAAGGCTTACAGCCGAAAATATGCCTGAGGAGGGTTGCCACCTGTTTGAAAATTTAACTCAATATAATTGAAATAGGTATCAAGTTAAAGAGGTTGAGGAAAGAAAACTTTAGGAAATACTTTTGAGCAGGATTGCCAATTATTTGAAAATATTAACTCAGTTATATTGATTAAACAAATGAAATATTGCAATGTAAGTAGCGACCTAAATAGTTTTTAAAAGTCCTACAGTAGAAAGTTTCTTTGAAGAGGGTTGCCACCTGTTTGAAAATTTAACTCGATTAAATTGGTAAAATAAATGAAATGTTACAATATCGGTACCAAACTAAAGGCATTTAAAAATCTTGATTTAGAAATCTATATTTATATATATAAAAATGTTGTGTTCCTTTGTCACGGTCATCGAAACTCGAGAACCGCTGAACTGATTTGAGTAATTTTTTTTTTTGTATTGTTCGGTATCATTACAAAAATAAATAAATGAAGTATTTCAATATTAAGGTTTACGGCCGAAAATATATTTGAGGAGGGTTGCCACCTGTTTGAAAATTTAACTAAATTTACATAATTGGTAAAATAAATGACTTATTAAAATATAGGTTTTATACTAAGGAAGTTTAAGATAGATGACTGTTGGAAATATTTTTGAGAGTTGCCACCTTTTTGAAAATTTTAACTCGAAAGCTTAGTATGTTGCACCATTGTATTTTCAATATAAAGCGATAAAATAAATAAACGAACGAAAAATTAGTCCCTTGTCAAATATGTTTGATTTATTATTATTTTTTTATGGATATGTAAAAATGTACAGCGGGTACGGACGATGTGTGGGGGCTCAATATTTTT
>NW_023458555.1:106012731-106015302 GCF_013731165.1 Rhagoletis pomonella | reverse complement strand
CCCCCCCTTATGATGACGACCACGGCAAACGTTTAAAGGACTACGATTTGAGGGCATACACCTGGAATGTCCGGACCCTTAATGGGGAAGGTGCCTCTGCCCGGCTGGTTGATGTACTCGTAAGGACAAAAGCTGACATCACCGCCATCCAAGAAATGCGTTGGACGGGGCAAGGCAAACAATGTCTGTGGCCTTGCGACGTCTACTACAGCTGCCATGTAAAGGAGCGCAAATTCGGAGTTGGATTTGTGGTGGGAGAGAGACTCCGTCGCCGAGTACTGTCGTTCACCCCGGTGGACGAGCGTCTAGCCACAATCCGCATCAAAGCAAGATTCTTCAACATCTCGCTCATCTGTGCCCATGCCCCGACGGAAGAGAAGGATGAGGCATCCAAGGTTCTCTTCTATGAGCGCTTGGAGCGCACGTACGAGCGCTGCCCCCGCCATGGCGACTTCAATGCCGGGGTGGGCAAAGAAGGGATCTTTGGAACCACCGTCGGAAAATTCATACTCCACGACGAAACGTCCGACGACGGATTGAGGCTGATCGACTTCGCCGGGGCCCGAAGCATGGTAGTATGCAGTACTAGGTTCAAGCATAAAAAGATCCATCAAGCTACGTGGCTGTCTCCGGATCGAAAAACGAGAAACCAAATCGATCATGTTGTGATAGACGGAAGGCACACTTCCAGTGTTTTAGAAGTACGCACACTCCGAGGCCCAAACATCGACTCGGACCATTATCTTGTTGCAGCCAAGATACGCACCCGCCTCTGTGCAGCAAAAAATGTGCGCCCAAATATGCTTAACGTCGAAAAGCTGCAATCACAACAGACAGCCAGCGCTTTTGCTAGTCGACTCTCACACCTGCTCTCAGAGAGCACTCTTCAACAAACCGACATATGCGAGCAGTGGAACCACATTTCCCGCTCATTAAGTACCGCCGCCGCAGAAGTAGTCGGAGCGAGCCCAAAAAACAACTGGTACGATGAGGAGTGTCAGGAAGCTGCAGAGAAAAAAGATGCCGCCTACAGGGCCACGCTGCGATCGGGCGCAATGCGCGCTATGTGGGACCGCTATAGGGATCTGAAGAGGGAAGCGAGACGTATTTGCCGCAACAAGAAGAGAGAGGCCGAAATACGTGAGTGCGAAGAGCTTGAAATGCTGGCCGACAGGAGGAATGCCCGAAAATTTTAACAGAGAGTTAGGCGACTTACGGAAGGTTTAAAGACCGGGGCGCACTCCTGTAAGAACAATAATGGCGACCTAGTAACTGATGTCCAGAGCGTACTTAAATTATGGAGGGAACACTTTTCCGCCCTACTAAATGGTAGCAGCACGGAAAGTTGTGGAGAAGAATAACCCGAGCCCGCAGTCGATGATGATGGAGTCGACATTCCACCGCCTGACTATGACGAGGTACGTATAGCAATAACGCGGCTGAAAAACAACAAAGCCGCTGGAGCTGACAGCCTGCCAGCTGAGCTATTCAAGTACGGCGGCGAGGAGTTGATAAGGTGCATGCATCAACTCTTGTGCAGAATATGGTCAGATGAACGCATGCCCGACGACTGGAATTTAAGTGTGCTCTGCCCAATCCACAACAAAGGTGACCCCGACATTCGCGCCAACTACCGGGGGATCAGCCTTCTAAGCATAGGTTACAAGATTTTATCGAGCGTATTGTGTGAAAGACTGAAGCCCACCGTCAATGAACTGATTGGGCCTTATCAGTGTGGCTTTAGACCTGGCAAATCCACCATAGACCAGGTATTCACAATACGCCAAATCTTGGAAAAGACCCGCGAGAAAAGGATCGACACTCACCACCTATTTGTCGACTTTAAAGCCGCTTTTAACAGCGCTAAAAGGGGTTGCCTATACGCCGCTATGTCTGAATTTGGCATCCCCTCAAAACTCATACGGCTGTGTAAAATGACGTTGAGCAATACCATCAGCTCCGTCAGAATTGGAAAAGACCTCTCCGAGCCGTTCGCCACAAAACGGGGTTTCAGACAGGGCGACTCCCTTTCATGTGACTTCTTTAATCTGATATTGGAGAAGATAATAAGAGCTGCAGAGCTGAACCGCTCAGGAACAATTTACTACAAGAGCGTGCAATTGCTGGCTTATGCCGATGACATCGACATCATCGGCAACAAAAACCGCGAAGTCTGTTCTGCCTTTTCCAAGTTGGATAGGGAAGCAAAGCGCATGGGTCTGGCGGTAAACGAGGACAAGACGAAGTATCTCCTGTCATCAAACAAACAGTCAGCACATTCGCGCCTTGGCACTCACGTCACTGTTGACAGTTACAATTTCGAGAAAGTAGAGAATTTCGTTTACTTGGGAACCAGCATTAACACCGATAATAATGTCAGCATTGAAATCCAACGTAGAATCACTCTTGCCAACAAGTGCTACTTTGGACTGAGTAGGCAATTCAGGAGTAAAGTCCTCTCTCGACGTACGAAAACCACGCTCTATAAGTCACTCATCATGCCCGTGCTGGTATATGGCGCAGAAGCATGGACAATGACAACATCCGATGAGGCGGCTCTTGGGGTGTTTG
>NW_023458555.1:106009595-106012631 GCF_013731165.1 Rhagoletis pomonella | reverse complement strand
GGGGGGGTCTCATCCGAGGCTTTGCCTTGCTTCTCCACCAAAAACACCAAAAATCAGAGTTCCAAACCTTATGCAAAATTAAAGAAAACTCTGCAAATTTCCATCCAAATATTGCAATTTACACTCTTTAGAAAAAAGTTAAGTACGCAGTTGTTTAGCCCATTCAATGTTAGTATAACAAAGTGCAAGTTTGATATTTAGTAATTTTTTTTTGTTATTTGGTAAGTCCTAGCTTCCTCATACTTGCACCTCATTATAATAAAATTGAATGGGGCTAAAAAACTGCAAACTCAACTTTTTTGTAGAGAGCGTAGATAGAAAGTGAATTATTTTAATGAAATTTTGCAGGATTTTTTTAAATTTTGCACAAGGTTTGGACCTCTGATTTTTGGGGATTTTTTTGTAGAATTGACCATATTTTTATAAAAATTACCGAAAACTAAAATATTTAAAAAATGGTTGCCCGTATTGTAAAAAAATTCGTTGTACCGAAACTTTACTGACTGACTGTATTAAGGTAGCTGTGTCGGATCGCATAAAAAAATTAATTTGTCTTTTCTTAAAAAAAAGGTAGCTCTGGTAATTATGTAATGGAAGAGCCTGCCTGAAACTATACAAAAATGCAAATAAGCAAATGGATGTATAGAATTGTCAACAACAACCACGCTGTCGAGTTTAAATAGCCGCAAATCACCTGCACTTGATAGTAGTTGGTTGAATAAGGAAAATGAATTAGCAACAAGAGTTTACGGAATGTACATAGCTCAGTGGTTAACGCTTCTGACTTTGGACATTGATTACGCAGGTTCGATCCCTGCTGAAGTCTAGAAAAAAGATGTCTGATGAGGAGATGTGGTGATCTCCGAAATAGTGCTATAACTTCTACCGCTTAGCCTTTGTTGCTTTTTCAATTTTTCCTAATAAACAATCGTGGTACAAAGCTCAATAAAAAATATTAAATAACATTGTTTTTTTTTTACGCATATCCCCTCATTTCATTGGTGTTATCTTAAAAACTATCCGAATAAAATTTTATGCAATTTTAACCACGGCAACCCGTGCCGACTTGCAGTCAAAGTTATCAGAATAATCTTGTTGCAGTTCGCGTGTTTTGTTTATTTACTCATTTTACTTCTTTATAAGACGGTATTACTCTACTAATATGGAGATATGGGTATCAAATGAAAGAAGAATTTGAAACAAAATTAACTATAACTTTTGTTTTCAACTATCCTTCTGGAACATGTCAAAAATGTCTTTTAAAAATATTATCCTTCGAGATTTTTCATTTTGAATGAGTTTTGAAGAATCTTAGTTTAATTTAAATGTTATTAATATATATATATACCAAAAGATAAAAATTTCAAAGGATATATTTCAAATTTTCTAATTAATACTGCCACATTTATTCTTTAATCAACCCTAGAAGACATGTGAAACACTAAAACACTTTATTTTGTTTATTATTATTGTTAATATTATGAAATGCCTTTTTTTAGAGGAAACGAATTTGTTAGAAAAGTTGAATTTAAAAATTTAATCAAAAAATGGTCTCCAAATGCAAATTTTCAGGACATGCACAAATTATTCGACTAAAAAACATATAGCTTTACAGCCTTGTAATACACCCCTTCAAATCCACTATGCTTTTTTCATTAATTAATTTTTTCGATGCCCTTGGGAGAAATCCTGCCGTACATATGTATCTTTTCTAGTAGAAAAATGTGTGTATCTAATGAAAACGTGCAATTCTAAACATTTTTTAATTGGTGTGTCAGGGCGTATGATGAATACAAAATTATTAAATTCAACTTTTCTACTACATTCCTTTTTCTTAAAAAAATGCCGTACAAAATATTAAATAAACCAAATCATATGCTTTCTTAGTTTATATGTCCCTTCAGGCAGTTTAACTGTTGTAAATCGTACTGCGATATGAAAATTATGTTTAGTTAAATTTTTTTATGTCATACGGAAGTCCTACCACTATATCAACCCGAGAGGACATGTCAAAGACTAAAATGATTTATTTTGATTATTTAATATTATGAAAAGTATTTTTTTAAATGAGGAAAAAAATGTGTAATACAAGTTGAATTTAATAATTCAATGTTCATCATACGCCCTGTCACACTTATTAAAAAATGTTCTACAATTGCAATCCTTCAGGACATACACAAATTATTCGACTAGAAAACATATCGTTTTGCAGCCTTCTAATACAAAGTTAAAAAGCCGCTATACTTTTCGATTAATTGATTTTTTCTATGTCCTTGGGAGAAATCCTGTCGTCCTATTAAAAATTTAAAGATGCAGATTTACTAGAAATGCGTTTAAATATGGGAAACATTTCGAATTTATTGCACTTCCAAAGTTTTCATGGACGATTTGCAGCCTTAGTTCAAGTTATTAACTAAAACTTCAACTAAAAGTTAGCCTCGTTATCGTTAGCCTACGGCCATAAAACTTCATATATATGCTATTTAGGCTAAAAAGCACAAATATAGAGGGTATGCATATCAAAATTTGCAAACAAGTTTTTTTCCATATATTCTTGGGACAGTCTAATGTACATTCATATGTATATGCATGTGTGTGCACCAATCTATTAATATCGTTGAATTATTTCAATATAGGAGTGCAATGGGGTATAGTCATTACGCTGGGTAGATATGCAGTTACAGTTGCATGGCTATACTCAATCCCGACTCTTGCGTCCTCGTTCGCGCACTCTGGGCAACGTGAACAACCCATGTGCGAGATGCGGTAACCAATCCGAGTGGAGCCCTGGGTCACGGCAGAAAGAAAGGGAGCTTCGGTGGGGCCACTCTGACTTATTCGGTTTAAGGGCTCACTGAAGACTGCAGCGTCTGTTCACCAGTGGGTGCGGCTGCAAGCGGGTGTCTGCTTGGAGCAAGCGGCTCGCTATATAAACGTGTATTTGGTTGCGAAACCACCCCCGTCCCAGCAATGGGTTGTGCGCTGGGCTTGGGACCCGCCACGTAAAAACCACTTCCAGTGAAGAAGCAAGGCAAA
>NW_023458555.1:105992999-106009495 GCF_013731165.1 Rhagoletis pomonella | reverse complement strand
CGGGTATTTAATGTTCGGCCCCGCCCGAACTTAGACTTTCTTACTTGTTCATTTTTACTTTTAAGCGCTGAGCAACACGCTAGCAGCGTCCAGAAGGAGACTATGAAGAAGAAGGTGAGTGGAAGAGTGTTCGCGGCGCAGCGCCTTCATGTAATGACATTCCCACCAAAAGTATTGTACAACAAATGGAAATTTCTTTAATTTTTGGCTTTGACGTACGTCTTCTTGTACTTACTTACATACATATATGTATGGTTGTGTGGGTCGTAATGGAGCAACTAAATAAATGTTTAGACATTTTCGTATTTAGTATAAAGTGTCCTAAATTTACTTTTTTAAATTGGAGTCCCATTTATGAAAATCGTCAATAGTGACGAGATCTGAAAGCCCCACCAAGAGAAGGTTTATTTAAAGGAACTTTCATTTTTTCCTCTTCATGGCTTAGTTAAAAAGTCAAATAATATCTGACTGATAAAATCGTTTTAAGGTCCCTCAATGAAGAATTAGGCAGATTATATGTATTGGAGTCAAGGTTTGATAAACTTCTTCACGGGCGCCTCCAGTAAGAAAACTTTGGTCTTTCAATAACAAAATTTTCAGGAACGCCAGGATTCGAATGCCCTTTGATGGAACATATAATTTTTTTCGGGTTTTCTTAATTACGAAAAAGCATCTGCGAAGTGCAGAACGAAATCGTTTACAAACAATCGGCCAAAATAAATCTGTTCAAAGTAAACAAAAGGTTAGGCGTCACATCAAATAAGGAGGATATGGTAATTTTTTTTTTCTCAGTGTACGTATATTTTTCCGCACTTATTTCTCTCTCCCTCGCACTCACTACCTATGAACTTTCAAGTAAATTTATCTACGACCACTTATAAACAAAGTTCATTGAATTATTTAGAAACTTAGGGTCTCTTATCTTCACAAAACTTCTGTTAAACCTAATCCCTCAAAATGTTCAGAAAAGCTTTGTGAAAAATGTAGTGAATGTACTCGTACTGTGGTCACAGTAGGCCTAAATTTCACTCTAGATGACACCTTTCCATCTTTGGCCGAGTCACAGAAATGGCAGAGATATTTTGATCAACTACCTATATAGTTTGTTTAAGTGATCCTTTAGTCTACAGTGTGCTATAAGAATTTCTGTGGCGACTCATAATGTTGCCTTTAAATAAGGTTAACCTCCTTCTGATACCACAAGGAACGGTAACTGCGAAGATTAAGCTGTGTGTCAAGAAAGAAATTTCTCAGCAGGCAGATGACAATTCGTCAAAGCTCTTCAAGACCATTTAAAAAGTATTTAGACCGTAGCCTTGAAAAAGCTTGTAAGCTTACGGGAAAGTGTTGTCATGACACCACCTCATCCTCCTCTGCACAGCTGCGACAGTGAGCAACCAGCGAGATAATTCGTCTCACCGCGTGAATACTCATCGGGCAGTGCCCCTCAATACACCTGCCAGAATTAAGAGCTGCAGATTTTAAACGTTGATTTATACGGTTTTTGTTAAAGAATATGCTACATTTTTATTTAAAACAATCTAAATTAAAAATCAATAAAATAAATGTTAAAATCTTGTCAATATGTGAGTGTCGCAAAGTTATGATAAGCATTATATGTCCCTTCAGTAAGCAATTTGCCTGGCGTACTCCAGCTGAGCTCCACCAGTACGATTCTCTAACTGGTCTTCTTACATTTATGAGCTCTTCTTTGAAAGGAGAGAAACAGTCAGCATATCGAAGCAAATTTATTTATGTACATATGTATCTACATATGTATGTATACAATTATAAGAAGAAATTGGCTGCTAAAAATCAATTCACCCCACTCAGTTACACATTGTAATCATATTTATTAGCATACATATTCATCTTTGACATCCCTCCTCCAATTATATTATTTTAAACTTTTCTCCTCTTCATCGATATTGGGAAATTTGTTAATGTTTACGTCACATGCGCCGAAGAATCTCATTATCAACAGCAATAAATTTAAATATGCCAAACTAATTTTAAATTACTACAATACAATTGAGTTTGTATGGAAAAAACAAAAGAGCACTTTCAAATTTAGGATACAGAGAGAAGGACGAGCTGAAATAGAAAATCGCAAATATTATAGAGAGCTTGTTGTGTGTGATTCGTGAATTTTACGGGCATAAAAGTATGTTAATTGCTGCATTGAAAAATTGCCTTTTGCAGGTGGTATGCCAACATACTTAAGTATAACTACGTACTTAGATTGTATATCTACATATTAGGGATACCAATCCCGGGATACCGAGATCCCCTTGTTTTTGAGATACCGCAAATCCCGAGGGTTTGCTTCCATTAATCCCGGGATTCCGAAAAATTTTAAATATCGAATTAATAGTAAGAAATTGTTTATGCATTTTGAAGTATGATTTTTGTAAAATGCCGTTTTGACTGCAATTAACAGAAAGCTTGAAACTGTACTTTTAAATTACAGTCTGAGCCTTAATTTGAAGAAGATTTAAATGAATTTACGCATAGCGTCGCTAATGTAAACGAAAAAGAGAGTTTTAAGGAAAAGTTAGATACTTTCTTAAATCAATCTACTCATAACTTCCTGAAATCGAAAAAACTTATAATTTGTCCGACGTGCTGGTCAAAGAAGTTCAAATATTTTGTAATGTAGCAGATAGGGGTCATTATCTTCAAATTGCTTATGACTACCTTTTGACAGTTCAGCCTAAAAGTGTTGAGGCCGAAATATGTTTTCCATCAGTAGGTTTTGTAAAATCTTCAGGTCAAGATTAGAGGACTCCGCTATGAGTGCTTTGCTGCTCTTACGAAAACATTTTAAGTGCAATAATAACAACACCGGCACAAACAATGGGTGTGTGTTTTTAACCAGACCCACCTGCCAGCGAGTATTTCGACCCGCTGAACCCAATTCTGAGATCCGTTTGACTCGTACACCCTCAAAATTTCGAGTAAATAGCAAAAAAAAATGCAAAATATTCGCCAATCGCCATTTCTTTATAGAGTAGAATAAACATGTTTAGAGAAATCGGTTTTGTATATTTTTGTTTAATGTTTTTTTTTTATTTTTATTAATCATTACTTGCAACAGTACCTGGTACCTGATTTAATAAATAAAAATTTCGAACTATTTTGGCCTTATCGAATTTTCGCAGCTTTTTTTGGACTTAGCAAAATTTTCCTTTCATTGAATATAAACGGGGAAAAATAAAACAAGACTCTTTACCCTTTTCAAAACGATGTATTTTTAATTTATCTAGCCTCCTGTATCAAAATATGATTTTTCATAAAAAATTAAGTTAGCAACTTTTCACTCAAAGCTAGCGATATGTGAGTTTTACAAACAGTTTATCGTAAATTTTAAAAAGTTTTATTTCATGACATGTTTAAATGCTTTCAGGTATTGAATTTTTACTCATATACATAAAAGTTATGACTCAATGTGAATCCCGGCACTACTAAGAAAAATATCCCGAAATCCCGGGATCGCAATTTTCCTCATATTTTGGCATCCCTACTACATACATATACACTGGAATGGGGGTTGATCGGCGATTGGTGGCGTGTCCCTTGCATACAACTCAAAATAATGGGCAATTATGCAAAATTACAATTTCACAGCAATCTATTGATGCTGCATTGCGCGTTATCTCCAGTATGTACACATTTACATATATACATATGTACATATGTATGTATATGCATATAATTATATAATGCCCAGTAACAAAGGTCAGCGTGTGTGAACCTTTACTGACCTCTGCAATGATATTTTGACCAATGTTGTCAGCAATTGACAACCATTAGATCGGTTAGGTACTGTGAAATATGTAGATAAATCCAATGCAAATAGAGTCATCTTAAAAATCAATTGGCTGATATACACATAGGCATATATGTATAATGTATATATCCTGCTTATTAACCTTTGAGAAGGGTGCACACATGTTTTTATGTAAATATCCAAGCATAGGTTGGCATGCGTCAGGTACAGGCCAGATGACGGGTGGGGGCCGGGTGTTTCAAAGGGCCCGCATTTTTTCCCTAAATTAAGTTAAAAGATAAAAATTTTAAAATTTTGCTACTTTCGATTTACAGAAAAATGTTAGAATAATATATGTAGAAGTTTTGTAGATACTAGTGCACCCTTAAAGGTAAAAAAAAATAGTCAAAATTGAGAAATGGAATGACGAAAAAAGTTGTACCGGTTCAAATATTCAGATAATAGAGAACACTTTATTCATTCTTGTAAATTTAAGATGTGTAAATTATAGTTCTAAAACAAGCTTCTGCGTGATACAGAATAGTATACTGCATTAGACAGAAAGACGTAAGTAGCAAATTTTACTGGACTTATAGAATTGTTAATCCTACCTATTAACAAATAACCTTGAAAAAGCTTAGCACCATGATGGTTTTTGCGCCATTTTATTTCTAATTCTATATACTTTAGTTTAATTATCCGACAAATATGCGGAGATTGACTTTTAGTGGTTCATAATTGGTCTCAAACGGACTCATATGCATTATACTCATTTTATAATTTGTGATCTCAAAAACATCCACGTAAAAAGTTTCAAGTAATAAAAAAAAATTATCCGCCATATTGGCACCACCTTTTGAATTTTTCAGTTCTGAGTTTGCATTCGCAATCAACGACCATAAAAAGCTTGACTCACAACTTTCAAGTTAATCCTTTCGATTTTCAATAATCGCCCGCCATATGCGATCGGCAATTTTGGGTTTTTGAAACTCACGTCAGGTTCGTAATCAGCAACTCCAGAAACCACCGAGTGAAAAGTTTCAAGCCAATTCAATAAGATTTAGAATTTTGATCAGTTTTGATCGCCTCCTGGCCTACAGTGCGTTGCCTAGTTTCTTTTTATACCCGAGCGCACTTGTGCACAAGGGTATTATAACTTTGTTCACATAACGGTTGTTTGTAACAGGCAAAATGAATCGAGATAGATATAGACAAATGTATACATAAATGATCAGAATGAAAAGAGAAATCGATTAAGCGGTGACTGTCTGTCCGTCCGTCCGTCCGTCCGTCTGTCCGTCCGTCTGTGCACACGATAACTCGAGTAAAAATTGAGATATCTTAACGAAACTTGGTATGTGAACTTCTTTCCGGCGTAGGACGGATGGTATTGAAAATGGGCAAAATCAGACAATAACCACGCCTACCTCCCATATAACGGTAATTTTCAGAAATACGAAAACTGCGATATTTTAGTAACTACTGAAGATTATTCACTCAAAATTGATATTTACAACAATTTTTAGACAAAAACTAAGAATATTATAAATTTTTGGAAAATGGGCGTAGCCACGCCCACTTATGGTTACATGTGTATATCTTGGTAACCGCTGCACCAATTTCTTCCAAACTTGGCACAGTTGTTAGTCTTACTACAGCATCACAAAATGGCCAAAAAGTTTTAAAATCATACAATAACCGCGCCTACCTCCCATATAACGGTAATTTGGAGAAATACGAAATCTTAGATAAATCAATAAATATTAAAGCTAATTTACTCAAAATTGATGCTTGCAACAATTATTTACCAGGAAATACGTATATGATAAAGTTTTGGAAAATGGGCGTGGCACCGCCCACTTATGATCACATATATGTATCTCGGTAACCGTTCTACCAATTTGTACCAAACTCGGTATGGTTATTGTGCTTGCTACATAAAAGAAAACCGTTGAAAATTGTTGAAATCGGACTAAAATTACGGCCGCTTTTCATATAACCGTAAATTTCAGAAATGCTTGAAACTGCAATATTTCGAAATTTAAGGACGCTAATTTACTCAAAATTGATACACCCCGGCTTACCATCTAGCGGTAGGTTTCGGAAAGGTGAAAATCATATACTTAGTACCTGCGCCGGGTGTTTAATGCTCGGCTCCGCTCGAACTTAGACTTTCTTACTTGTTATCGTTACAAATTACTTGGTAGACATCATTTTGAACAGTATTTTTTGTATTCTGTACTGTGGTATATATGGAGCGGTCTTTACCAATTCTGACGGAACTGGTTATATTGCTCAACGTCATAAACACTAATGCCTGCCCAACTATGCGATCTATTTTGGAACTATGGGTGTACAGATGATATATTCAGGCGAAAATATCAAATTCTCCCTCGCAGTCAGTTTCCTTTCTTGAGTAGGAAGGTAATCAAGAAATTCGCTATACTACTATACCCCATTGCTCTTTCTTTCTTTCCATCAGGCCAGAGTATCTTACATAAGCTCGGGTACCAAGGAATTAGCTATAACTTTGTGATGCAATTTTAAGTTTTCATTTAATTTAATTTTGCGTTTAATTTAATTTTCATGAATTTGCTATAGCTCATTGACAGTGTTTTATTAAGTATCCATTAGTTTTCAACTTTGCGCTCTCTATCTCTAATCAAGATGATCAGATCACTTTGCCGTCCAACAACTAATCGCCCAATTTGTCATTTCCCAACAAAAAGCTTCGAACAACTCGACAGAACTCCATTAGGCATTTCTGCGTTAAAATATTTTTGGTCACACTTTTTGATGTATAAACACCTTTTAAATGTGTTCTCAACAACATAATAATTCATGTAAAAAGGGGAATGAACACTAAAATATATTCGAATTCAACTGCTGCAGTAGCAGCCAGAGGAAAGCAGCCATTCAAACTACACTCAAAATACCAAAACGAAATTGCTCGTAAATTGGGCTGAAAGAAATAAAAATCTACAAAAACTATTCAATTTGATGGCAACACAAATAAAAAAATAATAAATATAAAAGGCATATTTTTGAAACAAGCAGGATAACGAAGTGCTAGCCAGTGATTTGCCTCATTAACCCCACCCACTTTAACCAATTTGAACTCTAGACGCACTTACAACGCATCTTCGATCAGCCATCCGCATACTTATGCACACACAAATATGCAATTATGTAGTCTCCCACTCATGCAACATGCAACAACAATATGTACATCCATATATTCCATTGAGGCCTATCAAAAATTGTTTATGAAAATAAACATTAACAAAACGATTAATCATATGTAGCGCTGTTAAACGCCTGCGATCACCTTCGCATTACAGCCGCCACGTGCTTGTCTCTGCCCACATATGTATGTATGTATCAGAGAACAGCTTTGAGTATGATCGAGCCTTTTTGATCACACTCACTAAAAATCAAGCACAAGCGAACGCCACACTCGGCTATTATGTGTTCGATCGAGATGCATACCCGACAGCTGCTTTGGTTACGAACGAGTCTGTTCGATCACCCTCGCTATAAATTGAGCACAAGCGAACACCACACTCGGACACCCGCAGCTAACCCGAAAATTTGTGTAACAATGAAACGGACACCCGAACATTGCGATAAAATGCAGGACAACAAAGAAATTTACGCTGAAGGTAACTGGCGCCAATATGTTCCCACAAAGCATACGAAAATGTTGTTGCTTTGTGCTTGTGCATACGCAATGAAAAAATTAGAAGCGAAGTAGACAAAAATGTTTTTGCATCTATTTCGTATAGTTTCGCGTGGAAAGCTGTGTGTGTATATATTAGAACACAGCCTAAAACTATGTAGGTACATAAGTACTTTTACAAAAAATAAATGTGCACCGAGTGTATAGGGCTTGGGCATTGCCGATCTACACACATTTATACCTAAATGAATGTAGGCGTCGTGATGCCGCATTTTGTATGAGCAAAAATATAAGAAATGGTTAAATGTACACTTAAACAAACTACCGAAAAATTCAACCTTCTCTTTACCCTCTACGCACAAAAACTAAGAACACCGCGATGAGAAGGCAACATTTTTTGTAGAAACAAAAACGTCATAAGCCAATCAAGAAAATTTTGTGCACACTCGGGTTGAAACTCGAACACCCGGGTATATTGAGCTCAGTGTTGCCGCCGCTCAAAGAACTTTCTAACCGAGACTTGACGAAAAAGTTACCAAATGTAAGGAAAAATAACCAATTTTTTTCTTAGATTAACAACTCAGGTCATCACAAATTCTTTTATATAGTACGTATAGACAAATTTTACAAACCAAAGAAAATCAATTTTTATTTGCATTTTTGAAAAGTAAATCCTTTTAAGGCTGAAAATAAATGAAATACATTCATATATAAGTATATAAATATAAATACATATTTTAGAAAATACGGCTTCCCGTATTAGGTGCATATGTATGTTAATATCTTCGTAAACATTACCAGACTCTGAATGACGTTTTTATATAAGTACATAGGTACACAGTTTCCAACTTCTTTGTAAGAAACAATGAAATCCCTAATCAGCGTGAACAACCACATTGTAAATATTTTATAATTAAGATTAAACAATTAAAAATTGGACTGTATTGAACAATATCGTCGCTCAGCGCGAAGTACCTCGCATACGCCAAACGGAGTACCGCGTATACGATGGAAAATAAATTTTACAAAAGCGCGAAAACCCGATTTTTTCAAAACTGTGAAATGGTATTTCGTTTGAACCTACTTTCTATAGGATTATTATTATTAATGTTAACTTAAATTAATAAAGTAAGCAGTAATGAAAAAATAATTACCAACTCCCCTTTTTATGGTACATACATGACTTGGTATTGGATTCCGCATATACGAGGTATTTATATATGTACTATCTGAGTATGTATTCATTTGAAGTGGTCTTTAGCCGACCATGTATATTATGTATTCTGTATATTATAAAACAAATACATACATATGTAAGTAATATTAATACAATGATTCCAAATATTCTCACTTGGTTTCACTGCTGGGGCTGCCCCTGCTGCTGCTACTCTCCTCAACCTCGACAGGTGCAGCTGGCCTATGTCTTATAACGAACCTAATTTAAAAGTTTTTTGGGAATACATATTATGCAAAATAAAACCAAAATTGTGTATTTTTTTCTCACTTATCCATAGAATTGAGCCCGTATAAATTAACTTGAAACACCAATTTTGCGCGGAATTCTAATAATTTTTCGCGGCTTCTTAATGACTCGTATTTTTCAAATGTCATTTCAGGTACGTATTATGGAGGTGTGTGCAAAGAACATAAAAATGGTGTAACTGCGGGGCCGTTTCAAAAACTTGGCGATTAATTCACCGCGATTTATTAAAGACACGAACCGATAATAGTTGCACCCTCGAACTTTTACATGTTCTTTTGCATATGTAAACACATGATTATTATCGGAATAAGTCGAATCTTGTGTTGCCATTTTAGTAGTAATAACTTTAGTTAAATAACCATATTGAGCATTTGTAATGTATTTGTTTATACTATTTTTCAAAGATTTAATTATTGTATGTATACAAAAATTAGAAACTACAGTAAATGTTAAAAATAACCAAAATGCGAAAGATCTTAACAACTTCACAGGCAAGAAAAAAATAACCAAAATTGGTTAAAAGTAACCAAAACGGCAACACTGATTGAGCTGCAAAGCACCCGAACCCAATCAAGTATGTATGAAAAGCAATCGGGTGTTGTGGCCAACATGTTCGTTTGAGCTCAGTCGATAACGAACAATACTTCTGCTCGTATACAGAGAACGATGCAAAACGGGTTTGGTTAGATGATCGAGTATACACGAAAATCATGCACCCGCTGCAGATGTCTGGTATGTATGTAGTTTCCTCCTTCCTCTTCGCCTTCAAGCCTTTTAATAGCTTGGCTTTCTATTTTTTTTTTTGGTGTAGTGTTTTCACTTCTGCTGGCTGTTATGAGCGCCGATCGCACGTTTTTCTGCTGTCAACGACACACTCATCATGTATTTCTTGTCGTTTTTTTTCCTTCTTCTGGGATGCTGATGTTGTACACTGATATTGAGCTGCTTCTAGCAACGGGTTGCCTCTTCTGGTAGTGTGGAACTCTTTTTATACCCGAGCGCACTTGTGCACAAGGGTATTATAACTTTGTTCACATAACGGTTGTTTGTAACAGGCAAAACGAATCGAGATAGATATAGACAAATGTATACATAAATGGTCAGAAGGAAAAGAGAAATCGATTAAGCGGTGACTGTCTGTCCGTCCGTCCGTCCGTCCGTCTGTGCACACGATAACTCGAGTAAAAATGGAGATATCTTAACAAAACTTGGTATGTGCACTTCTTTTGGGCGTAGGACGGATGGTATTGAAAATGGGCAAAATCGGACAATAACCACGCCTACCTCCCATATAACGGTAATTTTCGGAAATATGAAAACTGCGATATTTTAGTAACTACTGAAGATTATTCACTCAAAATTGATATTTACTATAATTTTTAGACGAAAAATAAGAATATTATACGTTTTTGGAAAATGAGCGTAGCCACGCCCACTTATGGATACATGTGTATATCTTGGTAACCGCTGCACCAATTTCTTCCAAACTTGGCACAGTTATTAGTCTTGCTACAGAATACCAAATGGCCGAAAATTTTTAAAATCGGACAATAACGACGCCTACCTCCCATATAACGGTAATTTGGAGAAATACGAAATCTTCGATAAACCAATAGATATTAAAGCTAATTTACTCAAAATTGATCCTTGCAACAATTCTTTACCAAGAAATACGTTTATGATAAAATTTTGGAAAATGGGCGTGGCACCGCCCACTTCTTATCACATATATGTATCTCGGTAACCGTTATACCAATTTGTACCAAACTCGGTATGATTATTGTGCTTGCCACATACACGCAAAAGGTTGAAAATTGTTGGAATCAGATTCAAATTACGACCACTTTTCATATAACGGCAAATTTCAGAAATGCTTGAAACTTCAATATTTCGAAATTTAAGAACGCTAATTTACTCAAAATTGATACATCCCGTCTTACCATGCAGCGGTAGCTTTCGCAAAGGTGAAAATCATATACTTAGTACCTGCGCCGGGTATTTAATGTTCGGCTCCGCCCGAACATAGACTTTGTTACTTGTTTTTCATTTTTTGGTTTTTCCCCTCATAGGGCTAAATAGTGTTAATTGCATGATTGAGTTGAACTAATTAGTTATTTTTGAGGTGTTCACCGATTGAAAAATTAGAAAAGATTTTCAACTGGTTAGAGGTTAGGCTGTTAGTGCGCAGCACATGTAAAATAAGCTTATTATAGATTAGACGATTAGCATTATTCTAGGATGAACGAGGTATGTATGTACATGCAAACATGCATGTAATTGTATGTGGCATCTCGAGTGGGAAATATGTATTCTAACGTCATCCAGACTTGTATGTAAAAGAAAGTTTTCCCGTGGTTCATGGAACAGCCCACGTCTTGCGACTTTGTTTTTCTCAAATTTACTAAATTTAGGGCAACCACTTTAATCATGCTAAAAAAACGATTTTTTAATTTACCTAAATTTTGAAAACAAAAACAAAACACAGCAAAAAATAAATTCGAAAATACTTTCTTAATTGAAGTCAGAAGTTTCTTATTATATTAGCTGAGAACGTGTGGCAGGCGCCTAAGAAACTTATACAAATACATACAAATTTACAAACAACATCCAAGATTTCCACAAAAATTTGAACTGTTGAAAACAAAACCAAACATGTTATTTTAGGAATATGATATCAATATTACTCCCAAACTAATGAATCTTGAGACAACAGGATTCTCCAAAAGAATCTAATTTACGCCAAAAGTAGGAGTGAAAAACTAGGAAGCGCCATAGCGAGAGAAATGACTAATTTCGTTTCTAAGTACCAAATTTGTATAAAAAAATAAATAAATAAAGTATTAAAAAGAATCAAATTATTATAAATATCGCTTGTAGCAATAATAAGGCGATATGATAACGACTCATTCAGGTAATAAGAAAACGACTCGCCCAGGCGAGTTGCCTTCGGCGGACGTTTTAGAGCGATTGGTAATGAGAAAACGATACGATGGAGATATTACCGGCAATTAATTTGTTGCCGAGGGCGAGATTTTTTCTTATTGCCGGCAACAAAAACAAAAATTGTTTGGTGGGTATGTACATATATAAAGCGACTTCTGCCTTTGAATTGTCAAAGCCAAAACTAAAAGGCAGTTAATTGCTTTCCTGGCAAATGTCGGCTGTGGCGTCGTGTGAAGACCACAGCTTCTGGTTCTGAGATCGCAGGATCGAGTCCGCTTGGAGGTGGTTAGGGTAAAGTAAGCCAATTATTTCAATCAAATATACATTAAAAATTTATTTAATATGGAAAAACCTAAATCCTCAAATACCGTAAAAAATAAATGAGCTACATATGTATGTTTTTCATTTTAAAATACAATTTAAAAATTACAATAAAAAATTTTTAAAACAAAAAGCTAAATAAAAAAGTGGGATCGTCGGTTCGAATCCTACTGAAAGAAGTGTGATGAGGAAATGTGGTGATTTCCGAAATAGCTATCACTTCTACCATTTTTTTCAAATTATTGTTGCTTTTCCACAATAAATTTTCATTTAAAAAACGGCCGCAAGCTCAATATAAATTGTTGAATATAATCGTTATAAGGCCAAAAAATAACAAAAACAAATAACTTAAGGACGAGCACACCTAAAAGTTAAACATTCTAAAAATAGCATTATTAGCAAAAACCAACAACCACAGGAGCAAGTGAATTGCAGCGGAATAGCTGCGCTTGATTGTGTTGGCATAACAAAAATGAAAATAGTGGAAACAAGTAAGAAAGTCTAAGTTTGGGCGGAGCCGAACATTAAATACCCGGCGCAAATATTAAATATATGTTTTTCACCTTTCCGAGAGCTACCGCTACATGGAAAGCCGGGGTGTATCAATTTTGAATAAATTAGCGTCCTTAAATTTCGAAATATTGACGTTTCGAGCATTTCTAAAATTTACAGTTATATGAAAAGCCGTAATTATAGTCCGATTTCAATAATTTTGAAAGTTTTGCTTTTATGTGGCAAGCACAATAAAAATACCGAGTTTGGTACAAATTGGTAGAACGGTTACCGATATACATATATGTGATCATAAGTGGGCGGTGCCACGCCCATTTTCCAAAATTTTATCATAAACGTATTTCTTGGTAAAGAATTGTTACAAGTGTCAATTTTGAATAAATTAGCTTTAATATTTACTGATTTATCAAAGATTTCGTATTTCCCTAAATTATCCTTATATGGAATGTGGGCGTGGTTATTGTACGATTTTAAAAATTTTCGGCCATTTAGTATGCTGTGCCAAGCCCAACAACTGTGCCAAGTTTGGAAGAAATCGATGCAGCGGTTGCCAAGATATCCACATGTAACCATAAGTGGGCGTGGCTACGCCCATTTTTCAAAAATTTATAATACTCTTATTTTTCATCTAGAGATGATTGCAAATATCAATTTTGAGTGAATAATCTTCGGTAGTTACTAAAATATCGCAGTTTTCGTATTTCTGAAAATTACCGTTATATGGGAGGTAGGCGTGGTTGTTCTCCGATTTTGCCCAGTTTCAATACCGTCCATCCTACGCCCGAAAGAAGTACACGTACTAAGTTTCGTTAAGATATCTTAATTTTTACTCGAGTTATCGTGTGCACAGACGGACGGATGGACGGACAGACAGTCACCTCTTAATCGATTTCTCTTTTCATCCTGATCATTTATGTATACATTTGTCTATATCTATCTCGATTCGTTTATATTAAAAAATGAAATGGATGAAACAATTTATTAAATAATTTTCAAGAAAAATTTTCATGATTTGAACAAAGGTTTTCTTATTTAAAATAAATGCATATACAATTCATTTTATATGGAAAAACCTAAAACCTCAAATACCATAAAAAATAAATGAGCTACATATGCTTTTCATTTTAAAATACAATTTAAAAATTACAATAGAAAATTTTAAAAATAAAAAACTTAACAAAAAATATTTAAAAAATGAAATGGATGAAGTAATTTATTAAATAATTTTCAAAAAAAATGTTCATGATTTGAACAAACGTTTTTTTATTTAAAATAAATGTGTTCTTGTTTATTTGCAAATTATACCTTCTTAGATTTTCTTGATAATAAGAAGTTATTTTGTAAGTTCAAAAACACGTCTCGATTTTCTTGTGTTTGTTTTTTCGTTTAAGAAAAAATTCTCTCCGTATAATATAAAAAGATTAAGCAGAATGTGACTTAAGCGGGTATCACTCAATTTATACATTTGTACAGATTTGTAAATTGTGGTGCACAGAGCGGTGTAGTGAGTTCAGCTCAATTAAAATTTTCCAAAAAACACCACTCTATAACTGTGAAAATGTACAAATTGTGTGATCCCTGCTTTACATGATTTTTGTATAGAAGAACCCTTCCTCCTGCATTGCGATGGCAAGCTTTTTACGGAAATTAAGGGATCAAAATAGGCAGTGGACCGAATAGGTTACACCGTGCAACAAAAACTAAAAAAATTTAAAATGTGGATGTCAAAGTAAAGATTTTTAAGGAAGCTTATTACTTTTGCCAAATTAAAGTTGCTACCTTATAATCATGTTTTTACTTACCGAGGCATTTTATGCCACCTCGGGCACGTTTGTGCGGGACCTCTATGGATTTGAAAGAAAGTTGAACAGATTGAAAGTCTAGGTGACATGAATATACATGCAGCATATTTTGCGGATATGAGGCATGGTTGCTTATTTACACGGGACTTAAATTTAAGGAAAGAAAACGTCATACATACATACATACATACTTTTCTTGAAGTTGCTGTATCTTGAAACCTTTTTAGCGAAATTTACTGGAAAAAAAATGTTTTTTTTCGTCTTTTTATGAGCTTTATTTATAAATATTTTAAATTAATGTGCCACGTATAAAACAAAACCCAAAATTTAAGTCAACATATTTCTTTTTGATTTTTTTGTTTAGCTTGACATTTTTTTAATTTTTTTTGTGTACATTTAAACATTGAAATCATAACTTTACTAAAGGCCTGAAATCACTCAAAGGACTTCAGGGAAATTTCAGAATTGAACTTTTTTGTAAGTTCGCATGGGAAATCTGCTTGCGACGGGATTGGAGGAAATTTTCAATCATTTAAACTTTCAGCCAAATCCTTAGATGTCGCGCACAGAGTTGGCCGCGGTCTGCTTACACTCTATACTTGGAAGCACTATCTCTCGACTTCTTCTTCTTCTTCTAACAATAAGAAATCTAATTTGGATGGCCTTAAACTTATTCAAGGCACTATCGCATTGAAAATTTGTGTGAATATTCCGAAGAAATTCATCCCACTCCATGTTCCCATCGCCATGATACTCGAGAATGCATCCTACACGGTCATCACAGATATAATTTACACTCACCCTACTTAACCCGAAATGATGTTCAAATTAAATGCTGTAATTTGTCAAACTCGCTTATTAATAACTAAACACCTAGGAAATGAATGATTGACAACAACAATGCAAATGACAATTGCATTTGCTTGTCAAATGATTGGTGTCAGCCAACGGTTAACACGTTTAACCTGAGAAAAGTACAGCACACAGAGATCATTCGACCGAATGCGACTGGATATAAAAAGCAACGACGACGACAATCAACAAATTGTTGAAAATAAACTACATGAATGTTCATAATTTCTAAGAAAATGCCACACGATTCCACGAAAGATGAGTGGAAAAAGGAAACGAATAAAGTTGATGCTGCTACACTGAAGACTTCACAACACACTAACTTACATACACGTATACTAAGAGTAAAAGATATTTGATGAAAAAAAACTAAAAATATCAACTTCATATAACAAATCGATCGAAGCACCGTTAATGGTTAAAAATTTGTTATTGAAACAGAAATAACAGCAGCAGGGATAAGTTGGAGCGATCATACATACATATGTAAAAGAAGAACGTGATGTTAGGCGCAACAACTGCAAATGAGACTCACAATTTTTTTTTTTAATGGAACACAAAAAATAATATCTTACCAATGATTTTTTAAACATACATAGATACTTGCATGTATATGGGGCGTTCCATACCGAAATTGACACTTCCTGAGTTGGATTTCTTTTAAATATTTAGGCTTGATGGATAACATAAATAATAAATAAATATGAAATTTGAGCTTAATTAATACATTTTTAAAAACTTTACAGCACAAGAAGAAAACCAAATCGATTTAATCGTTTTCCAAATATCTCGAGAACGGGACGAGGAAAAAAATAAAAAAAAATCACACATGCACACATCAAAATTATCTATGAAAGGAAAAATTTAAATTTTTTTCTTGAAAAATTTTTCACATAAGAATTTTTTGTAAGAAAAAAATAGTTTTTGAAAATATGACATCTCAAAAAAAATAAAAAAATGACAATGTTAGCTCTTTGAAATTTGAGCTTGATTAATAAATTTTTAAAAACTTTACAGCACAAAAAGAAAAACAAATCGATTTAATAGTTTTCCAAATATCTCGAGAACGGGGCGAGACGAAATTTGAAAAAAATACATATTCACACATCAAAATTCTCTATGAAAAGAAATATT
>NW_023458555.1:105987300-105992989 GCF_013731165.1 Rhagoletis pomonella | reverse complement strand
AAAAAATACATATTCACACATCAAAATTCTCTATGAAAAGAAATATTTTGAAAATTTTTTTCTTGAAAAATTTTTCACATACAAATTTTTTGTTAAAATAAATTAGTTTAAGAAAATATGCCATATCAAAAAAAATTTAAAAAAATCACATTGGTAGCTCTGTGTATTGCGCAATATTTAAGTATAGTATTATGGGGCACACTCTACAATAATTTGAGTTATTGAATTTTTTTTACACCAAGTATTTAAATTTTTTTTAAGAATTTTTTTGAGTAAGCAGTTTTGTAGCCAACTTAATTTTAGTATAATAAAGTGCAAGTTTTAAGCTATTGCAAATTGCGTTGATTTTTAATATTTTTTATGCTGACGGCTTTTTGCACTTTTTGCTTATGGAAGAAAATGCATAAAACCGTTTTCAAAGAAAATTACAAAAAAAAAAATAAAGCCAGATTTGCAATCGCTTAACACTTGCACTTTATTATAGTAAAATTTAATGGGCCACAAAACTGCAAACTCAAAAAAATCAAAAAAAAAAAAATTACAAATTTTTAAATTCGTAATGTACTCATTACTCAACTTCGGTGTAAAAAAACGTAATACTATACTTAAATATTTCGCAATACTAAGAGCTGTCATTTTTTTTTATTTTTTTTGAGGTGGTATATTTTCAAAAACAATTTTTTTATCAAAAAATTTGTATGTGAAAAATTTTTCAAGAAAAAAAATTTAGAAATGTTTATTTGCATAGAGATTTTTGATGTGTGTATGTGTGGTTTTTTTTTAAATTTTTTGCTCGCCCCGTTCTCGAGATATTTGAAAAACTATTAAATCGATTTGTTTTTGTTTTTGTGCTGTAAAGTTTTTAAAAATTAATTAAATTTCATATCTATTTATTATTTATGTTTATCCATCAACCCTAAAAATTTGAAACAAATTAAATACATGAAGTGTAAACCCCGTCCATTTTGGTATGGAACGCCCCATATATAAATGAATCTTAATATGCGTACGTGCTCCTTCCTCACCCATTCTGTAGAGTCAATATGTGGCATACATATTTTGATACTTCGATTCGAGGTGATGCTCCAGCTCTCGTCACTACATTGATGTATGTATTGTTGTGAGTACTAAAAATATAAAATTTATGATTTTTTATATTTATTCATGTAACACACTCATCTCTCGGGCTTTCAAATTTTCATGCACAAAAATAAATTTTTAACAGGTGACAAAACAATTTACTCCCTACCCACTCTCTCTCTCTCCATATAAATGCAGCCGCTGGCGCAATAAAATGCAGGGAGTGTATGTATCTACTCCTGCTGCATTTTTTAGAAAACTAATAGTCCACCGGATGTGCTCATAGTAGAGTTAGTAGCTAATGTGCTCGTCTTATACATATAAATACATATGTATGTAAATTTGTATTTGCCACAAAATATGCATTTTGGGTGCGGCGCAGTTATTAATAAATTTCGGCTGGATTATGAGGTTGCGGTGAGTTCATCGAATATTTTGTTAAATGCTTATTAGCTAGCTAAAAGCGTTGACTACTGCCTACTTAAATATAAAGTTATGACTTTTTCTAATTCCTCTTGCTGGAAAATATGCCCTTGTGGATAATGGCGTGGCAAATGCTCAGTTGCACGGTAATTTGTTTATGATATCTACAATTTTTTTGTGTCACATGAATGTATGAATGAATGTATTTCTCTGTCTTTCTTGTATGAATGCAGCTATTTTGAGCTGTTTTGTTTTAGTACAAAACAATACAATAGAGACAATAAATGGGATTAGCCAGATTATTATGCTACTATTGTATTCATAGTTTAAAAGGTTTGTTTTTTTCCTTTGATAGATATGTAAGCATTATCTATTAAGTTCCAACCAAAAACCAACCAAAAACCCTCGTTATTTTTAAACCAAAAGGGATTCCAAAAGGATTTATTTCGTAATATCTTTCCCGAGGGTTGCCACCTGTTCAAAATGTGGAAATCAATTTAATTCACACAAGCTAAATGAAGTATTAATATCTGGGTATCAAACGAGGCAGGTTTAAGAAAGCTGAATCGAAAATGATTTTTTAGAGTCTTGCCAGCTGGTTTGGCGTTCAAAATCCATTTAATCAACAAGTTAAATGAATAAAATCAACGGAAGGTCTAAGAAACCTTTATTTCGAAAACATAGGGTTGCCACTTGTTTGGAAATTCAAGACTAAATTAATTAACAACAAATAAAATATTGTATTGTAGCTGTAACTACGCATCTGTATTCTGACGAAATTTTGTTCTGATGTTTCGTCGCAGCAAAAAAAAAATACGAAAATACGTGCATAGTAACCGTAGCCTAAAACGAAATATATTTAAGTTAGCTTTATTTCTAAAATATTTTTTTAAGAGGATTACCACTGGTTTAAAAATTCAAAATCTGTTAAATTAACAAGTCGAATAAAATATTAAAATATGGCTGTCAAACGAGAGAGAGAGAGTTTAATAAAGGTTTAATTCGAAAATATTCTTGACGAAGGTTGCCACCTGATTAGAAATTCAGCCTCAGCTTAAATGAAATATTTTAACATGGTTGACACCCAACGAGAGCGATTTAAGCAAGCTTTATTTCTAAAATATTTTTCAAGGGGTTTCAACAGTTTAAAAGAGTCAGTTCTATTTAATGACGGCTTAAATGGAACAAGTTGGTGGCTAAGGAATGATTATAAAGAACGTTTTTCTCCAAAATAATTTTCATATACATATGTTATTTTAGATTTAATCAAAAATTGTAAACGCGTGTCTAGCGCCATGAAATAATTGTAAAATTATTGTGTTAGGATAAATCAATAAATAAACAAACAAACAAGGAAATATTTTACTTAGACGGCCTCGTATGGGCGAGGCTTCGAAACGCGCCTGATGTCATTAACAAAAAATGCCCCACTAAAAAATGCTGATTGAACATCGGAAGACCATATACTTTCACTTGGTGCCTCATTTTTAGTACAACGAATGGTGAAGACTTTATAATTTAAAAAATATGGCAACCCTGCTCAAACAAAAATAAAAATTATTCAACATCTAGAGGTAAAAAAGCCCTTTCATTTCACACCTCATTTTTTGTAATCTACAAACGGTGCGACTCTTATAATTTTTTAGACAGATGGTAACCCAATAGTAGTTATTGATGAAAACTGTCATGGAGAAATTCGCTATGAAGGAAATTTTTTATAACTAAGTGACACACAGAGTTGGGCAAAATTTATTCGAATGACGAATAACAAATGAATAAATTGTTTTTCTTGTTATTCGTAAATAATAAATAATTTTGTTTATTCAAAAAAAAAATGGCCGAATGACGGATAAATTATGTTATTCGTTATTCGAATAATTATTATCTTCATTAGTTATTCGAATAACGAATAAAATAATAATAAAACAAGTAATTTATGTATATAGATATGTACATATATTTATGTATAAAATGATAACCGATTTCGTTGTTGTGATTTAACTCAAACCCCTAGATAGATTTAAATCAAATTTTCGGAGGTTATTCCATGCGCATAAAGTCCTATTAAAGGCTACTAGAAAACTCCTTTGTGGCGATGGAGCCGAGTTATTTATAAAAGCCGTATTTATGAAATGATTTCGTTCAAATTCAAAATGTGTTCTTCCTGCATGATGAAAAATACTTATGCGAAAAATGGACCCGCTAGGTGGCGCTACAGTTGAGTTATTTAGAAAATCCCTACTTATTGTACAATCAGGTTGCAATTCATAATGGTGCTGCAGTCGAAATCTTCTTTATGAAATTGCTCGGGCGGCCATTGCTGTAGCAGTAAGACTCAAGGAAACCAGCTCTTGGATATTTTAAAAGTGGCGAATCAGCAAGGAAAGTTTCGACCACATCCTTCCAATTCCTATATCAATGGCCAAATTTTACATCGAGGATTTTTGGCTCTCCTATAATAGAATACGCACATCTGTGCTCTTCACCATCCTTATAAGGACTTTTGTTGGCCTACATGACATAAGACTAGAGGTTGACGCATCGGACCAATGTTGTAGTTGCAAGATCATAGAAGAAGATTACGCACGCTTAGAAAAGATCTCACAAGTGGAAATAAGACCATTGGTAAAGCTCATGACATTGAAAGGAATTTTTTCTTGCATATAGCATCAGAGCGCTATTTTTTTGGCAGAAATATGTGTGAGAATTTGTACTTTACCCATATTTGGTTTTCAACGCTATTCTTCCATTGGCCAACGCAAAAAATCTTATCAGGGGCCGCGAAACCAGAGGGAATGGGCTACTATTCTTGATAAAATAGTAAACAAAATTCAGCTAACTTACAATCCTTGACAATAGAAATAAAAGTAAAAGGTGGCTCAATGTGTTAAAAATGAGTTTTTATTCATTATTTAAAATAACGAATAAAATAACGAATAAATTATTCGCAAGCAATTTATTCACGAATAATTTATTCGTGAATAAGTTATCCGCGAATAATTATATTACGGATAAAATTTTATTCGAATAATTATCTAAATAACAATTTATTCGAATAATGCCCAACTCTGGTGATACATACCAATCGATTTCTTTTTTCAACTAGACCCACATTTGAAAATAAATTTTTATTTGCAATTTGTATGCAAAATTAAAAAAAAATAACAATTATTTTTGATTTTTATGTTATAAATCCAAAATAACAATTATATTTGACTTTTATATTATTTGTCTTAGATGAAAGTTATTGAAGACTTTTATTTAAAAAAGTCATCAATAAAAATCAGTCAGTGACTTTCACTTTTAAAAGTCATTAAAATAAATCAGTCATCGACTTTTATTTTTTAAATCATTCGTGTGAAAGTCATTAACATTTTTCGTAGTTAAGAAACAACTTATACAAACGACTTTTATAAGTATGATATAAAAAATAAAAGTCACTAACTGAGTTTTATTTATTACTTTTATAAATAAAAGTCTTCGATAACTGTTATCTAAGACATATAATTTAAAAATCAAAAATAACTGTTAAAATAATTGTTATTTATATAATAAAAGTCAGAAATAACGGTTATTTAAAGGGTAATTAATTAAAAGTAAAAAAATAATTGTTAAAAACAATTTTTTTAATAAAAGTTTTAACTGTTACGGTCCCTGACTTAAATAAAGGCAAATATGAAGTGGAATATGTAGATGAAGAAAATAATAAACCTAAAGATAAAAATAAAGATAAATATTAAAAAAAGATGAGTATGATTATTATTATTATTCAAGACTATTTCGGGATTGTCGGGACTAAGTCAGGATTTTCAAGTCTTTTTCGGGATCCTCAGGACTATTTCGAGGTTTTTGGAGACTATTTCATTGTTTTGTTTATCGATATTATTTTCAATATATTTAACGATATTTTAATCGATGCTGTTATTGATATATTTATCGATAACAATCATATAATAATCGACATGTTTATTGATATGAACATTTACATTTCTCAACATGTACATATGTATTTCTCAACATATTTATCGAAACTGTTGTCGGTATTGAAATTAATGTATTTATCGAAACAGTTATCGATATTGAAATCAATATACTTATCGATATTGTTATCGATATATTAACCGATATTGTTATCTGTTTAATAATCGATATTGTTAACAATATAATAATTCACATTATTATCGAT
>NW_023458555.1:105983429-105987290 GCF_013731165.1 Rhagoletis pomonella | reverse complement strand
CGGTATTTGTATCAATATAATAATCGATATTGTTAACGATATTGTATTTGGGATTTCTTAGGAAGGAGCAGAAATTACCGACAGAGGCATTTAATCCTTACAGCCTAGGCTATAAAAATGTGGCTTCAAAGACCTTGAATTTCTTTAATGCTTTTAGATTCTTTTATGAATTTTTTTCACTCAAAACTTTTTGAAGTGAAATATCTGTTCGCAATAAATATATATGTATGCAAGTGTGCCAGCCACGTATTGTCACAAATGCCATTGTCTACTATCACCCTATCGAACTGTCAAATAATCACAACCATAGAGATGATAAAATTTAGACATGCAATTTATTTTATACCTAGATGAGTATTACGAGGATTTTGTTGGCTATCAGTAGCATAAAATCTCATATTGCAAAATACCACTTGCCTACACACACACACACACACACACACATCCACACCTAGGCTTAAGCACAAACAATTAAAAACATTTTTGAAATGTACCAACCACCTCAGTGAGGGGCACGAAAGTAGTAAAATACCCAGCGTGAATAGGATAAGCGAGCCTGGCCAGCTGGCCATCATTGACATATTTGTGGGTGTAGAGTGCGAATTTTTGACAGCTAACGGGCACTAATGTCATCAACAGCAATGCCAGTCAAAAAATAACAACAGCAAAAACATTAGATACTTATGTAGAGTATTGCAAGCGAGTGACCAATCAGGCATGTCGCTGTTGTTATGTATATTTTCTGTATGGAGTGTATGGACTCATGTGACATGTCTATTTATTGCAATAGCGCAGATGCAGCCAAATCGTAAATACATATGAGTTTACAGGCGCACATGTCAGCAAACATTCCAGCAGCAGCGGCAAGAGTCAGCGCGTCCTACATACATACATACATCCTGCGAGTGTCTAGGCTTTGGTGTTGCTTCCGCCTCCACCCATTTGTTTAAACTCTTCCTGCGCTCATCCGTGCTTTATAACGTACATAGGTATGTATGTATGTATGTATGCCACATTGCTTAGCTGTTTGTTTCTGAATGTTTTTCTCTTCATACGAGTACAACAAACAAAAGAATTTTGAACCAGAAGCAATAAATTTGATGACATTTATTGGATTTTTGTGAGGAACATTGAATTCCTTTCATCGACGGCATCATTCACATGGTCAACGGCAGCAACACAGCAAGGCAACAACAACCACCAACCAAGTAGATGGCCAACCAATCGAGGCAACCAACTCCATACAAGCATTCTGCAGCTTGAATAGTTATTCGTCTAACTATGCACCCGTTCTCGGTTGTGCTTCTGCACTTCACTCATTTTTAAGTTTTCTATGCAAAGAGTCATTTGGTCATTCATTCAGGCACATTATCCTTCATTTTATGAGGCCTGTATGCCAGGATATCGGGGCTTAAGCTGACATTCATTATCGAAATAACTGTATGCATCTAATATTTGTGTGTGTATGTGAAAATTATAGTATTGGTTTTCTATATCAAATGTTGTTCATAAAATTCTGCGTTTAAAATTTGTCTCTCGCAATTTGAAATTTTTCCATTCTTCAGCATGTGAGCTCACATGACAAATGAATTTATCTTTTGTTCGGCTACTTGAGCACTTTCTTATAGCTTTGTTGTAAATGACACGTGACTTAGAGTTAGAGGTGTACAGTGGCATAAAATGCAAAGTTAAAGGACCGAAATTAAATTGTTTTCCTTTGACTTTGGACATATCTTTTGGTTTAGTTGAGTAACATTGGCGCAACGAAATATATGTGAAAATGTTAACGATTTGCACCTGTGTGAAAAGTCGAATTTCATTTACTTATACCCAAGATTTACGAAATATTAAAATATGAGTCTTAAGGTGATTGAATTGCACCGTTCTTTCGAATTTCAAATATGATAGGTCGAAGTAAAGACCTGTGGCCTGTAGATGTGCGAAAAGATTTTAATTTTTGAAGTCAGAACTTTTTTATCGGTGAAATTTGAACGGAAACGGCTGAATGGATTTTGAATGAAATTTGACACTGGGATCGCTAATAACTCTGACAAACATTTGGTATAGTGTCTAGGGGTTTGAATGAAACTTTAGGGCGTTTTAACGCAATGCGGGTTCACTAGTTTCTTATAAATTATTTAAATTTTATCTGCAACTGCTACCTAACAAAGCGGAGTAAGTCTTTTCGATCAGCTGTTTAGGCTAAGCCCAACACGTTGAGTTCAGGTAGCGTAAAAATTTCCCCCAAAGAAAAAATGGCGGAAAGTGGCCAACTATTGAGCTGAGCGGAACTACTCAACTGTGCGTTTCTAAGACAAATAGCCAACGGTTACGCAACAGCTGCGTCTTATACGTAGCGTAGCGTAGAAGTACGTAGAAAGATATCAAGTGTGCTGTTGATAGAAAGAGAGAGAAGCAACGTGTACGTCACGGTCCTGCGGTGGTGAGTTTTTTGTTAACACGCAGATCCCATAAGATAGATCGTGTCAGCTGACACGTTCTCCGTTTTTACGTCCGTGGGTAACTGCGCTTTTATGAACGCGCCCAATAATAGAGCTAGACTCCCCAATCATTAGTATTTTCCGCTGGCCTTTTCTGCGTATGTATTTCCTTGCATTTTGATCCAGGCCTTAACATGCCTACGTTGGCCGTGTATACGTCGCATTCCATGGACTTTGGTGAAGCAATTGGAGCGAGTATTCTTTGCACTATATCGACTTTGTCGCATTATGGCGATTTTCGCTGGAAATTAAGGAGCCATAAAGAACAAGGCACTTCATCTACAGAATAACAGTGAAGGAAATATTGCGGAAGCCAAGTTTGCCTTAGTATCGGGTTTCGATACGAGTATTTGGTTTTCGATACCTACTCAGTACTTGGTTCAAAAGTATCGACAGCGAAATTACTTGTTATCGAACGAAAAGTATCGAGTACATAGCTTCATCCATAGAAAAGTCTTTTTCATGTATACAAGACTTCAAATTATTGTCTTAAGAGACCTTTATAAAGTTTAGCAACAAATTTTTTCCTATAAAATTGTAACTATTTAATTTTCAGTAGTACAAGTCACATTTCTCACTTCACATTGGAGCAGAGAAACTTGTAGTCTTCACCCAATCGGACACACTGTACTTGAGTGAGCCTCACTGGTCACAGTTCAATGGGTCAAACCATAAAAATGCGTACAATACAAATATAAATATAACAACAATGCAAACAACAACAACAATAGCTAGTGATAACAATTGATAGTGACGAGTGTTTGCACTTTAACGAGTATCAATTGAAACTAATAAATACACACGTACATATGCATCTATGTACGTATACCTACATTCACACAAATCCATATATTTTTACACATTATTGAATTGGAAAATGACCAACGCGTTCGACAGTTTTTCAAAAATAATAACAATAACAAAAAAAAGAAAAATGACAACAGCGGGTCAACGGCGTACGACCGTTCAAGGGGGGTCAACATGGACATTGAATTGCGACAAACGGAAAACGAACTCACTAATGGCAGGGGGGTGGACGACATTTAAGGCGCAAACAATAGACTGAATAGCGAATGCAGAGAGAGGTGGCGGAAGAGCAAGAAGAACGGCTGGCTGCCCCTCGCCGATTACCAACCATTTGGCCCCTGACCAGCTTGACACGAAATAGTGAGCGCGCGCGCGCGGGCGACACAGAGACAATGGGCCGGTCGGTGCTCGTTGACGTTTTCAAAATTTGCTATTGTAAAGCGAGAAGACAATTGAAATATTAGACATTTTCATGGTGAAGCCCATTGTATGCAGGCAGTGACTGTGGCAGTGGTGGCGCACCGGCAATATGAGGACTATGTGTAGAAGAAAT
>NW_023458555.1:105977411-105983419 GCF_013731165.1 Rhagoletis pomonella | reverse complement strand
ATTTCCCATTGTTGGTTTTACTCTTGATTTGGTAGTTTTTCAATTTTCAGTGAAAATTAATGTGTTATTTATAGTATTTATTTATGGCTGGAGTGCGAAGAAGTACCCACAGGCAGACCCTTTGTTGGTTGCAGTTATCAAATTTGATACTATTCGTATAATGATCCTGTGGCCAACTATGTGTATGTGTATGTTTGCTGGCCTATCGTACGTGATGCAATGCATTTGGCTTTGGTTTCAAAGGATATGAGTAGAGCGTACGTGTGTGTGCTTTAGGGCAGGAGGAAGTACATTTGCAACATAAAATTTTAATGTTTTCACTTAAAGTATTCCAAAGAATTTGAAGTTACGAAGAGTTAAGAAGGTTTTGCATTAGGTTGCAACAAAGCATATTTAGACAACACATATGGCGCGTGCCACATCGAAGGAGTTGCCGTTAATTTTTATGAAATGCGCCAGTTGTGCATCTTTTGCTGCTCGAAACATTAGAAAAGGGTTTCTTTGAAGTGAGTGGTGTCAAAAAGTTATATTTAAATAATTAATGCAGCTGTTAAAATATGCCATTAATGGGGCCGTAAATAATTATTGAATGCATGTGAATACTTGAAAATACTAAAATTTCAAGATTTTCATCGCATTTCCACCTCTGAATTCGCCCACTGTATATGTAAAAACACATAGGTAGGTGTACTGCGAATTCTTCGATCTCTGTTACCTGCTGAAGATCTTTCCAGCCGAAACGTTAAGTCTCCTTCCGCGGCGCATTCTATAGCCTCGACGTCATATTCACATAATTTCAGTTCATCACTGGTCCTTACCGTACTCAATATATCAGCGCTGATTGGGAGAAGTAATCGAGTGGCTTTCGAGATTACATTGGCTTCGTGCCTGGATCTAACCGTCTCGATCACGCTTGAGGTTTTCTTATTTCTCTAACCACTCCCCGTTTCCCGTGTTTGTGGGTACTCCTGCGGCATTAGCGTTGTAATCAGCAAGCGTACAATTCGATTAACTCGATTATTCGTTCGGTTCCCGGCCTGAAGCTTCTGTTTTTTGGCTCTTCTTATGGCATCGGTCGCTGCAATTTTTTATATCTGAGTATAACGTTTGCCACTAATTATAAGTTGATGTTTTCTTTACTAGAGCTAGGTATTTCAGCACTGAGTTAATTTAGTGAGCTGACTCCCAGCATTGAGCAGCACGCTCATGGCCATTTCACAAAAATTGTGACGCAATAGCTCAGTTATATGCATCTATCAGCTAGCATTTTGACCGGTGAGTCACCACTGAAAAATAACAGTAAAAAAATACGAAAAAGAAAAGAGAATATAACTGGAAACTGAAGAACAGTAAGAGGTAATAATGTGCTTGGGGGTAGAGACACTGTCTAAGCAGCACTCAGATGATTTTTGCCACACTTCTCTATACCTTCTTTTTTGGCCCGCGCGGGTAGCGCACTACTCTATGTTTTTTTTCTTACTGAGGGGCCATTCCAGCGACGACGACACCTCAGGTAAAATAATAAATTAAATTGTGTTTAAATCTGTAAAAACAGTAAAGCAGGTAGAATAATTCTTTAGAAATAGATTTTTGTAAATTGTTTTTGCACTATTTTCTCTATTTTATTGTTATAAATGCATATATAATATGCTGTAGTAATTTGGCATCAAGTTTTCAAGGCATTCCTCGTGTAATAAAGGTGACAATGCACAGAGGGCCAAACGGCATTCAAAAACGGCCAAAAGTCAACTTTAGAATTTTAATTTTTTAAGCTTATAGCCAAAATATATGTACAGTATTTAAAGTAACTGTTAGTAAAATATTATAGCAATTGGCTCAATATTGTGGTCACAATTTAATTTTGATTGAATAGATCCGGTGTTTAGTAATATTTTCGTCAATGCTATTGTGGCTTGTTAACATTTTATTTATTTATTTTTTTAATATTTTTATTGAGCTTTGTACCATGATTGTTGATGAGGAGATGTGGTGATCTCCGAAATAGTGCTATAACTTCTACCGCTTAGACTTTGTTGCTTTTTCAATTTTTCCTAATAAACAATCGTGGTACAGAGCTCAATAAAAATATTAAAAAATTAATATTTTTTTTGGTCTTTTATTTCTTATTAAAAAATGCAGCAAAAAATAAAAATATAAAAACATAATTCAAAATATGAATATGAATATGAATATGAAAAAAAAAAAATACTTAAAAAATAAAGTAAAACAAAAACAAATTAAAAAAAAAAATACAAAAGCTAAGATTAAAATCGTAATTGTAAAAAAATAAATAATTTAAACATTAAAAAAATGAAAAATGCCAATAACAAAAAGTGAAGCCTTAATTCGTAATTGGTAAAAAAAAAAAATATATAAAAAACTAAAACAGAAGTAAAAAATAAATAAAAAATATTAAGAAAGCGAAGTTTAATACGTAATTTGTAATAAAAAAATAGAATAAAAATAGAAAGTACAAAAAAAAATAAAACAGGGAAGTCTACATTCGTAATTGATAGAAAATTATAAATATGAAAATCCAACTTAATGCGATTAAGTACGCTGATACTTTTTTTCATTTTATTTTGCATGCTTTTTCATAGTATTTTTGCTTATGCATGTGCATATGTACATATGTATATATGTACATATATATGCATATATTTTATTTATAAAAATATATCTTCGAACAAAATTTGCCATGCAAGCACCACTGGGTGACAATATTCAGTCTACGTACTTATGTACATACATATGCATATATGTATAAAATAGAGCAAGTGAAGGAAGAAGAAAAATTGCGAACATAAATAAATAACACTAAAACAAGTCTATATAAAGATATAAAGCATTAATTTTGCATGATACGAGCGAGGGTGATGTGCTGCACGAGGAGGAGGTGGGAGGGACTTACAAGCTGGTAATTTCCATTACGTCAATGCTGAAAAGAAATACAGTTACGAATGAGCTTTTCGATATACAAACATACATACTTACAGACGTACATACATTGGTATAAACTTTATAGTATGAAGAAATATGTCAATAAACACATACATAGATACGTACAACTGTGGGTGTTTGCTTGTAATGCATATTGATTTTTAAATTTCCTTGTTTAAATATATTTTTGCAAACACAGAAAATTTTTAATGATGGATAACATGTGGGGCTTGCCGTTCATTGCAAATAGAATACATACATATGTATATAAGTATACATACATACTCACACCTTATAAACTAATCACATGTCACACTGATACTTGCCATGTTTTCTTGTGTTTGTGTAGCCATACTTTTCTGCCACATTGAAGAACAAAAGTACAAAGTTATGGATACATTAGTCAAGTAGTATTTACTAGTTGAGTGATCTAATGGTGCTAAGTGTGTTCTGGAAGCCATAGTTGTGTCCTTCTTGTGGATTGTATAAGTATTTTTAAAAGTGCTCTAAAATAAGTGCCTCTATGTATATATGTACATACATATGTATGTAGAAGAGGGTGGCGCGGTAATAACATTCGATCGGCAAATGCTTTTATAAATTCAATTTTATAATTGGATTCTATGGGGAAGCGATAGTCACGTACTTATGTACATATGTATTTATATGGTTATTAAGGGCGGTACATTTTAGCGCATGCATGTGAGGACAAACTAGTTTTCCCCAGCCGATCTGATAAACCGGTAAAGTTTGGGCCAAACTGGTCTGGCCTAAGCCCGATAGGAGAAACCAGTTAGCAAAATCTAGGCTGAACCCAGAAATAAATTGGACGTAATAATACTGTGGACTGCGCAGCCGAAGTTGGAGTGATGGAGGTTATTTTTTGAAGCGCTCTGATCTGTAAATATTCATACCAGGATCTACTAGCTCAGCCTATGCCTAACTGGTTTCTCCTATCGGGCTTACGTCAAACCAATTCGCAGGCTTTACCTATAGTTTAACCAGGGCAAAGCTAGTTTATCCTAAACTCGGGCATGGTCGTTAACATACATATATTAGTGATGCACAGAACCGAGAAACCGGAACCGGAGAACCGGATGCTTTAGAGAACCGAGCGATCCGGTTCAAACGGAACCGAAACTCGATTCAAAAAGAACCAAAAAGCGTTCCGGAAAAACCGAATCTCGATTCCAAAGGAAAAGAAACTCGATTCCAAAAGAACTGAAAAACGGTTCCGCAAGAGTCGAAACCTGATAAGCAGAGTTTTCCGATGGAAAAATATTGATTTTTAAGAATTCTATACCATTTTTACGAAAGGTTGTTTGATCCTCATATAAAATACATGGAAAATTTTGGGCGCTTTGAGCGACCACTAAATATTTTTTGATTTCAAAATAAAAAATAGGGGTATATATTTTTGTTTATATAGAACAATCGTAGGGGGTAAGAGCATAAAAATTTCGACTTTACTTTTTCACCTGCATTTCTGGACCACCCTTATGTACATGCAAGTTAGGTGCATAGATTTTTGATTTCTCCAAAAATAATCACCGCTCATTCGCAAATAAAAAAAACCGAAAAAACCCCAAAATATTGCATTTCAACACATAATAAATACATCCCAAAAGTTAAATTTTAAATTTATAGCTCAGCCGAATTTTGTTTTGTATATATTTTTTTTTGGCTACATCTTCTCCTATACGTGCCTCAAACTCTTTACCACAGCATGTTCGGCTTATCAAAAAATGGAAGATATTTCACACAAATTTCGTTTTCATTTCATCAGTTTATAATTGTAGCATTAAAATGAAATGAAATGTTTAATAAGCAATGCGACGTGATTGCATTTTGTATGCAGCTAGTGTTGTAGTGTCAAAGTTGAAGTCACAGCAGCGCTATGACGATTGGCTCAAACTTTGAGAATTTTTATTTGAAATTTATTAATATGCAAAGCGCATAATTTTGGGTGCATTTTGTGTAACATTCGCACTCAGAAACGCTCCTTAAATTAGCTCTAACGGGCACTTAACTAATGATCGTTAAATCTGTTAATTAATGTTTCCTCTCAGAGTTAAAAATTATGAAATAAAAAATTTAAGTATGGCCCCAGTTGCGGCCCTTCATTTTTGTGGCATCACTCACTTTTTCCGTTCAGTTTGAAATAAAATATACAAATAAGTATTTATATCATTTTGCGAGCGCCGGCTCAACAGACGCAATGGCTGAGTGAGCAGAGCAGTGGCGTGCCATTCGAGAGATCCGAGTTCGAGTCCTAGGGCAGGAAAATTTTCTTTTTCCTTTTTTATTTAGTTTTTTTTCTTATTTAATTTTATAAACTATCTGTGTTGAATTTTTAGCTTTTTTGATCTAATTTTCTTTTGGTGTATAGATTTTATTGCTTTAAAAAGAAAACAATTTTTTTTAAATTTAATTAAATTGTTTGCTAAAAGACAAACAATACCAATAACAGGCCAATTCTGGCATCTGTCCGTCAACTCACCTCAGTCTTTCGAGAGACAAAGTCTTTATATTTCGGCAATTATCTTGGAAGCCCTTTTCAGTATTTCGAATAACTAATTGACAGATGTGCTAATAGTGTTATTATATTTATCGCTTAGCAATAAGTTTTCTAAAAACTAAACGAAATGAAAAACAGGAAAAACTAAAAATTTTAGAAACTGAAAGTGAAAGAAAACAGATGAATCAAAAAAGTTTCCAAACGTTAAATAAAATAAAAAATATGAATTTTTTAAGCAATAAAACTTAAAAAAAATTGTATTAAAAAAAATTCGTTGCCGAGTATTGAACTCGGATCTCTTGAATGGCACGAAAGTACTCTGCTCACTAGGCCATTGCCACTGTTACAGCAACGTTATCGAAATTGAAATTTATTGAAAACAAACAAAAAATTTCAAAATCATTCGTTAAAAAGTTGACAGCCGCACTCACAGCCGCACTCAGAGTCGTTTAATGATTACTTACAGGCTAACCTAATATTCACGCACGCCGCCAATTTACTGCCAAAAATTTCTCATGGACATACAACTTGTATGGGACCAACCGAAATT
>NW_023458555.1:105919631-105952411 GCF_013731165.1 Rhagoletis pomonella | reverse complement strand
GACGGACGGACAGACAGACATGGCTTAATCGATTTCTTTTTTCATCCTGATCATTTATGTATACATTTGTCTATATCTATCTCGATTCGTTTTGGCTGTTACAAACAACCGTTATGTGAACAAAATTAATATACCCTTGTGCACAAGTGCGCTCGGGTATAAAAACAAAAAATTTTTCGCAATCGTTCCAACCGAGTATCGAACCTGGCAGCTACAGGTTTGTAGCTCGCAACTCTCACCACTCGGCTACCGCGTACGCGAAACTCAACTGCTTCGTTTGCTTACTTGTACAAAAGACAACAACTGGCCGTTTTTACCAGTGTTGTCATCGAAAATTCCCCGGATCCGAGTTAATTCCCAAAAATTTCGTGCATTTGTTCGGCTGCTTATGCTCATTTTAAAGAGGAAAATGCATGAGTTAAAGCAAATTAAGGCTGGTTATGCAAATAATCGAGCCCGTTTGTCTACCGTATTAGAAAACTAGCGTTTTTTGTGAAAACCATTTTAACTTAGAGCAAACTGAGTTCAGGAATTTAGGCAAACTAACACAAAGGGTCACAAAAATTCCAATAATAATGAAAAGCGCAAGTAAAATTGACTGGACATTCAAATTGTATTCATATAAATAGTATGTAGTTACATTTAGGCTTTAAGAAACTTTAAGCATGCTAACAAAAACAACGGAAAACAACGCCGGCAGACATGCGACACAACTTTCGCAACCAGACAGTGTATTTGTAATTGCTTCCGTTGCTTCCGTTGCTGCCGGTGCTTTTGCATTTTGCAGCCTTCATCAGGAAGTAAATACTACATACATAGTATATATATATATATGTATTTGTGCATACAGTGACGAGCAAAACTGTAACATGGTTTAACACTTTTTGTTTCAGCCACCGCTATATTTCCAAGTTCTAACGACTTTCATCCTTTTATTGAATATTCTTGTTGGCACATCCTTACTCCCTCTCTCATAATGATTTGAAGTCAATACAACAACAATAAAAAACCCAGCAGACAAAAATGTAAATTAAGGCAGACGTTACAGTTTTGCACTCACTCTCAGTTTTGCATTTGACAGTTATCTTTTACTTAGTTGGAAGTCAGATGACTTTTTTCTATATTGTATTTTATTGAAGAAGTGATCACCAGTAAATAACATAGTTAATCAGGAACCATAAATGTAAATAATAAATTTACTGCGAAAAGGCGGAACGGCACGAAAAGTGGCAAAAAATTTTGGAATTTGCTACTTAAAAATGTTAAGACTTAGAAAAAATATAGCCTAAAGTGTTCCCAAGGACAAAGGAAGTCTGTTAAAAAATATTACGGTACGATATCTTGTGAACTTAGGAGTAAGTTGCGATGCAGCCACTATTACAGAAACGCTTAAGGTATTAAACTTGAATGCAAATCAATAGACAGCGATGCGAAGAATTGCCAAATTGAGCGCAAAGGCATCATAAAGAAGAAAAAAGCAAATTTGATCATAATTCATGTGCGAGTGTGGCAGCATTTCGCTGCATCGCACGAAAACCGAACCGTTGCCTATTGGGATATGTTAGGCCTTTCAGAATGCAATAAAAAACATATTTTTAAGTTTCAATTGAAGGTTGTTTGGTCTGACAAGACTAAATTAATCGCTTTCAATCAGATGGCCGGGCATGGTATTGGATCAAAGACCCAAATTAAGCCTAAGCGCATCATGTACTGCAAACTGTGAATCACAGTGGTAGGATCTTAATTGTTTGGGGTTGTATTTCAAAAATTTTGTTGGTCCGTTAGTACGCATTATGCGTAAGGAACAGTATATGTTCATATTTCAACAAAATTTGCAAGATGTAGTCGAAAAATGAGAGTTTCTGCTGAAAAATCACCCAAAACATACTGCATATGTTCGCAAAGACTGGATACAAAAGCAAAAATTTGCTAATTTGAAATAACCTCCACAAACCGCGGACATGAATCTCATCGAGAATTTGTGAAATCAACTAAAAGCACAGCTTACTAAGTATCCAAGTCCGTAAAATCGAGTACATGAGCTGTGAAAGCAAACTAAGGATATACCTCCAGAATTTTTACAAAGATACAAATAAGGTATGCCAAATCACATCCAGGAACTGAAACAGGCAAAAGAGTACTGAACATTGTGTTAGTAGTTCTTTTTTTTCGTGATAATTGTTAAAAAGCTCTTAAAAATATATGAGTGCAAAACTGTAACATCTGCCTTAATTTACATTTTTGTCTGACGTATATAAAAATATGTAAACAATGCAGAAAAATGTGTTAATTTTAATATTACATGGTCCAATTTGGCAGGGATCAATAAATATACAAAGATTGATTAATTAGGAACACGTAGCAATAATTTTGAACATGTAGCCCTTTAGATAAGTACGATTTTTAGCACATGAAAAAGGATGTATTAACAGTGTTTGCAATTTCATGGTGACCAAAAGGAAGGTGTGCAGCAAAGTGAATTTTTGGACTTGCCATTTTAAAAAGCCATGCAGAGTGCATATTTATATTTGTGGACGGTAGCCAACCACCATAAACTCCACAGTTGTTGACTCCACAGGTTTTATTTGATGACTTTTGTACCATTTCCGATAGGATGCATGAGTGTGGCTTTTTTGGAAGCAAATATTCTATGTCAGTAAAACATAATTTAAGCTGAACTTTTAAATGTATAATAATTTGGGCACTGTTTTGTATTAGGTACGTAACAGCGCGGTAAGATGCCGCTTGAATTAGCGCCTGGCGACCTTAACCACTGGTGCATTACCTCATACCAGCACTAAAAGAATCAGGTACTAACAAAAATAAGTAGGTAGTGAAGTTTATGTATCTATTTACTGTAGAAACTGCTTTTATATGTATGCCATTGCCAGCAAACTAAACCAGCAACTGTCTACATTCCCCATGGAAATATACCTACTACAATTCACCAAGGAAAGGCCAACATAGTTCCGTGTAGAGGCTCATACCTCACACACATAGCACAAAGCTGGATTTGGTGTTTAATGCATGTCCTCGCCAGCAGAACTGCTTCCACTTTTTCGGCAGGTTTGCGTCCGTAGGAAACGAAAAAAAAACTTATATAGCACGCTTTACTTTTGTTTTCACTATTACACTTTGCCACTGCACACTTCATTTTGCTTTTTAATGTCTCAAGAATTGTTTAAAATCACGCAGAAATACTAACGCACAAATATTAAAATTGTTATTTGGTTTTTTCGTATGCTCACATTCAACAATTGCTCCAAGATGACGTCACGCACACAGCTCATTCTGTCAAAATCACAAAGAGCGGATTAGCGGTACCGCGATTGGCGCAATCTCTATTTCTCTCAATCGTGGGTCCATGCGACATGCCAATTGTTGCGTTCACCATTTTTTAAATTTGTGTATCCAAAAGGGAAAATCGATAATTTCGCAAAGCTATTGGGTACACAGTGTTAGCAAACGTCCAGAAGTACATAAATAAACATACATATGAACATATGTATGTATGTATAAGTGTATTCATGCAGCTAGTCAGCCAGACAAGAAACACAACTAACTCCTGGACTGCACACAGCTGACTGCGAGATTCCTCGACTCATTTGAGTCATTTGGTCGAAACGCGGCATCATGGGAGCTATGTACTCGTATGTACATACCATACATTAGAGTTGTTCAAGAAAACACATTTTTTTAGAAATTCATAAACGCTACATCAAAATATTGTTATTTGTGATAAAAAAAGAGAAACACGCATTTTTTTATTTTGAAAGTTTTATTTTTAAAGTTTTTTTTTGAAGTTGCGCTGGTCGGTTTAGCATTTTTTTTTTTATTTGATAGCCATATTGTATCCGCCATTTTGAATTAAAAAAAAATTTACGTCAGATTCGTAATTAGCGACACCAAAAACTCCCAACTGCCGAGTTTCGAACAAATTCAAAAATTTGAAAAAAAAAATTGGTCGCCATTTTGCATCCGCCATTTTGAATTTTGAAAAAATTACTTCACACTCCTGATAAGCAACCTCAGAAAACCCTCTGGCAACAAGTACCAAACCATGACCATGTGTAAATCGTTCAGTATCAACGTTTTAATTTTGGTAGTCTCTTTTCGAAAGCACCTTTTCAGGCACTAGGCCCATTCTAACTATCCAGCCAGCGCGACCTCTAAACAACTTTTTTTTTAACTCAAAATAAAACGTTTCTCTTATTTTATGACAAATAACAATAATTTTGAGTAGCGTTTATGAATTAAAAAAAAAATAAAATTTGAACCACTCTAATGTATCTACATATATACAAATGTACAGTCTGCCACTTCCACCAGCACAAGTTTAGTGGCAAGCCATTTAAGTGAATTGGCATAGAGGTTGATATGTGTTCTAGTGGGGTTTAGTATCGTATATGATACAGATGCGGGTAGTTAACAGCGGGTTATGTACTAAATATCTTTATGTATTCAAGCTTTACTGAGCTCCCCGTGAAACACATATGCTCACAGCTCTATTATTACATAGTCCGTACGTAAATACCTCTCCCCTTTTCGTGGCGACTTTCTCTTCGATTTTTCCTTGTTTTTTAGTTTTTTTCAGAGTAGTACTTTTATAGTTAGCTTGTCTGCGGTTACAATAACTAAGTGAAAGTGTACGAATTGCTTGCCTTTAATATTGATTGCCTTCCTCTTCGTTGAGATTAAAAGACTTTCAGTCCATCTACAAAATCAGCATGCCTACCAGAAGATCCCATTCTAATAAAGAGTTGAGCGTAGCCAGCATATTTTAATTAACTTTTTTGAAGAACTTGTGGAACATCACTAGGCTAGTCTTTGGGACATTACATTTATGAGTAGGGAGATGCCACTACATATTCATTATTCGATTCATTGCATAGAAGATTTGTTGATTATATAGTGCAGGTTAGTTTAGGTTAGGTTGAAGTGGCTGCCAACGACGTCACTAGCACACCCAGACCTTAAAATTCCTACTTCGGCTACGTCGGTTAAACCTTTTCTAAGAACTTTCGTCTTCCTTTGCTAAGTGCGGCACATTCGCGTAGAGGGTGACGCGAGGTTTCTGGCTTTTCTTCATATCTGCAGCTTCTGCAGAAGTCATTTTGGGTACCCCCAACCTCTCCGCGTGCCTTCCGATGACAACATGGCTCATTAGCAGGCCCATGGCTGTGACTAAGTTTCCTCTGCTCTGCATGAGGAGACCCTTCGACCGCTTCGCCTTGCTTTTTGACCACATTAGTTTTACATTGCTACAAGTGGTGAGACTAGCCAAGCTAGCTAGACTTCGTACGCAGTAATCCATGTGCGGTATGTCGGGTAATTTTCGCAGCCTCAAGGCGGCACACCTGCTAGTTGTTTTCCAACAATTTCGATGGCAGAATATTAAGTGAAATGCACAGAGCACCGCAGATGCAGAGCATCGTAATTAATCGCACCTTTTCAAGTGCTACGGATTTAAATTTGTTGTTGAGCCTTGGCCACCATACCAAGAGCCCCTTCGAGCAGAATAGGCCTAACAATCACTGAGTAAAGCCAGTGCATTATGACGGTGGAGAACCCCCAGCTACGTCCAATTTCCACCTCACAGCTGTAGAGGGACTCACAGTCTTTCAGACCGAAGTGATACCTTGTCCCAGATAAAACCTTGAAAAGTGTTTAATAGTCGAAATTATAGTTATAGTTACACTCAAGAACGGGCTGCGATAGCCCTGACCAAACAGATGATAACCTCCAAATTCGTTAAGAAGTGCTTTGGCACTCTGATTGCCTTGCTGATAAGAACCGCAAAGCCTTAAGCGCGTTGTTATGCAGATGGTCAACGTGCTAGATTTGTTAAAGTTGTTGCTTGCAATGCATAACGAAAAAATTAGGAGTTGAAAATTTAAAAAAAGGCCAAAGAAATACAACTGAGTCACAGAAATACGCTAGTTATTAGATAGTCTGCATAACAGCCTGTTGGTCAAGGAGAGTAAAAATTTAAAAAAATTTAAGAAAGAGTGACGTGACCAGATATCATCTGACCGCCTGCGTAACAGCCGCGGCGTCCTAAGGAACTTAGCAAAGCAAGTTCAAACAGCAATAGCTCCTAAACTAGTAAACATACAGGCCGATTCTGAACAAAAACTCCCTGGGAGTTTTCTCTCTTTTTCCTTTCCTCCTATCATGAATAAAAATTCCCTGAAGAATTTTTTATATTAAATGGCGGAGTTGAGCTGTAAAAAAGGGTTAAACAGCTTTTTCGAGTTGCACCCTAACTTTTAGGTCTCTTTCGCCACGAAAATAAACACGGAATGTAACCTTAAAGTCTTTGTAGCAAAACACGCTGTATATCCAGGACTTTTTAACATCAACATTGTGCTAATAAAGTAATTAAAAAATCAAAACGCTCAACTTTGAGTTTCACAATATGTACATAAGTATTTAAATAACAGCAAAAAAAATTGAAGCAAGCTACTTGCATTAGTCAGCCTTTTAGATGCTAAACAATCCAGGCAGAGGGAAGTCAGTTCAAGTGTAGCACCCACTGACTTCAAAATATCAGATAGCTATTCTAGTTGCAATTGAACAAATGTATGTACATATCCACATTATAGTATATACTGGTATGTAATGTAGCTCCTTATGTATATACATAAATGTGGCAGCATTGCACATTTAAAGAAAATTATTTAAATTCATTGAATTCGCAACGATCCGGCAGCATTAAAATCACCAGCGAGCTTATTCGCAATTCCTTTTTCGTTATCTTCTTCACTGGACCCTCGCGCTGATCAGACGTCAGAAATAACCACGTGTGTAAGAATTTTTTAATACTTTAATAATAATTAATAAAGTTTGTTAAACCATTAAACGCAAACACCTTATTATTGATTCGAGTTTGAGTGTAAGTCCAGATACACCAAATTGGTGACCCCGCACTACACCACCAAAATCCCACCATGCAAAATAACACGGTTATGAACGACAGTGGTGTTCCATCGTCTACGCCGGATGTGCCACGTGAAAACGTTGCTGTGGTATATTCGAGGCTCGCCATTCCGCCGATGTCAAGCGGGAATATAGAAGCATGGTTCACAACCATGGATTTTTGGTTCGTCGCATCTGGTATAGTAGCTGACAAGCAAAAAGCAGCAACTGTTTTAGCTGCTTTGGAACCAAGCGTAATAGCACAGCTTAGTGAAGTAATCGCTGCAATGCCTACCAACGACAAGTATAATTTCATAAGAACGAAAATTTTGGAGCATTTTTCGGACAGCGAAACCCGTCGACTCAATCGCTTACTGTCCGAGATGCCCCTGGGCGACAAAAGGCCCTCTGAGCTTTATAACGATATGAAGCGTGTGGCCGGCAATGTCATCGGTGAGACAGCGCTAAAAGGACTATGGACGAAACGCTTGCCCGAAATAGCACAACCTGTCGTAGCCGCTTCAACTGGTACTGCAGCAGAATTTACGCGCATAGCCGACACGATCGTTGACGCACTTACTCCGAATCAAGCCAACGTAGTAAGTTCAAACTACAACGGAGAAATTCACGAGCTCCAAACAGCATTAGCTGAACTAAGCAAGTCATTTCGAAAGTTTAGCGTCAGGTCTCGTTCTCGTTCCCGAAGTCGCAGGCAATCACATGATACACAGTCAGATAGCCGAAGTTCGCTCAACAACGGCCGCCACAAGCAGCATATAGTACAATCAATTTCTCAAACTTGTTCAGCAACACAGTTCTGACGCTCGCAGCAAGTGACCGAGCTCAGCGAAGACTCGGCCACACCGCTTTCACTCTTTCGCTTACAAGCCAGAGATAAAATTTCTAAAAAAAAAACGTTTTTAGTCGATACGGGCGCCGACATCTCGGTTTTACCTTTAACCTCAAAATGTTACGACATGCGAACAACTAATATTCAACTTTATGCCGCAAATGGTGCGCCTATTAAAGTCATCGGGGAGAAGCGTATAAAACTAGAGCTGGGACTACGTCGCGATATTCATTGGTCTTTTGCCATTGCGGATGTCACGTCACCTATCATAGGTGCCGATTTTATTCGACACTATGATTTACTAATCGACATCCGGCGCAACCAATTGATTGATAACGTAACAGGTATTAAATCCGTACATTTATCCTCTGTTCGGTGCAAATCGGTTCAGATCAAGACATACGATCTAACCCATCCGTTTGCATCAATGATAGCTGAATTTTCTGATTTAACGCGACTGACACCATATAAGTCTGCTTGTAAGTCAAACACCTTCCACCGCATTGAGACAACCTGTGTTTTGCCGCCCCCGCCGTCTGGCTCCCGAAAAACTAGCAGCCGCTAAACGAGAGTTCGAGTTCTTGTTAAGGCGGGTATATGCCGCCCTTCAAACAGCAACTGGGCAAGTCCATTGCATATGGTAGAAAAGAGTGACGGCACGTGGCGGCCATGCGGGGACTATCGGGCACTTAATGCCCAAACGATACCAGACCGCTATCCTTTACCATATCTCAGCGATTTTACGAATGGTTTACGTGGGAAAACGATTTTTTCTAAGATTGATCTGCAGAAGGCATTTCATCAAGTGAAAATACACCCCGATGACGTAGCCAAAACCGCAATCACAACGCCATTTGGTTTGTATGAATTTTTATTTATGACATTCGGTCTATGCAACGCCGCACAGACTTTTCAGCGGCTGATTAATGAAGTGTTGCGCGGGTTCGACTTTGTTTTCCCGTATATAGACGACATCTTCGTTGCATCGTCTTCAGTTGCACAACATCGTGAACATCTTCGGCAAGTTTTCCAGCGTTTGCGCGAATACAACCTCGCTATCAATCTAAAAAAATGCGAATTCGGTAAAAACCAGCTCGAGTTCCTCGGTCATTTCGTAACCGCTGAAGGAATAAAACCCTTACAACACAAGGTGGAGGCCATAAAAAGCTTCCCGAAGCCATCCGTGGCGATGGAATTAAAGAGATTTCTCGCCATGTTGAATTTTTATAGAAAGTTCTTGCCACACGCCGCAGAGTACCAATCACCGCTACAGAAACTAATCATCGGCAACAAAAAAAAACGACAGTCGACCAATAATTTGGACTCCCGAAGCTGAAAACGCGTTTGAAAAATGTAAGGCCGAACTGGCCAACGCCACGTTTATCGCACACCCCGCCGCCGATGCTGAACTAGCACTCCACGTCGACGCTTCCGATTTCACGGTTGGCGCTGCGTTACACCAAGTCATAGATGGTAATCTGCAGCCACTGGGGTTCTATTCAAAAAAGCTCACGACTGACCAGTGTAAATATAGCACCTACGACCGCGAGTTGACAGCCGTATACCAAGGAGTTTGCCACTTTAGGTATATGATAGAGGGACGAAGGTGCTATATAATCACAGATCATCGTCCTTTAGTACACGCCTTCAATCAAAAAATTGAAAAAACGCCGCCACGTCGAATGCGACAACTAGACTTCATTAGTCAGTTCACCACAGACATCCGGCATATGCCTGGAAAAGACAACGTGACAGCTAATTTTTTGTCAAGAATTCAGTCATTAAATGAAGCCGTTGACTACACAAAAATCGCTCGTGCACAGCAGGACGACGAGGAAATAAAAGCGCTGCAGGCAGGTACACAAAATTCTTCTCTAATTTTAAAACCTGTTTCCATACCAGGCAGCAGCTCACTTTTGATATGCGACACGTCAAGCTCAGCAGTTAGGCAATACATTCCAAAGCAATTTCGTGACCAGATTCTTTCCACCGTGCACAATTTATCTCATCCTGGGGTCCGTTCTACGTGTAAGCTTGTGACAAGCAGATTAGTTTGGTTAGGCGTTCGACAAGATGTCGCGCGGTTTGTACGCAACTGTGAACCGTGCCAACGTTCAAAAATCCAGCGACATACAAGGACACCCGTACTAAAATACGAACCCCCGAAGGAAAGGTTCGCACACATCAATATTGATATCGTTGGTCCATTTCCATGCATTACGACACCTCGATATATTTCGTTAAGTCTATAACTAATGATAATTCAATAAATATCGATAACTTGATACATTTCTTTAACATAACAAATTTCGTTAATCCCACACGTTTTTATAGCTTGATAACTATCCGTAAATTTGGACAACTAAGTTTCTGTGTCTATAAATTTCGACAACTCAGTAAATATTGATCAGTTTGAATAATTCGATACGTTGCGATAAGCATGGATAAATTTCGATAATTATAAACTTCGATGATTCGATAAATTTCAATAACCTTTATGGCTGATTTTATTTCGATTCCTATCGGAAAAATCAACTCTTTTAACCTAATTCTTATGTATTTCTCATTGTCTCCATTTTCGCCTTTATCTCAATTTTCGTCTTTATGTTCACTTTTGAATTTTTTTGTCTTCATCGTTATCACTTGTTTCTTCATCTTCATATTTATCTTTATTACAAAGTTTAATTTCAAATACGAAGTAAAACAAAATGCGAAACAGCTTAAATTGAACAGGTTGCAAAAACAACCATACACAAATATTGAAATTTTTAAACGACGATTTTCAACCAATTTCGAAACTATAAAAACTCTCCTCATCTACAGAAAATTACCTTTCCAACGGTGTTTTTGGTTTTGAAATCGGTAACTTTACCTTGGTCTTCTTTTTTTTCTTTCACATCTTTGCTTATATCCTTTTCTGTTTCTATTCACGTAGATGAGATGAGGTGCGATGACGTGATAACATTTGACGTGATTTTATGTGATGTGATAGGATGTCATGTTATGTGTTGTCATATGCTCTGATGTCATGTCATATGATGTCATATCACATGATGTTATATCATGTGATGCCACGTCATGTAATGCCATGTCATGTCATACGATGTCATATTATGTGATGTCAAGTCATGTGATGTCATGCCATATAATGTGATGTCATATCATATAATGTCATGTCACGTGATATCGTGTGATGTGATGTCATGTAATGTGATCAGATCAGTGTATCGATAACCCTGTTGATAACTGTGTCGATAAAAATACCGATAACAATATCCATAAACATATAGAAAATACAACGGTTGTAAAATCGATTAATTCATCGATAAATATAACAATCATCAGTATCGATTATTGTACATATCGTTAACAATATAAATGACTAAATGGATAACAAAATCAACTATTTAATCGATTATTATACCGATAACAATGTCATTATTGTATCAATAACAATATCGATTATTATATTGATTATTATATCGAGTACAATAGCGGTTATTTCATCAATAACAGTATCGATAACAATATCGATTATTTTATCGATAGCAATATCGATTATTATATCGATAAAAATATCGAGTTTTACATTAAACTCCTGAGAACTACTTCCATGTGCATTATTCCCCTTGAATTTGACAATTAACTCCCAACCAACCAACTGCCGCTAAAGAAGTTTCACTTCATAAATTCAAGAAATGTTCTTACCCTTTCAGTTAACCTAACTCTTATGTATCTGTCATTGTCTCCATATTCGTCTTTATCTTCACTTTTGCCTTCTTTTTCTTTGACTTGATCGTTATCATTTATTTCTTCATCTTCATATTTATCTTTATTTCAAAGCTTAACCCTCTAACCGGTAAGAGTGCCTCAAGGCAAGGATTATAAAAATCACATTTTGCATATGAAGATGTAATTTTTCATTACGCAAGTAAGTTAGCGCTCTTTATCATATGTTTGATGACATTTCTTTCTCAAATTAGAATGTAATCCGACGGGCCGTTTGTCCTCTGTAATCCGTTTTTTGCGAACAGGTGGAGGAGAAGGTCGTGTTTTCGTATTAAAAAATTTCTGATTTTCAGCATCGAAAATTTTTATTTTGGAGACGTTCTTTTAACTCAAGAATTTTGTTCCCGTAAAGTTTTAGTCATAAGCTTCACGATTTTATATCTAAGGTGTTGAAAATAGTTGGATTTTATGTTCTATAGCAAAAAATCTAAGTGTGCCTCAAGGCACTCTTGCCGTTCGGCGCGAATTTTTTTACGCGTCGCATTTTTCTATTGCGCTTTAGTTATGGTGCTTTTTACCGGTAAGGTAAATACTTTTTATAAATTTTTCACCTGTTTTTCATAAAGTGTCTAAACAACAATATATGCAAATCGTTCCATGATGTCGCGTGAGAAATTGTCGAAGTTATCAGCCGAAGAAATTCTTGAATTTATGGATTCTGTGGAAACTAGTAGTATAGCCGATGCTACCGGACCAGCAGTTGTACCAACCAATGGTGGTTTGATTGGAAGTAAGAGTTTCTCTCACATCTTTGGAAACTTGATTTTACGTACTGATCGTATGGATTTTTTATTGCAGACATTGAATCAATAAACAGAGATTCTGCTGAACTCAGCAAAGTCATCTGGTGCAAAACAAACCTTAAACTTCATATAAATGAGGTGGCATTTCGTGGCTTACCTGAGCACACAAAAGCGCTCTCAAGACCGGCGCAATTATTTCTATATTTTTTCCCGAAAGAAATAATTGAAATGATTGTTTAAGAGACAAACCCGTATGCTCTAACTTAATCAGGATATAAACTTAAGATTCAATGTGAATGTCGATGATATCTGCCAGTACATCGGCATTCATTTATATATGTCGGTTTATCGCTCCCCTAATTTAGAGAGCTAGTTAATGAAGAATGCATTCGAACCCATTCGCAAAACGATGCCATTGAAACGGTTTGAAGTCAGTAATCGGACTTTAAAATAAATTTGTGTGGTAGAATCTGGAAAAAAATGTGGTAGATTTCCAAAAAATGTGGTAGATCTCAGGGTTTGGATCAAACTTTGTACCAAAATTAAAAATATTCTGCAAGGTTTCACCTAAATTGCAAACACTTTAAATAGAATCTAAAAGAAATTAATTATGGTATAACAAAGTGCAAGAATGAAGTAGCTAAAAATTGCGTTGAGTCTTAGTAATTTTTTTTCCTTGACAGTTTAAAGCCGTTCCTTCCATATCAACATATTTTTCGAACATATTTCGAAAGATTTCTGCAACCTTGCCAGCCAGCTTTCCTTTTTATCACATCACGATGTAGCGCGAACAAATTTGGCACGTTCCAGAAACCGCTACTTGCCGACTTTGAAAATTCTCAAGTATAAGTAAAGAACGCTTTAGAAACTTTAGATACACTGAAATTTGCTAATATTTTCACAAAAATCGCAGTTTTTACCATTTTCGCTATTAATTCTTTTTATAAATCATATATTTTGCAATTTAACACAATAAAACCACGTTTCCTGTCGAAAAATTTAATATTGAGGAAATTTACTAATTTACATTTTTAACACATTTTATCCTCACATTTTGCCTGTTGTTAGTGTTGGACAATTTTCGCTCTTAAAATTAACTAAAACTACTCAAAACCTCGAATATGTGGTAGATTTCAGACCTTGTGTTGTAGATGTGGTAGATGCTCAAAAAAGTTGCAGATCTACCACAATGTGGTAGAAGTTCGATCACTGTTTGAAGTCATAAAAAGATTCCCGTCGTTCCGATATGGGGATGGACGCAATGACCGCCGTTTTTATCATTTCATTGATACCTGAATTCCGAGAACAGATAGCTGCTGGTCTTGTGAGCTACACTCAAACGCGTTCGGTTGGTGGCCCATCTTCAACAAGTCAACCTTCTGAGTGTTGGCAGAAAATCTGTATATCATGTTGATGACGTTCGTTTCAATGGTAAAAATCAACTTCCTAAATGGCTCGAGAAAGTGGCAAAAAATGGCGCAAATTTTGTAAAAAGTCGCAAACTCAATGTATTTGCGAAGTATGCAATTTATATTTATTTGATCTGCGGCAAAAAATTGCTTTTTGGAATACCACTCAAAAAAGTAACACATTTTTCTAGATTCCATTGCACTGCTAAACTTTTTGGAATAAAACCGTTGGTACTTAATAAAATTTCTCTCTGTTCATATTTTTTGCTTTAACCGATATGAGTGCCTGGAGGCACTGTTTCTTTTATCTCACCTGGAAGTCAAACGAAGCGACAAAATGGTATATAGATGACGACATTGAGTTTATCATGCCCAAGTTATGGGAATTTTTTCCCAACCATTTCTGATCACGATTTCAAAGTTGCCGGTTTGAGGGTTAATTTCAAATGTGTAGTGAAACAACAGGCGAAACATGTCAAATTGAACATGTTGCAGCAACATCTATACACAATTAGAAATTGTTTAAACGACGGCTTTGGCCGTAATTTTCAACCAATTGTGAAACTATAAAAACTCTGCTCATCTACGGAAAAATGCCTTTCCAACGGTGTTCTTGGTTTTCGGTTCGGTAGAATCGCCAAACGAACTGAGACAAAATATATGTTAGCGTATTAATATATGTGACCTGGTCTACGGAAAGGGGGCTTAGGTGTCAAAAAATCAATTTTCACTTTTTGGTTGATTCGGATGGAAGATGAGATGCTTTTTCACGTGGTGAAAAGCAGAAAATCTTAACTTCCTTAGAAGTGTACTAAAAATGTAGAGAAAGAAGAGTAAAAATACGACAAAATATAATTTATTGGTAATGAACAAAATACATTGAATTATAAGCTATAAAGACATGATTATACACTAGAAAAACGTATTATGGGCCAAAAATAATAATGCTGAGTAGTTTATGTATTTTTCTTTGTTGTCGTTTTCCTTGTTCTCCATCTTAACAAAAGTTTGTTCGATCTTCTGCCTGAGATACACATACTTCGTCTTCATCATCATCGCTCTCTTCATAGTTTTCATCATCGTTTTCATCATCCTTTTCATGGAAATATTGTCCGTATACGGCACTGAACTCCTCATCAACACTCATGTTTCATTTCATGCGAAATACGAAGACGATAATCAACAGAAACAGTAAACGTCACTTCTTCAGTGTTACTTTTTTAAATGTTCCACACTAGCATCTTACACGATGAACTATAATAATATTCCGACCAACAACAACACTTACTGGACCAACAACAACACTTACTGGACGTCCGGCGCGGAGAACAATTAACGGGAAAATGAGAAACTGACGAAACGAGTTGCCTACTTTTAACAGCTTTTCACAGAAAACTAGTTTTCGCACGTAAGCTCCCTTTTCGTAGACCAGGTCACAATATAGATTAATAAAGATTGTTAAACCATTAAACGCAAACACCTTATTATTGATTCGAGTTTGAGTGTAACTCCAGATACACTAAATAAATATGCGTGTCTGTATGTCTGTACATACATATGTACATACATGTTAAATAATTCATTTGTTGTTGAAAATGTCGAAAAAAGGAGTCAACTGCAAAAAAATGCCGCCTTTATATACACACGTATCTTATGTATATGCATAGGTGCATATGTTTATATTTGTATATATGTAAATACATGCAACACATGTAGGCTTTAACAACTGGAACATCACACGAGCCAAGTAAATTGAAAATAAAACTGCGGGTATTATTTTATGTTAATCAGGTCAATGGCATTCGTTGGCGTTGAATATCACACGATATTTAAGTGAGTCTATGCATTTTGGGGGGGGTGAAATTTAAAGAGGCAAACATTTTGTATGAAATTCAATAGAAGTTCAGTAACTTTATCGAGTTTATACTGAACGTGAAATTTAGAAATCCTGCTAACAAATGATAAAGTTTGTGAGTGAGTGAGTATTTTCAAGAAGGTTGCACCTGTTTGGGAGTTCAAAATCAATTTAATTAACATGTGAAAATAAATATTTTCTATGGAAATCAAATCATGGAAATGTTTAAGTAAGCTATTTTTCAAACTAGTTTTGAAGAGGACTGCCACCTTTAAAAAAAACTCAAGTCAGTTAAATTAACAAATTTAATGAAATATATATTCCAATATACAATATTTCTAAGAGGGTTACCACCTGTTTAGGAGGTCAAAATCAATTTAATTATTAAGCCAAATTAAATATTTTATATTGGCATCAAACGAGAAAGGTTTGCAAAGCTCTATTTTGAAAATATTTTTGGGGAAGGTTGCCATCTGTCTAGAAATTCAAAATAAATTTAATTAACAAGTAAAATGAAATATTTTTACATGGTTATCAACCGAGGGAGGTTCAAGAAATCTTTATTTCGAAAACGGTTTTAAAGAGTGGAGCTACTTGCTTAGAAGTCCATTATTAATTTAATTAATGATAAAAAAAAATTTTTTGAGTGTTCTATTCACAAAATATTGGAAAATACTAAACAAGATTTCTTTAATTTTATGTTGAAGAAGCCGCACAACTGAAACGATTAGGCACCATTTTTAACAAGCACGTATGCCGACGGCGTCGACGGCAGTTCTCTATTTATTCTTTCTTCTCTTCTAAGCTCTTCTCTGGCAGTGTGTCGTCCTATTGCAAAGAAGCGCTCGGGGCCTATTGATGTTGTTTCTCTCTAGCAAGCCTGTCTGTCAGAGAAGGAAGAACCTATTGTTTTCTGCTAATAGGGTGTTTAGTTGAGACGAATCTTACAGTCAATTTTAGAGGTAATTAGTTGAATGGAAACTGCGTTCTTTGATCTTGGACCAAAGATGCCGGTCGCAATGCCCTCTGGAGTTTTTTTTAGCCGTCTGTGTACCAAATTAAAGGGTTCAGCTGGAAGTATATACGGATGTTAGTGTCGGTCCAACTTAGTTTATTCCCTAATTCTGTTTGGAAGTTTCTTCGATTCTGCTGAAGTCATCTCGAGGGAATTCGATTATGGGTATCTGTTCCCGGATAGATTCCATGTTACGAGATGATACTACATTCTCTCTACCCCACCGTTCCGTTTCTCCTGCAGGGCCGGTGCACATTGCGCCTGTGATGCGCAAACGCGAGGCGTTGTAGTTTCGTAAAAAGATCCAATTGGATACATTTTTAGACGAATTTTTGCGGGATACTTTTTTTTCGGGTCAGTATAAATGTGGATACTTTTTTAAATAGGCCAAAATTTTATATTTCCTATAAAGTTTTTTTCGTTCAAAAATCGATTTTCATTAAAGATGGTAGAAAGCATTACGTTTTCTGAACGTATAAAGAATCGCTACTTAAGCGTGAAATTAAAGCATTTTATTTTTTGTGAACGAAGCAATGAACATATGAAGAGATCTCACCAAAATAGGTATAAGCGCAATTGCTTTAATTAGCTTAAAGGATGCTTTAAGCAAGATCTTAATATATATATCGTCCTTTAAAGTACAAAACCGCGTATCAACAAAAAGCAAAACCGCATATGTGACGTTGCATAAATTATTTTCTAGAGAGTAAAAACACTTATATTTCAAAACGGTTCTCTTTTTTATAAAGCAATTGCATTTCTGGCTAGTATATTTCAGGACGAATGGATAAGGATTGAGCCAAGAGCTTGTGTGAGCAAATCCAATATTTGGCAGCAAATGTCAGTTACGTGGTTTTGCAGAATGACGATACGCGGTTTTGTACTTTCAACGACGATATGCATATGTATACAAAGTAAATTATACTCTTTCTGTAGTAATCTCTTTCATATCACATATTTTCATTTGTTAATTTAAAAAGAAAGAAGATTTCAATATAGTTTAAAAAACTAACTTTGATTTATTTAAGGAGACTTTTATGAATTTTACTGAAAAGACTCTAAAAAATGTTTATTTGCGCATATTAGGAGAGGTAACCAGTTTCCTCTTTTAATGTGTGCAAATTCGCACGCCGTGTAATAAAATTAATCATTGCCTGTTTACTCTTACATACCAAATTTGTCGCAAGAGCAAAATTACACATAACATGTTTAAAATAAAGTAATGTTTATTATTAGTAGGAAATGAGTAGTCCACATGCAAACAGCGTTATGTGATTTTATAATAGAAAGCCATAAATTTGAAAAAGCGACGACGACAACAAGTAACATTTAAATTGAATCTTTTTTATTATTACCTGAAAATTTGGATAAATAGGAGCCTTATAAAATTGTAACATAACATAACATGTCATAAGATAACATTAACAGTCTATACGACCTAAAGCAGCTTTCTAAGTTCATCAGAAGATTGATACTTTTGAAAGTTCATACATAAGTATGATAGCGACTTTTGGAAGAAGACAACATTTGAAGCTATTTTTCCAGAATATAAAAAGATTTTGCACTCTGTTGTTAGTGGACATGAAACTACTTTAAATACCGGTACGTAATCCGCCAAAAACTAAGAATCGAAAAAAATTTACATAGCGCACTTTGCAAGTTTGCAATTTTAAACATTCTATATATGTGTGGCCGCTGTGGTGTAGTGGTAAGCAGTGCGCGCTTCCACTCATCAGCACCTGGGTTCAAGCCCTGGTCAAAGCAACATCGCAAAAAAAAATATAGAAAAAGGTTTTTTCTTAACAGCGGTCGTCCCTCGGCAGGCAATGGCAAACCTCCGAGTGTATTTCTGCCATGAAAAACAGCTTCTCATAAAAATACAATCGGAGTCGGCGTAAAACTGTAGGTCCCTCCGCTTTGTGTGACAACAACAAGGCGCACGCCACAAGTCGGAGGAGAAGCTCGGCCAAACACTAACATATGTGTAAGCGCCAATCTATTATTATTATTTGCATGTTTGCAATTTTAAACATTCTATATATGGAGGATGGTTCCGTGCGCAGAAGTGGAAAACTTTTGACTGCCATTCACCTGGGAGTGGCCAGAAGCGATTCTTGTGCGTACGGTTCAAATCGCAGCTCACAACGTCCGGATATTTATATCCACGTATCCTCTGGGTAGCAACCAAACACCCGTTTGGGAGCGAGCTAAAGTGAGAAGGCGTAAAACTTCGCGTGCGCTGGGTTTGGGTCCCGCCACGTTAAAACCCCGCCCAATGAAAAGAAAAAAACAGCCTCGGATGAGACCCCCTTTTTCTGATGACGACCACGGCAAACGTATAAAGGACTATGATTTAAAGGTATGCACCTGGAATATCCGGACCCTTAATGGGGAAGGTGCCTCTGCCCGGCTGGTTGATGTCCTCGGGAAGACAAAGGCTGACATCACCGCCATCCAAGAAATGCGATGGACGGGGCAAGGTAAAGTAAGCGTGAAGCCTTGCGACGTCTACTACAGTTGCCACGTAAAGGAGCGCAAATTCGGTGTTGGATTCGTGGTAGGAGAGAGACTCCGTAGCCGAGTACTGGCGTTCACCCCGGTGGACGAACGTCTAGCCACAATCCGCATCGAAGCTAGATTCTTCAACATCTCGCTCATCTGCGCCCATGCCCCGACGGAAGAGAAGGATGAGGCGTCCAAGGATCTCTTCTATGAGCGCTTGGAACGTACATATGAGCGCTGCCCCCGACACGATGTCAAAATCGTGCTGGCGATTTTAATGCCAAGGTGGGCAAGGAAGGGATCTTTGGCGCCACCGTCGGAAAATTCAGCCTCCACGACGAAACGTCCGATAACGGACTGAGGCTGATCGATGGTAATATGTAGTACTAGGCTCCAGCATAAGAACATCCACCAAGCTACATGGCTGTCTCCAGATCGAAAAACGAGAAACCAAATCGATCATGTTGTGATAGACGGAAGGCATGCTACAAGCGTTTTGGACGTACGTACACTCCGAGTGTATTTCTGCCATGAAAAACAGCTTCTCATAAAAATACAATCGGAGTCGGCGTAAAACTGTAGGTCCCTCCGCGTTGTGTGACAACAACAAGGCGCACGCCACAAGTCGGAGGAGAAGCTCGGCCAAACACTAACATATGTGTAAGCGCCAATCTACCCCGCAAACATATTCTGAGCGTTCAGAATATATGAGTCCGAAGGGAGTCCTAGGTATGTAAGAAATATGAGTTTCAAAAACAAATTTTTTTTTACTCTTATATGAATCTTTTAGGACTCATATATGATCCAAGTTATGAGCCAGCACCTTGTGCCAAATAAAAACAATAAAGATTTGAAATTTATATCCAAACTTGTTTATACAGAAATTGAAAATAATTAGAAAACAATAAATGAACAAAATTTAGCTGCAGCTGCTTCTATTGCATGCATGGTGGAATTTGTATATGCACGTAAGTATGTATGCATGTTATTTGAAAGGATTTTTTGCTGAATGCTTTTGCAAATATAGTGCGTTCAACAAGACTCAAAGAACAACCTTAAATAAGAGTCCGAATTTAGTAATTTATGAGGCTGATTAGAGGCTCGAAAAGAGTCTGAAATGATTCATATATGAGGCCAATAATTGTTTTAAAAGAGTCCAAAATGAGCCGTATATTAGGCCAATAAGGGTCCAATATGACTCATATTGAGGCTTATTTGATGTATGAATTTAAGCTCACATAAGTCGACCTTCGGAGAAAGGGAAACACCCTCATATCGGACTCTTAAATGAGCTCATTATGAGCGTAATGGCTCCGAAATAGGACTCCTTAAAGACTCATTTATGACTCCAAATGTTTGCTGGGTATTATTATTATTATATATGTGTATTTATGTGTATATTCTAAAGATCTCAAGTTCAAAATCAAATACTGAACATCTTATACGTATATTTATACAGATTCTTGTTGAAAAATAGATACTTTTCAGTAGTAGTTTTACATGCTCTTTTAAGAGTGTACTTGCTATTTATTATATTTACTTTGCAAAATACTTATGCACAAAAAATGTACTTTATAAATTGAAATTACAAATGTTTGATTTTATGCACATGTATTCCAAGTTCTTAGGATGGGTTCAATTATGTCTTTTTCATGAAAATGTTTGGTTTTCTTACCAATTATGAGATGTATAGGTCAGGGGTACATTTTCTTGAGACGGCACGGCAACGCTGTTGACAACGACTGTTACAACAACGACGGTTATACGACGACTACCCGACTGGTAACTCAAATTCATCTTATGTACCTGTTTCAGTGTCATTGAGCAAGGCGAAGAAATGTTTCCACTATTTTTTATGAGCACTTTACGGACATGGGCCACTAGGTCGTTGTGATTGTTCTTACAGAAGTTTTTCCTAGTTTTGCAGCCTGCCTTGAGCCGGCTTACTTTCATGGCGTGACATTTGTCGTTCTTTTTCTTCGGTGTCATAGATAAGATCAGTCAAGCCCAAAGCCTGTACCACGCGAGGAAGCTCGGTAAAGTTTTTTGTACATTTTATTCAGACGCGCAAAAGCTCTCTACGGTCGCAAGAAGAGGAAACAGTGAATTCTTATCTAAGGCAGTCCCCTTTAGTCAACAAAAAATTGTTCCGCTTTGACACTAGGAGCCATCCAATCCATGGAGATAGTTTCAGCAGCACTTGAGTAAACAAATATCAACAATGTCAACTCAAGCGACAATTGCAACTTGTGAACCAACTAAAAATAAAAACAACAATACCCGTAATATCCCACAAAACAAATGTTTTTTCTACTTCTACAAGATATTAAATATTACGGTGAGTGAACATCAAGCTACACAGCTATTGGCTAGCTAGCTGAAAGCTATGACACTACCGATGCCAATAAGAAAAACAAGCATGCAATATCCCTAATAATCCTGGTGACTGTTACATGCTCGTACACAAACATACGCACGCTTGCATAAATATAACTGAGCGTCGCACAGTGGTACAGCCCCATAAATTTTTTGAAAAAAATTTGGGGACGGCGTTGAACCTTAATTTTCCGTATGCAACATTTATGGACCTAAATAAAGAAAAAAAAAATTGGCCTGATCGATTTGTTTAAAGCATGCCTCCCATATAAACCTAACCTCAAAAATGCCTTAAATGGCCATGAAAAGTGCACCGACGATTATATTACTCCGAAGTTTTGTTCATATGTTTATAATAATATTGTATGTGAACTCCAAAACAATTGGCGTAATCTTTTTATTTTAAAGCATACCTCCTATATAAACCTAACCCCAAAAACGCCTTGAAAAGGCTATAAAAACGGACCGATGAACATATCATTCCCAAATTGTCCCCATATATTATTAATAAAATTATAACTAAATATATCAAAAATGAGAGTAATCGATTTATTTAATACTTACCTCCCACTCAAACTTAACCTCAAAAAGGCCTTAAAAATACCATAAAAGTAATATATATGAGCCAGTTTTTTTGACGCGCATAACTCGAAAATTAATGCATGGAATCGAATGCAGTTATCACAGATGTCTTGCTAGAGGTCTAACTTAAAATATAGAGTAAAGAAAAATTAGAGAGTTGCCACCTGTTTGAAAATTGCAGTTGAAGTAAACCTGCTGGAAATTTTGAATTTAATTTAATTGATAAGATAAATTAAATATTTAAATGTGTGTATCAAACTAAAGAGGTTTAGGAAAGTTTTCTGCTGGAAATATTTTTCACGCGGTTGCCACATGTTTTTAAAATTGTATTCAATTAAATTGATAAAATAATTGATATATTACAATACGGGTATTAAAATAAAGAGTTTTAACAAAGTTTACTGGCGGAAATATTTTATAAGAGTGTTGCCACCCATCTGAAACCCTTAATTCAGATATTGAACTAGTTCACGTTTGAAGAAAGGTCACGATACGTAGACTCAACTCGTTAAGACTATAAATTAAATTCCTATCAGAAAGTCAATACTTTACCAACTTTCTAAATATCTTCGAAAATATATTAACTAACACCCAATTTTTTTTGAAAATCTCACTATTTTATTGTTTATGAATGAGGCCATAAGAGTCTTGGGAGGGAGTACAAAAATACTTTTAAAGGGCAGTGAAGCACGCCGGGTGTTTGCTAGTTTTGTATAAAATTTTCAATTTCGTAGAAAGTTATAATGAATTTTTCATATTCAAATAAAAAATTTATAAGCCTAAGCCATCCAAATAAAAAAATTGAATGTTCAAAAAAAAAACTTAATTTTTTCCGCCGGCATCCCATTGTGCGTCGCACTGCAGGCGCAGTCTAGAGTTGCCTTGCCCTCTCTAAGCGTAGCGCCTGCAAGTAAATCGCTGTGCGAAAAAATATTTGAAATAAAATATAAACACACACATGCAAGGGAGGGGAAGAATAAAAATAATTGCAAGAAAAACAACAACAAACACAACAACATGCAAACAGGAGGAATATGTATGTTGTTGCTAGTGCTGCTGCCGCCGTTGCATTGTCTCACCTAAGTAAACAAAATGATGTGCGTATGTTTGTCATCCATGCTGCATTGTCCTTGCCTTGCTGCTGATGTTGTTCTTATTTTAGTTGCATAGTTCAGTTGTCATCAGTTGCATGCCTCTTTGCCTATTTTAACGTGCTTGGCTATTGTTTTTGTTTTTTTTTTTGGTTTTGTTGTAATTCAATTTGTTTTTTGCTGGCATCCGTTTTTTGAATTATTTATTTTCATTTCTGTGTTGACAATTTTGTTGCTGATACTAACCTCAGTCACTCCTCCCTCCCTGCTGCACTTTCCAACCGTTTCCCTTTCGGCAGTCGCGTTGTTGTTTTGTTTCGTTTTTTGTTTTTTGTTTGTGTTTTTTACTTGTACTTGTATATTCAAGTTTACCTTTGCGCAATTCGCTTTTAATTCAGTTGTCCACAATATGTACTTAATGTGTATTTGTAAATCTGTGGCATGTTGCATGTTGCATGTTTGAATGATTATGTGTTTTTTTCGTGATTTTTTGTAATCATTCCCTTATTGAAATATGTACATGAACACAGGCAGGTACGAGTGTTTGTGCCAGTTTGTTTGCTTATAAGTCCACAAAGATGGCTGAAAACTTGTTTCTCACTGACATCTGCAATCATTTATGAAGCCACCAACCACTTTCAGCGACAAAAAAAAAGTAAAAAAGCAATGAGACATATAAATATGTATGTATAGAAATATTGTTGTACATGCTGAAAATTATGGGTGCGACCTTGCAACGGATGCGCCTACCCTTTGTATTATTAATTTTTTTTTCATCGCAGATTTGAAGTGCACTCAAGCGTATGCGATTTAAAATAGAAGGAAGCTAGATGCGATTTGGTTTTTTTTTTACTTAATATGAATATTCGAATGTGTGAAATATATGTATATGTACATTAGGGCGGAGTAATTTAATTTCGGAAAAAGTGTGTGGCATATTCGAATGCTACGTTCGACTCTAAGCAAAAATGGTGAACAAACTATATACCAAAAATTTCGTTTGACCCTCCCAATTTTTAAAAGAAAAATCAGTGTATTGTAATTTTCTCTAAACGAAATTAGTTTTTCATTTACAAATTTTGTATTTTCTTCATACAATGGACTACGTCAAACGTCATTTTTGGTATATAGTTTGTTGGCCATTTTTGCTTAGATTTAATCGTAGAATTTGAATTTGCTATACACTTTCATCGAAAATTGCTCCGCCCTAATGTACATATATGATAAAGGATGACATGTGGGATGTAGGAAGAGGGGAACCTCCGAGCCCGGGCTTTTTAAGGGGCCTGAAATATCAGAACCATAACTTGGTATAGTTTTGTTGCCACCAACTAAGGAATTTAGCAAAATATGTTCGAAAATTTTTGTTTATATGGAAGAAAGTGCCCAACACCAACAACAAAACAAAAAATTATCAAAAATAAACGGGATTTTTCAGAATTTGCAAATCTACACATTATTATACAAAACTGCATACCCAATAAGTTTCTAAAAATTTTTAATAAACACTTTAAATCTTTAAGATATATTTTTTAATGGTTAAATTTTCCTAAATTGTGCGAAAAGTTTTAAACTTTGATAAGTCAGGTTTATGTTATAGAATCTACTAAATTTTTATAAACAAAATTTATGACGTAAAAGATTAGAGCCATTCATCAAAACGCGTAAATGCCTAAAAGAAGTATTTAAATATGTGCAGCAAACGAATGTGATGAAAAAACGTATTATTTTAAAGAGGGCTGCCACCTGTTTAAAAGTCAAAACCTCTTTTTCCATAAGTTCAATAAAGTATTGCAATATGGGCGTCTATCGAAAGAAGTAGAAGAAAGCCTTTTTTCGAAAATATTTTTAAAAAGGGTTGTCACCTGTTCAAAACTCAAATAAAATTCAAACAATAAATTAAATGAAACATTATAAAATAATGTCAAGTTAGGAAAAGAAGCTTAAGATGGCTTAGTTTCGAAATCATTTTTTGTAAAGGGTCTATCTAGCTTTGGTTAAATAAAAAACTGGGTATTAAATATTATTGGAAGTCTCCTGAAGAGAATGCAAGACTTCTACGAAAACCGATCTTAAAGCATCATCAATATGTTTGGCCATCATTCTAATGTTTAAAGTGTTAAGAGAACCTTATACTTAATTTATGATTGATATCCTGCGATCTAAAGTTTTTCTCTTGCCTGCCCAGATTGATGCGTACTAAAAAATTCATAAAAAAATTCAAAAAAATGTGAAAAACTAGTTTGTATTTGATGACGCCGATTTGTCTCCCACGACCACTTCAACTATTCACTCAAAAATACACACATATTTGGTTGTTGTTGTTGTCAGTATTGCCGGATCATTAGAAAGAAGTTCTTCGTTTCCTTTTCGTTTATAATTTCCAAACCAATTTTTTTTTTGGTTTTTTTACTTTTGTTTTATTCACATTTGATCCCCTATCAACACAACTCATCAATCATCAAATCACGCACACTTTCATACAACCTATTTTACATGTGCCAGTATATGTGACCTGGTCTACGAAAAGGGAGCTTACGTGCGAAAACTAGTTTTCTGTGAAAAAGCTGTTAAAAGTAAGCAACTCGTTTCGTCAGTTTCTCATTATCTCGTTAATTGTTCTCCGCGCCGGACGTCCAGTAAGTGTTGTTGTTGGTCCAGTAAGTGTTGTTGTTGGTCCAGTAAGTGTTGTTGTTGGTCGGAATATTATTATAGTTCATCGTGTAAGTTGCTAGTGTGGAACATTTAAAAAAGTAACACTGAAGAAGTGACGTTTACTGTTTCTGTTGATTATCGTCTTCGCATTTCGCATGAAATGAAACATGAGTGTTTCTACTTACCGGGCACACTAAGTTCGCGCCTGATCGTTACTTCGGTATTTTCAAAAGTAAGTATGCCGTCAGTAACATCGACACGTATGCAGATTTACTGCAGTGTGTCGAGGCATCATCACCTGGGGGTTATAATAAAGCTGTATCGGCTGAAAAAGTCTGGTATGAATGGGACAGCTATTTTAAACCACTGTACAAGTCGCTTGTTGGAATAACGCAATTCCATCATTTCATAATCTCTACAGATTGTGTAAAAACAAAGAAATTCGCAGACAGTGAAGAAGTGCAGTCCTTTAAGCTTCTATTAAAACCTATCGATCCTGAAATGCCGAAAGTTATACAACCAGCCGGTTTATCTTTTGAACGTCAGTGGTACATCTATCACAATCTTCGCAGCTTAGTTTCGGATATATCTAAAGTAGATATTGTGGCTCCATTGCCGAAAGATTTGCCATCGAAGAAACGGAAGGCAAAAACTAGTGAAGATGTTCTCAAACCAGACGAGGAACCAGGTCCATCTTCCTCAGGATCAACACGTAAAAAGAGAAAGGAAAACGACAACAAAGAAAAATACATAAACTACTCAGCATTATTATTTTTGGCCCATAATACGTTTTTCTAGTGTATAATCATGTCTTTATAGCTTATAATTCAATGTATTTTGTTCATTACCATAAATTATATTTTGTCGTATTTTTACTCTTTTTTCTCTACATTTTTAGTACACTTCTAAGCAAGTTAGGATTTTCTGCTTTTCACCACGTGAAAAAGCATCTCATCTTCCATCCGAATCAACCAAAAAATGAAAATTGATTTTTTGACACCTAAGCCCCCTTTTCGTAGACCAGGTCACATATATGTATGTACTTATGTAAGTATGTATTCTCTTGGTTGGATACCCATAAGCGGGATTACATATGTATGTAGCATTATGAAGATTTTTCTTTAGTTTTACATTTTTATGTACATACATAATACATTATTTTCCATATGCTTTCCCTGCCTTCTATTCCTGCCTCTTTCTAAGTATTTTCACTCAAATTAAGTAAAATGGTACTTCATTTTTTATTACGGACATCATTAAAAGTTTTTAGAATAAATAATTAGAAATGCTTACAATATTAATGTAGGTATGCATGCACACACATAAACCTATGCACATAAATACATACCCTGCAGGGAAACCGCGGACTAGTGAATCAAATTTCTAGTTCCGTACTAGGTCTTTATCGCCAAAAAGGAACTAGGCCGTTAGGAAGTAGATCACCACCAATCCAAAATCGGCGAAAAGTGGTACTTTTAAGAAACTAATTTTTTCAGTTTTTTTCACTACAAATCTATATCTAAAGTGACGAATTTAGAAATGGTTCGGAACTATAGAAAAATGGATGCAGAACGAACTAGATCCTATTTGTCGAATTTAGAACTATTTCGGAACTATCGAATAAGGGATGCAGCGGGGGGCTTGTTTACTTTACATAGATATGTGTTCGGCGGCTTTTTCGTTCAAATACGCTTCTATTCTGTGCTTCGCAGATGCTATTTCATAGTTTGGTAATACAAAACAAAGCTTTGTGTTAACATATTAACATCTTGGGGCCGTCTGGAATCTAACCCATAACAGCGAGCACCTCTGGAAAGTCAGCTACAGCAAGATATGTAAACGTGCATTTCTTACAATCATTCAAACAAATTTAATTTCAAATTAAAAAAACGTTTCTTTGAAAATAATGTAAAATCGCACACGGAAGAACCGAAAAGATTGAAAATCATGATACTTTTTTCTTTCGTCTGTCGATTTTAGAACTGTTACTGATTTTAGAACTATAGAATTTAGGACTAGTTCGGAACTATCGAAAAAGGGATGCAGCGGGGGGCAATTGACACTTCCTAGGACATCGCCATGTTAAATTCGCCAGTTGCTTGCATGCAAAAGAGATTTATCGCGAACCAGTACTGGGTCTAAATGTACTAGAAGCGCCCCAGTTCAGAACTAGAGATTTTCCCCACAGGGTATCTGCATACATACATACATATGCAAGTATGAAAGTATTTAAGTTTTTTTGAACCCAAACGGATTTTCCGAACGACGAGTGAACTTGAAAGGTTTTTATGGTGCGGCAAATGGTGACATTTTTTGGAATTGTTGTTGTTGCTTCTATTTTGTTTATATCATAGCCGGTGTCAGTGTCAATGTCATTGTCGTGCTAGCAGTTGTTGCCACCATTGTTCATCCGTACATACTACATATGTTTATGGGGCGTTCCATACCAAAATGGACGGGGTTCACACTGCATGTGTTTGATTTGTTTCAAATTTTTAGGGTTGATGGATAAACATAAATAATAAATAAATATGAAATTTGAGCTTGATTAATACATTTTTAAAAGCTTTTTTAAACAATTTTTTTTTCATAAAAATTTTTTCACATACAAATTTTTTCATGAAAAAAATTAGTTTTTGAAAATATGCCAATTCAAAAAAAGTTTAAAAATATCACAATGGTAGCTCTAAGTATTGCGCAATATTTAAGTGTAGTATTATGGGATGCACTCTACAATAATTTGACTTATGAATTTTTTTTAACACCGAAGTTGAGTAAAATGAGTACATTACGAATTAACTAATGTAGAATTTTTTTGAGTATGCAGTAAATTTGTAATGTATTCAGTTTACTCAACTTCTTGAGATGGCATATTTTCAAAAAGTAAATTTTTTTTTATAAAAAACTTTGTATGTGAAAAATTTTGAAAGAATAAAATTCAAAAATATATCTTTTCATAGAGAATTTTGATGTGTATATGTGTGATTTTTTCCCAATTTTTTTCCTCGCCCTGTTCTCGAGATATTTGGAAAACTATTAAATCGATTTTTTTTTGTTTTTGTGCTGCAAAGTTTTTAAAAATGTATAAATCAAGCTCAAATTTCATATTTATTAATTATTTGTGTTTATCCATCAACCAGAGCTGTGTAATGATTGAATCAATTGAGTGTGCATTCTCATTTTTTTTCGTTTCAGAAATGTGATTGTTTGATTTAAAAAATTTAACAACCACTCTTGAGATTGGTTACAAATTGTAAACACAAAATATGTAGTGTGTTATGGAATGGTTGACACCCATTCACATAGAGAATGTGAATGCAAAAAGAGAACTCAATCATGTATGATTGGACGTTTATGGGAATGCAATCTGTCAATATCATTCAGTACTAATACTATTTGTTGTATCAGGGTTGAAATTTTTGTACTCAAAATGTGAAACCAGAAGATTGCCATCTCCCTCAAAATAAGTAAACAAATAAATATTTGGTGCTAAAATATTTTTCTAAGTGTTTGGCCGAACTTCTGCTCAAAATTGAGGCATGAGTTCTGATTTTATAAGAAGAGTTTTCAAGGCAGAAATATACTCGAAGATTTGCCATTGCGTGCCGAAGGACGACTGCTATTTTGGGTTATGATCTGACCAGGTATTTAACCATGGTCCTATGGAGTGGAAGTACGCACATGTAATCACTCTGCTACGGCGGCCGCCGTAAGTACATGCTATGCATATCGTCGTTTAAAGTACAAAACCGCGTATCAAGAAATTGCAAAACCCCGTAATTGCATAAATTATTTTCTATAGAGTAAAGTCACCCATATTTCAAAATGGTTATCTTTTTTATAAAGCAAACGTATTTCTGGCTAATATATTTCAGGACGAATGGATAAGAATTGACCCAAGAGCTTTTGTGAGCAAATCCAATTTTTGGCAGCCAATGTCAGTCACACGGTTTTGCAGAATGACGATACGCGGTTTTGTACTTTAAACGACGATATATATGTACACATATTAGATTATTTATTCTCAAAATGCATGAAATCTATAGTATGCTTGCAAACAATTAATAACATTTTGTGATAAACAGTTTTACAAATGTATTTGCACTTCGAATTTGTATTTTAATAAAGTATTAATTAAATAAATTATTATTGTAAATTATTATTTTAATAAATAGATATAAAGATATTTATACTTGGCAACTCTTGGACTTTTCTTCATTTGTAACAAATGACAGATGTATACAAAATAAAAAAATAATTGTATTTCATTGTCAAATTTAAAGCAAACGGGCGTTCTTTACAAAAAAATGTAGTTAGGGATCGAATTGCGCATATTTTTTTTACAATATCAAGTGCCCACAAGAAGTGTTAAACCCATAAATAGCTTAAAAAACGCTTTCGAAAATTCGAAACGAGAGTGAAGTTCAGTGTTCAATTGTGATCGAAATTGCAGGCAAAATTTGTGCGTATGTAATTAATGTTTTACTTATTTTAAGAAATGTTGCCCCTTGTCATTAAAAATAAGCAAACCAAGACCCCCGCGTCCCACTGGTTACATAATACTTGAATAGCCCCTTAATTAACATGTGTTTGTTTTGAGAACGCACGGCCAGTTAAACAGGCATGTCTGAATCGATTTCCTTCATCATTCTTAGCTATTTGATGTGCATTTTTATTGTTATGTGTTGCAAACAGACATTTTAGGAACTAAATGGGTTCTAATTTATGTACTCAAGCGCACTTATTTTTAACAGTTTCCAGTTTATGTAATATTAATCAAAACAGCTTTTATTTATTTTATGTATTATGTGATTTCTGGAAGCGTTGAATACAAAAAAGGGCTGTGACTGGGTTTATGTAATTTGAAATTGTGTTGATGATTACTAATAATAATAGAAAGGCGCTTACATATCGACACAACTAAAAATTTCATATATTTCAGTAGAGCCAATTAAAGATTTTTTGTTTCGTAATTTAGCAATAATATGTCTTGGAACGTAATTATTCCGGATTATATGCAGTCATACTGTAAGCTTTCAAATTATGTATTTTTCTAAACCTGAAATTTTGAATTGCGCCGTTATTGCAGAGGACCATCGACATATGTTAGTGTTTGGCCCAGCTACTCCTCCGATTGTGGCATGCGTCTTGATGTTGTCGCACAAAGGGAAGGGACCTACAGTTTTACGCCGACTCCTGCCGGGGGCCGACCACTATTACAAAAAACATTTTCTTTTTTTTGTTGGCCGGAACTGGGCTCGGACGCTCACCCTGCGGAATGGTAGTGCGCACTTCTAACCACTACACCACAGCGATCGCTTAATTAATTTTAATCATTAATCGCGATTAACCATTTATTCGTTAATTTTTAGTCATTCATAGACTAACATTTTGTCGACAATACTCGCATAAGATAGTCCCAAATTTTCACAAAAGAGAAAAGTGATTTTCTTCAAAACTTTTGAATGACGTCTTGACTGAACTTACTAATTCGGAATTTCTACTATTACTTATAGAGTAGGCTATTCATAAAGTCTGGGTAATGAAATAAAAATTTTTCTATTTAAGTTCCATAAATATAAGGAGACTTTTATTGTTTAATTTATTTTTTGCACATAAACTTGTATCTTGAACTTCTTTTTCCAAAAAGTGAGGATGTCAAAATTTCAATAGATATCGGATGTACGGTAATTTTCCAAAGAGATCTCCTAATGGATAAGTTCATGAAAATTGTTCCAAACGAAAACTTAAAATTGATAAAAAAAATAATAACTAAATTTAACTAATTTATATTAGAGGTTTGAAGTTTATCCCACTGTAAGTATGAAATCTTCAGCTATGTGTTTCCATTGTCACTTTTTCGTAGCATATCAACAGCCTGACAATTAAGAAGATTGTAACTTTTCATGCTACCATACGCAATATCTTAAATCCTTCAAATTTTATTATTAACCTTTTGTTTGTTAAAAATATTTTCTTCTTAGATTCGAAACTTGATCCAGCAAAATTGCCTTTGTTTTTGACTAAGAGATGCTCAATAAGCTCAGAATTGTAGTTCTCATTTGCATACATAACAATAAATTATTAATTTTTGTTTCACACCAACTCCAATATTGAATAGTAAAATATATTTTAATCTTACCCAAATAAACAACGATTTAGTTCAATCGTCAACCACATATAGAGTATAGGGTGGTAATGTGTTAAAGTTTTAAAGTTTTTAAACGTAAAATGACGACTAATACCTTTTTAAGCGTTTTATAATTTAACCAAAACTCATTAGCATCCACTCAAGCAAGGAATTATTTACTTTTCAACATGCATTAGCAGAGTGCACTTCTATTTTGTTTACAATTTGGTTGTCAAACACACTACATCGGATCTTTTGACACATTTACCAGAATTTACCACCAGGTAGCTTCTGACAAAGAGATGACCTTACCTACTCTCTTATTTGTCCTCTCAGTTGCCAGAAAACCATGTACGATTTCCGGTAAAATCTGGAAATTCTGCTAAAAAATGTTAATTTCGGACTCATGCGGGTTTACAACTAAATAATATTGGGAATACTTTTGAGGTGTTTGAAGAGGGTTGCGACCTGTTTGAAACTAAATTTATTTATAATAATCATATTTTGGCCTTGACACTTTTGCTAAGTTTTGGCCGAGCTTCTCCTCCGATTTGTAGCGTGCGCCTTTGCTGTCACACAAATGGGAGGGACCTACAAACTTACGTCGACGCCGAACGGCGATACAATTTTTATGATGAGCTATTTTTTTATTAGACACTTAGATTTTTAAAATATTTTCACTAAAATTGTATCAACCTAAATGTAAAGCTTATGCGAAGTAGTTATCTAATTTAATGTAAATTTTAAACAATTTCAAGATAAAACATGAGTTATATTTAAAATGATGAGCTATTTTTTATTAGACACTTAGATTTTTTAAATATTTTCACTAAAATTTTATCAACCTAAATGTAAAGCTTATGCG
>NW_023458555.1:105919485-105919621 GCF_013731165.1 Rhagoletis pomonella | reverse complement strand
TGTAAATTTTAAACAATTTCAAGATAAAACATGAGTTATATTTAAAACATAAATGTTAATAAAACTGTTTTATATATAATCCCAAACATATGATATAAAATCCCCTCTACCAAAAAACTTAAATTGGGTAACGCCG
>NW_023458555.1:105917036-105919385 GCF_013731165.1 Rhagoletis pomonella | reverse complement strand
ATGACGTAGCCAAAACCGCAATCACAACGCCATTTGGTTTGTATGAAATTTTACTTATGACATTCGGTCTATGCAACGCCGCACAGACTTTTCAGCGGCTGATTAATGAAGTGTTGCGCGGGTTCGACTTTGTTTTCCCGTATATAGACGATATCTTCGTTGCAACGTCTTCAGTTGCACAACATCGTGAACATCTTCGGCAAGTTTTCCAGCGTTTGCGCGAATACAACCTCGCTATCAATCTAAAAAAATGCGAATTCGGTAAAAACCGAGTTCCTGGGTCATTTCGTAAACGCTGAAGGAACAAAACCCTTACAACACAAGGTGGAGGCCATAAAAAGCTTCCCGAAGCCATCCGTGGCGATGGAATTGAAGAGATTTCTCGCCATGTTGAATTTTTATAGGAAGTTCTTGCCACACGCCGCAGAGTACCAATCAGCGCTACAGAAACTAATCATCGGCAATAAAAAAAAACGACAGTCGACCAATAATTTGGACTCTCGAAGCTGAAAACGCGTTTGAAAAATGTAAGGCCGAACTGGCCAACGCCACGATTATCGCACACCCCGCCGCCGATGCTGAACTAGCACTCCACGTCGACGCTTCCGATTTCGCGGTTGGCGCTGCGTTACACCAAGTCATAGATGGTAATCTGCAGCCACTGGGGTTCTATTCAAAAAAGCTCACGACTGCCCAGTGTAAATATACCACCTACGACCGCGAGTTGACAGCCGTTTACCAAGGGGTTTGCCACTTTAGGTATATGATAGAGGGACGAAGGTGCTCTATAATCACAGATCATCGCCCTTTAGTATACGCCTTCAATAAAAAAATTGAAAAAGCACCGCCACGTCGAATGCGACAACTAGACTTCATTAGTCAGTTCATCACAGACATCCGGTATATGCCTGGAAAAGACAACGTGACAGCTGATTTTTTGTCAAGAATTCAGTCATTAAATGAAGCCGTTGACTACACAAAAATCGCTCGTGCACAGCAGGACGACGAGGATATAAAAGCGCTGCAGGCAGGTACACAAAATTCTTCTCTAAAACCTGTTTCCATACCAGGCAGCAGCTCACTTTTGATATGCGACACGTCAAGCTCAGCAGTTAGGCAATACATTCCAAAGCAATTTCGTGACCAGATTCTTTCCACTGTGCACAATTTATCTCATCCTGGGGTCCGTTCTACGTGTAAGCTTGTGACAAGCAGATTTGTTTGGTTAGGCGTTCGACAAGATATCGCGCGGTTTGTACGCAACTGTGAACCGTGCCAACGTTCAAAAATCCAGCGACATAGAAGGACACCCGTACTAAAATACGTACCCCCGAAGGAAAGGTTCGCACACATCAATATTGATATCGTTGGTCCATTTCCTTTATGCGAAGGACAACGATATTGTTTGACAGTCATAGACCGGTACACTCGATGGCCAGAAGCTGTGCCTATGCCCGATATGTGTGCGGAAACCGTGGTCAAAGCACTCGTTTGTAACTGGATAGCGAGATTTGGAGTTCCAGCTCGCATAACGTCTGATCGAGGCAGACAGTTTGAGTCTGCTGTATTTACCGAGCTAATGAGAGTTATCGGTGCGAGTCATTTACGCACGACTCCGTACCACCCCCAGGTGAATGGAATCGTCGAACGGTTTCATAGAACCTTGAAAGCCGCGGTTCTATCCCGCGATGCCAACAAGTGGATATACAACTTACCTTCAATTTTGTTAAGTTTGCGCGTCGTTTTTAAGCCGAATTTGAACGCTTCACCAGCCGAACTGGTATACGGAACTACTCTCAGAATTCCAGGGGAGTTTTTCCTTAGCAGACGAATGACCGACCCATCTTCCGAAGCAGTTTCGAAATTTCGTGAATCTATGCAGAGATTGGTACCCACTGATACCACATATCACACTTCACCACCCGTCTTTGTCAGCCAACATCTTGCATCGGCGAGTCATGTTTTTGTACGCAACGACGCTGTTCGACCTTCGCTTACGCATCCGTACGATGGCCCATACCCGGTAATACAACGTTCGTCCAAATACTTCACTATTGTTATTAGAGGTCGACAGGTGAACATAAACATCGATCGGCTCAAGGCAGCTTTTACTGCAAACCTAGATTCAAAAGATCAGCATCGAAGTAATTCGACGAAACCTACCCGTACAAACCGTCGAGTAAAATTTTCCGAACATAAGGTAGATTCCGTCTAGAAGGGGAGTACTGTGGCAGCATTGCACATTTAAAGAAAATTATTTAAATTCGATATATTGTACGTAGCAGGTACAAGTTCAGTGATCGACGTGATTTCTGGCACCACAAGTAAAGCCTATCAATATCAGTTTGA
>NW_023458555.1:105915634-105916936 GCF_013731165.1 Rhagoletis pomonella | reverse complement strand
ACATCAGGACAACCTGTGTTTTGCCGCCCCCGCCATCTGGCTCCCGATAAACTAGCAGCCGCTAAACGAGAGTTCGAGTTCTTGTTAAAGGCCGGTATATGCCGCCCTTCAAACAGCAACTGGGCAAGTCCATTGCATATGGTAGAAAAGAGTGACGGCACGTGGCGGCCATGCTGGGACTATCGGGCACTTAATGCCCAAACGATACAAGACCGCCATCCTTTACCATATCTCAGCGATTTTACGAATGGTTTACGTGGGAAAACGATTTTTTCTAAGATTGATCTGCAGAAGGCATTTCATCAAGTGAAAATACACCCCGATGACGTGGCCAAAACCGAAATCACAACGCCATTTGGTTTGAATGAATTTTTATTTATGACATTCGTTCTATGCAACGCCGCACAGACTTTTCAGCGGCTGATTAATGAAGTGTTGCGCGGGTTCGACTTTGTTTTCCCGTATATAGACGACATCTTCGTTGCATCGTCTTCAGTTGCACAACATCGTCAACATCTTCGGCAAGTTTTTCAGCGTTTTCGCGAATACAACCTCGCTATCAATCTAAAAAAATGCGAATTCGGTAAAAACCAGCTCGAGTTCCTCGGTCATTTCGTAAACGCTGAAGGAATAAAACCCTTACAACACAAGGTGGAGGCCATAAAAAGCTTCCCGAAGCCATCCGTGGCGATGGAATTAAAGAGATTTCTCGCCATGTTGAATTTTTATAGGAAGTTCTTGCCACATGCCGCAGAGTACCAATCACCGCTACAGAAACTAATCATCGGCAACAAAAAACGACAGTCGACCAATAATTTGGACTATCGAAGCTGAATACGCGTTTGAAAAATGTAAGGCCGAACTGGACGCCACGATTATCGCACACCCCGCCGCCGATGCTGAACTAGCACTCCACGTCGACGCTTCCGATTTCGCGGTTGGCGCTGCGTTACACCAAGTCATAGATGGTAATCTGCAGCCACGGGGGTTCTATTCAAAAAAGCTCACGACTGCCCAGTGTAAATATAGCACCTACGACCGCGAGTTGACAGCCGTATACCAAGGGGTTTGCCACTTTAGGTATATAATAGAGGGACGAAGGTGCTATATAATTACTGATCATCGCCCTTTAGTATACGCCTTCAAGCAAAAAATTGAAAAAGCACCGCCACGTCGAATGCGACAACTAGACTCCATTAGTCAGTTCACCACAGACATCCGGTATATGCCTGGAAAAGACAACGTGACAGCTGATTTTTTTGTCAAGAATTCAGTCATTAAATGAAGCCGTTGACTACACAA
>NW_023458555.1:105914020-105915534 GCF_013731165.1 Rhagoletis pomonella | reverse complement strand
GATCAGACGTCAGAAATAACCACGTGTGTAAGAATTTTTTAATACTTTAATAATAATTAATAAAGTTTGTTAAACCATTAAACGCAAACACCTTATTATTGATTCGAGTTTGAGTGTAAGTCCAGATACGCTAAATTGGTGACCCCGCACTACACCACCAAAATCCCACCATGCAAAATAACACGATTATGAACGACAGTGGTGTTCCATCGTCTACGCCGGATGTGCCACGTGAAAACGTTGCTGTGGTATATTCGAGGCTCCCCATTCCGCCGATGTCAAGCGCGAATATAGAAGCATGGTTCACAACCATGGATTTTTGGTTCGTCGCATCTGGTATAGTAGCTGACAAGCAAAAAGCAGCAACTGTTTTAGCTGCTTTGGAACCAAGCGTAATAGCACAGCTTAGTGAAGTAATCGCTGCAATGCCTACCAACGACAAGTATAATTTCATAAAAACGAAAATTTTGGAGCATTTTTCGGACAGCGAAACCCGTCGACTCAATCGCTTACTGTCCGAGATGCCCCTGGGCGACAAAAGGCCCTCTGAGCTTTATAACGATATGAAGCGTGTGGCCGGCAATGTCATCGGTGACACAGCGCTAAAAGGACTATGGACGAAACGCTTGCCCGAAATAGCACAACCTGCCGTAGCCGCTTCAACTGGTACTGCTGGTACTGGTACTCCGAATCAAGCCAACGTAGTAAGTTCAAGCTACAACGGAGAAATTCACGAACTCCGAACAGCAGTAGCTGAACTAAGCAAGTAATTTCGAAAGTTTAGCGTCAGGTCTCGTCGAAGTCGCAGGCAATCACATGATATACAGTCAGATAGCCGAAGTTCGCTCAACAACGGCAGCGAATGTTGGTATCATAAAAAGTTTGGCACAGAAGCACGAAAATGTCGTAGCCCGTGCCGCCACAAGCAGCATAAAGTACAATCAATTTCTCAAACTTGTTCAGCAACACAGTTCTGACGCTCGCAGCAAGTGACCGAGCTCAGCGAAGACTCGGCCACACCGCTTTCACTCTTTCGCTCACAAGTCATAGATCTCGGTTTTGCCTTTAATATCAAAATGTTACGACATGCGAACCACTACTATTCAACTTTATGCCGCAAATGGTGCGCCTATTAAAGTCATCGGGGAGAAGCGTACAAAACTAGACCTGGGACTGCGTCGCGATTTTCATTGGTCCTTTGCCATTGCGGATGTCACGTCGCCTATCATAGGTGCCGATTTTATTCGACACTATGATTTACTAATCGACATCCGGCGCAACCAATTGATTGATAACGTAACAGGTATTAAATCCGTACATTTATCCTCTGTTCGGTGCAAATCGGTTCAGATCAAGACATACGATCTAACCCATCCGTTTGCATCAATGATAGCTGAATTTTCTGATTTAACGCGACTGACACCAAATAAGTCTGCTTGTAAGTCAAACACCTTCCACCGCATTGAGACATCAGGACAACCTGTGTTTTGCCGCCCCCGCCATCTGGCTCCCGA
>NW_023458555.1:105912563-105913920 GCF_013731165.1 Rhagoletis pomonella | reverse complement strand
ATAAGCCAGCAATTGCACGCTCTTGTAGTAAATTGTTCCTGAGCGGTTCAGTTCTGCAGCACTTATTATCTTCTCCAACATCAGATTAAAGAAGTCACAAGAAAGGGAGTCGCCCTGTCTGCAACCCCGTTTTGTGGCGAACGGCTCGGAGAGGTCTTTTCCAATTCTGACGGAGCTGGTGGTATTGCTCAACGTCATTTTACACAGCCGTATGAGTTTTGAGGGGATGCCAAATTCAGACATAGCGGCGTATAGGCAACTCCTTTTAGTGCTATCAAAAGCGGCTTTAAAGTCGACAAATAGGCGGTGAGTGTCGATCCTTTTCTCGCGGGTCTTTTCCAAGATTTGGCGTATTGTGAATACCTGGTCTATGGTGGATTTGCCAGGTCTAAAGCCACACTGATAAGGCCCAATCAGTTCATTGACGGTAGGCTTCAGTCTTTCACACAGTACGCTTGATAAGAACTTGTAACCTATGCTTAGAAGGCTGATCCCGCGGTAGTTGGCGCGAATGGCGGGGTCACCTTTCTTTTGGATTGGGCAGAGCACACTTAAATTCCAGTCGTCGGGCATGCGTTCATCTGACCATATTCTGCACAAGAGTTGATGCATACTTCAAAAGCTCAGCTGGCATGCTGTCAGCTCCAGCGGCTTTGTTGTTTTTCAGCCGCGTTATTGCTATACGTACCTCGTCACAGTCAGGCGGTGGAACGTCGACTCCGTCATCATCGACTGCGGGCTCGGGTTCTTCTTCTCCACAACTTTCCGTGCTGCTACCATTTAGTAGGGCGGAAAAGTGTTCCCTCCATAATTTAAGTACGCTCTGGACATCAGTTACTAGGTCGCCATTATTGTTCTTACAGGAGTGCGCCCCGGTCTTTAAACCTTCCGTAAGTCGACTAACTCTCTGGTAAAATTTTCGGGCATTCCTCCTGTCGGCCAGCATTTCAAGCTCTTCGCACTCACGTATTTCTGCCTCTCTCTTCTTGTTGCGGCAAATACGTCTCGCTTCCCTCTTCAGATCCCTATAGCGGTCCCACATAGCGCGCGTTGCGCCCGATCGCAGCGTGGCCCTGTAGGCGGCATCTTTTTTCTCTGCAGCTTCCTGACACTCCTCATCGTACCAGTTGTTCTTTCGGGCTCGCTGAAATCCGACTACTTCTTCGGCGGCGGTACTTAATGAGCGGGAAATGTGGTTCCACTGCTCGCATATGTCGGTTTGTTGAAGAGTGCTCTCTGAGAGCAGGTGTGAGAGTCGAGTAGCGAAAGCGCTGGCTGTCTGTTGTGATTGCAGCTTTTCGACGTTAAGCTTTCCTTGCATATTTGGGCGCACATTTTTTGCTGCACAGAGGCGGGT
>NW_023458555.1:105906332-105912553 GCF_013731165.1 Rhagoletis pomonella | reverse complement strand
GGTCGTTCAATCTCAGCCTGGTGTAAGTAATCAAAACCACTTGAAGGGGTAAGCAATTTCGTGTCCAAAAAATAAGTACTGTACGATAGTTAATAAGGAAATATGTTGCCCGGATAAGAAAATGTTTGTTATTACTTCGATACTGTCAATTCTGAATATCCACAGGAACAAGAAAGATTCGCCACAGAATTTTTAGACTCTCGTAACACCTTTTAATTTTTTTTGATTGAGTAGCCATTTATAATGAAATTTGTCAGCTAGAGAAGTGAAGTGATTGAAAGTCGTAATTTATGTGTTGACCTATGAGTACGTTTCTTAACTGAGACGGCTAACCTTTTGAAATGTTTCGAAACAGTTAAAGAAATTTAAACTTAAAAGGTAGTACCAAGGCATATCAAACAGGTATTAGAGCAAAAACAACATTTATGTGTATTTTGTTGTTGCTTGTCTTATCTAAAGTGTCAAAAACTGTTTTGATTTTGAGTAAAAATTAAAAAGTAAATTTGAAAAAAAAATCTCAGTAAATTTTGTTTGCTTCTCGAAGCATTGATCCATCATATGCAAGGCCCGGGCATCAGCGTATTTGTTGCGGAGTTAGGTGAACGTTCCAAAAGTTGATTTTCGCTGGTTTTGTATGTGAAAAGGTTTCACATGCAAAAAGATTTTGGCAATTTGTATTTTTTGTGAGAAGAAATTAAAAATATTTGACATTTTAGAGACCAAATAATTTCAAAAAATCAAATCAGATGCTCTACTGATACTACGTGTTCAATGTGCCTTGGGTAGAATAAAATATTGCAAAGAAGTACATTTGACTGTACTTCGAAGTACGAAGTACAACGGCCCAAAAAGAAGTACTGTACTTCCGAAAGAAGCACGGTTTGTCACATTATGCATGCAGCATACGCTTTGTTGCCGCACCCGTGTGTTTAAATTGAGAACCGCATACGAGCCGACAGCTACGCCCCAGCCAGAACTAAATCCGAAAACCGATCCGAAAAAAAAGTGGATGAAGTGCGGATTTTCCAACTAAAGAGTGCGGCAGAAACGTATGTACTGACAACTACCGAAAATTGTTTGTGAAACGGATACTTTTTCGGCTGCTTTTTCGGAAATATATCTGATTGAATTTTACGTTCAATACGCTTTCCTTCTGCACTTCACAGATACTTTTTCATGGTTAAAAAAAAATAAAATAAAATTAAGGAAGCGCCTGACGGAATTCGTACCCGGCACGTTCTGGAAGCTAAAAAATAGCGGCACGCTCCCCTGCACGCTCAACCACTGCCGACTACCCATGCATGCTTTCAGATGTTTAGCTTCAACAAATAAAATACAATTATTGCTTTCAAATAACATATAATTTCTCGAACAATTCGAACATTTTCCGAATACGAAGAGGGAATGATAACTGTAGTCGTTTTCTATTAGTTTCCGGATAAGGAAAGTCGTACTACACTGCACAGTGGGCAAAATTTACCTTTCTTTGTTGGCTGGGGCGTAATCGTCACAGCATGCATGCAGATTAGGAATGTTAATCCCGTACTTTTTAAGGTCTCTAAAATCCCCAGATTCTTGTCAAGTAATCCCAGGATTTTCGGGATTTGTAACCTGCACTGATGGCAATAATAGAAACTCCTTGTCTTGACCAGTATTGGCTATATATCTTTTAATAATTTTAATAATTAATATTTTTTTATAAATGTCTAGCTCATTATACATATAACATCGCGCGATAGTAAATTTTAAACACAAGTATCAATATATTCGCGAAACAATGGGCCAAATATAGTAATGTTTCGTTTTTAGTTTTTCACTCTGGCATCTGATTTAAAAACTTCAGAGAAATGTGCTTGGAAAAGAAGTATGGGTATACAATTAATGTGAAAATCCTGTAGAATTTAAATAGATTCAAGTTTCCGGTGCAGAAGGGCTGGTAAATATTGAAAATGTTATTATAAAATGTTATCCTTGAAATTTCGCAATATTTGTTTTTGAAAAACTTATATGTTAAGGGCTTATATAAACTCGATAACATCCTCGAGTTTCGTTCTTCTAACTTTTTCAGCTTAAAAACCCATTCGTCCTTGTGAATCCAAAAAATTTAAATTTTTTAAATTCTAAAGAAATTTCCTAGTGCACTTGTTACCCATATTTTTATTCTACATTGCATTGAATTTTTTTGAACATTTTTGGAATTAATCATATCTTTGAAATTACAAAGTCCTTCCAAATAAATGCTGCAGTCAAGAAGGGAAAAAAACGCCACTTTAAATAAAAAAGTAGGTTTCAACCCCATTTATTATTATTTGTTTCATGGTAGGAGAGCTTCTCAAACAATATAGAAGCAATTTTTTCGATTCAAGTTGTTGAAAAGTAATGAGTATCTTAGTCCCGGGATTGTGTCAACGCCATCCCGAAAATACCGGGATCGGAAAAAGCCGAAAAATTAACATCCCTAATGCAGCACGACGACTATCGTACAGCATTGTCGGCTGCTTGTCGTCATGTACGATAGCACGCTTGCAGATTGCTTATGTTTTTCGGTGCGTTGACAAGTTCTGATACAAAAATTTCGCCGAAACTATAAAATTCGTGCAATTGATCGAAAATCGCGCGTGCCTATATAATAATAATATACAGGAATATTCAACTAAAGATTTAATAGAAAGAACTTGGAGCGAAAGGGCTCAACAGATTAATTGGTGAGGTATGTATATATCTGTATATGAAAGTGTATTCGGTTATTTGTACAATGATTTTGGATTATTGTGTTCAAAAGCGTGACCTAAATCAAAAAATTCTAACACACGCGTGTATTCAAATGATTGAGCTCTAATTTAAAATAATTATTTCAATTGCCGTCCACTAATTTATTTACAAATGGTACGGTTCGGTTATTTGTACAATGATTTTGGGTTATTGGGCGTTTGGGCACCGCTTGACCCGGATCAAAAGTTTTAACACACGCATGTAGTAAAAAGATTAAGCTTTAATTTGAAACTAATTTTCAAATATTCGGGCACTAGTTTGTTCAAAAGTCCTGTTGATGAATATGATCGCTTCATCGCTGCTCGACATCTTGACAACTCGTACTTTGATGATAGAGTGTCCAGATTGGGCCACCAATGCAGGTTATATAAATTAATAGAAAACATAATATTAATTAAAATAATCAAGTTTTTTTTCGTTAACAAAATAAATAAAATCCAGAAAATGTATTAAACAGAAAAAAATAAATAAATTAAAATTCACAAATATAGTTTTAAAATATTATGATATGAATAACAATAGATCACAGATTTATAAATAAATCTGGCCTCAGACATTTGTTATGCCAAATTTTCTCCTGAAACCAAATAGGTATGAGGTCAGAAATAAAAAAGTAGAGCAGTTCTCGAGATATAGCCTAATTTATATTTTTGGAGAACTGAAGAAACAACTGCACCCACTTAATTGCAATGTGTTTTTTATTAACCTAACTAGCAGACCCGGAGAACTTCGTCCCGCGCAAAATTTTTATATATTTTATTGAATCTTTTTGGTCCAATATTTTCAGCAACAATTCACGTTTACGATTTTTATTGGCACATTTGTCTGCTAAGATTAAGGTTTTGTGGTCATTTGCCGCTTTAAATAACCTAAGGAAAGTGTTATATCCGTTCTTGAAATTCTCCAGTTGTGCGGCATTTCATAGCACGGTTATTCGCAAAGCGATATAAATTTTTTCCTCTTCACTCCCTGGCGGCAACAATGACCCGGTTCTATAGTGAATGTCCTTGAAGCTTTACAGTATAGTAGGTGGCAATTTCAAAATGGGTGCGAATCATTGTTCTACAGAAATGCAATATACGTATACTTATTTCAGACGAAATACCTTAAAAGTTTGAACGCATAATAATATTGGAAAATCACATCCATTGGGCCAATTGCAATGCAGGAGCGTTCGATATACTCAATGGTGCAACAGGTCGATTTAATCTGACCTTCACGGCCCCTTTTCTCACTTGGCTATTTTTAGTAATACCTCGACTTCAGCACCACTTGGCAGCACGTTTTTGCAATAGTATTGCATACATATTTAAAACATTTGCCAAATCGGATCATAAATAAGATTTTTAGTAATAACTCAACTACAGCGCCAACTGTCGGATTAAATTGTGAAACTAAACCATCCAGAGACCCACTCAAATACACAAAAAGTTTCGTTAAAATCCGTACAACCATTTAGGAGGAGATCACTCACAAACACACCTACAGAAGAATAAAAAAATTCATTCAAAGTTTGCTAAAGGTCGGTACGTTTGTAGGCCTCACACCCCTTTTCAAATACCCCAAATTTTCTCCATGAGTATGGGCTTGATTTCAACTATATACATATCTCCATACGAAGTTCCAGTACTGTACCATGAATACTTTCAGAGATATGTAGTATAAAAATTCGATTTATATGGAAGGTGCCACGCCCCCCTTTCCAAGAGATGTCCTCTTTCTTCATGAGTATGCGATTGATTTCGTATATCTCCATACCAAGTTCCAGAACTCTACCATGAACACTTCCAAAATAGACAGTATGAAAAATTCGGTTTGTATGGAATCCCAATAGTTCCAATTTTTCTCCAAGAGTATGCGATTTATTTCGTACATCTCCATACAAAACTCTAGAACTCTACCAAAAAATTTCCAGAGATAAGCAGTATGAAAAATTCGGTTTGTATGGGAGATGTCACACCCCTTTTTACAATAGCTAAAATTTTTCTCCAAGGGTATGCGATTGATTTCGTATATCTCCATACCAATTTCCAAAACTCTACCATGCACACTTTCAGAGATATGTAGCATGAGGAATTCGGTTTGTATGGGAAGTGCCACGACCCCTTTACATATAGATATTTTTCAGCCTAAAACCATCCTTGGGACACGTGCGGCAGGTGGCAGTTTCAAAAAAATCGGTTCAGCCGCTGTCGAGCCTTGCGAAAATTAACAAACGGCTTTCTAAATATATATTAGTTGAGATATATTATATATTATAATTATATTTTGACAGTATCCGTTGTTTCTGATTGGCGCAAAAAAATCTTGCCTAGTGACGAATTCGCCCCTTGATATGGTCGTTACTTAAAGCTATTTATATTCGAAATTGCATGAAAATTGGAAAACAGGAATCTATAAGCTTATCCAGGCAAAAAGCTACCTACGTACCGAATTTTAAGCAAATCGGACTATAAATACGATTTCTTCCAACAGATCGGTCCCTGGTCCACTTCTCGGACAAAATGGGTCATATATGCTAATATATGCTAAAAAGCTACCTGCGTACTGAATTTTAAGCAAATCGGACCGTAAATACGATTTTTTCGAATAGATCAGTCCCTGGTCCCCTTTTTTGGAAAAAATGGACCATATATCCTAATATATGCTAAAAAGCTACTTACGTACCGAATTTTAAGCAAATCGGACCATAAATGCGATTTTTTGGAATAGATCGGTCTCTGGACCACTTCCCGGAAAAAATGGGTCATTTATGCTAATATATGCTAAAAAGCTACTTACGTACCAAATTTTAAGCAAATCGGACTATAATAAGATAGATTGGTCGGACTATAATAATCGAATAGATTGGTCCCTGGTCCACCTACCCGAAAAAAAGTAAAATTTTTTTAGCCTAAAACATGGTGGTTACCGAAAGCTATTTGTATACAAAATTTCATGAAAATCGGACCAGCCGTTCGCGAGATTACCTGTTACAAAAAAAGGGACTTCTCTTTATATAATTAGTATAGAGTATAGATTAGTTTAGATTGGCCTATTTCAAATTTCTTTTTAAACTAGTGAACAGTGTTGCCAGAACTTTTTTGGAAGAAGTGGAAGAAAAAAAACGGCTAAAAACGGCTAAACTGTTTCAATTAAATTTGGCATGTTTTATTGAAATAAATCACAGGTAGAAAGACAAGTTCTTGGAGAGAAGTTTAAATATACATTTGGATCCTGTTTTTTGTCCCTCTGAAAGATTTTAAAAAATTCTTTAAAAATTTCTTTAATTTTGAAATACAACCGTGGACACAGAAATTTGCAAGTTTCTCTACTTGAGAGAGAAGTTGGGAGCATTTTTTTTACTATGTGATATTTTGAGTGATAATTCTCGCTGGATTTTCGACGATCAAACCTATTGTCTTCCCAGAGAGTTTTGATTTACATAGAAATTTGTGCTCTTTTATTTT
>NW_023458555.1:105897025-105906232 GCF_013731165.1 Rhagoletis pomonella | reverse complement strand
TTCCCAGAGAGTTTTGATTTACATAGAAATTTGTGCTCTTTTATTTTAAATAAGTCCTCAGCAAAAAATTGTTTAAAAAAATACATATGTGTACATAGCGCTTGAAAATATACATTTTTCCTTTACCTTAAGCGTGGGAAACAATAATGTTTTGTAATTAAGGCAGAATTGAATATGCGCTATCTGGGAAGACAATACCTGTAATATGTATTCTATGTATGTGTATATTTATTCTATGTAGTATTTATTTATGGCACTAAGTTTGCGAATAAAACTTCACACTTAAATTTACGACATTCATAACAAACATTTTTTAAAGAAAATCCCCACTACGGCCTTCTTTAGAAAAAATATATCTTATTACATTAAACGATCAATTCTTATATATATATATATATATATCCATAGGGTTCTCGGAAACGGCTCAAACGATATTGATGAAATTTTGTACATAGATAATGTTGTATGCAATATCTCCGAGAAGACTCGTATAAGGTTGCCACCTATTCGAAATTAATTACAAATTAATTAAAACATCATAATATGAGTATCAAATGGAAGGTATTTTAAAGATCTCTAATTCAAATTTTTTTTTAATAAGGTTGCCACCAAGAAAAAAGGTTTAGAAAAAAAGGTGAAGTATTACAATTTATGGGTGCCAAGAGTAGGTTCTTAAACAATGCTTTACCTATACACAAAATGTTATGTCGTAGGATAATAGTGTAAGGTTGCCACTTATTTTCGATTCTACACAATTTATCTGAAACATCACAATATGGATATCAAATGAAAGGTGTTGTTGAGAACTTTGGTCAGAAAATATTTTCCATCAGGGTTGCCACGCTTCCTTGTAATACATACATACATACTACAACACTGACCCTTATCTACTTTATTGATACATGACACCTTCACTAAAAATCGTACAATGGAACATGCGAGGATACCAAAATAACTACAACGAACTACAGATATTACTTACACAAATCAAACCACACGTAATTACCCTGCAAGAGTCACACATTCAAAACTCGAGACCAATGCCGAATTAATTAGAATATCTACACATCCGCCAGCTCCTCCAACTCATATGGAGGATCTGCTATCCTTATACATAAATCCATACAGCATATACTAATTAACCATACCACTAACTCTTGTGATATAGTTAGCACACAATACAGTCCGTACTCAAATTTACAGTCAGTTCCATCGACCTCTCACCAAACAAAAACTTCAGTACTAAAAACCTTCAGGACATATTTGATAACTCCCAACAACCTCTTTTAATCACTGGCGATTTTAATAGCTGGCACCCAAACTGGGGATCCCCCAAAAGCAACAGCAGAGGCAATAAAATCTTTAAATATGTTTTCCAATCAGGGCTAATCCTATTGAACGATGGTTCACCATCCCACTTTACAACACACCATACATTTACGCATGTCGATTTAACCATAGCTTCCCCCGCCATAGCCGTACAAAGTAATTGGAAAGTGGAATCCTGCCTATTCGGCAGCGATCACTTCCCAATAACCACATCCATATTTAACAACCAATCGAACACAGCAACAGTTAACAGACCCCGGTTTAACCTTAATATTTAAAGCGAATAGGGAAAAATTTAACACCTTAGTGAATACCTTATGTCAATCTAAAGCACACACCAATAATATAAACAAAGAATCCTAATCCAACGCGCAAATGAAACTATTCCTCAAACAAACTACAGCATGAAAAAATGTACTCCCTGGTGGAATAAGGAACTCGAAAAATTAAAAAAAAAAATAAACCGGCTTTGGAACAAATTAACAAAGCACATAACAACTGAAAACATAATAAACTACAAAAGAGCGAACGCTCTATTTAAGAGAGAACTCAAATCAACCAAAACCAAGGCAATGTATAAATTTACGAGTAACATTCACCCCCATACACCTACTGGACAGTTATGGCACACTATCCGTCGTCTATGTGGCTTAAAACCACACCTCCCAATACACAGTATAGGTCTACAAGACCCAATCCAAACTATAACAACAGATAAACTAGCAATAGCCAACTCATTTGGAAAATACTGGTCAAAGGAAGCTAACGATAACAACTTTTCACTATCATTTTTAGACAATAAATACACCTCCTTAACATCAATCAACAACTTTAATCCAAGTAACACTGCACTTCAAATAGAAACCGATACAACTCTAATAGAACTCTTGATAGCCTTGTCTAAATTAAAGGGTCTCACCCCAGGCGCCGATAGAATTTCCTACCCCATGATAAAAAATTCACCGCCGGTCTTGAAACCCCGTTTACTTCGCCTTTACAACAATATTTTGAACAATCAAATTCCTCAGATGTACAAAAACAGCCTCGTCATCCCTATACACAAACCCAACCAAGACAAATCCTCGACTAAATCCTACCGCCCAATATCTTTAAATCCTGTCTGCGCCAAATTATTGGACAAAGTAGTAGCTAACTGGTTATGGTGGTTTGTTTCCTGCAACAAACTACTGCATAGCCATTAAATCGGTTTTAGAAAGGGTAAATCAGTGTCCGATTATCTAGTATATCTAGACCATCAGATCACGTACTCCCTGGCCCAAAACAAACACTTGTCAATTATCTCACTCGACTTTAGCAAAGCCTATGATAAAATCGGAGTACACACTGTTCTGGACCAGCTTATGTCATGGAAAATAGGCCCTAAAATATTCAATTATATCAAAAACTTAATGACAAAGAGAAAAATTAACGTAAGAATAGATTCTCAACTCTCCGAAACATATCCACTCCAAAATGGGATTCCCCAAGGGTCCCCAATTTCCGTCACACTATTTCTCATTGCATAAAACAAACTCAGCAACGTAATATCATTACATAAAGAAATAGACTTTTCGCCTACGCAGACGATTTCGCCCTCATAAAAAAAATGAATAAACAAAAAAGCACAAATATAAATCTCAACAACATTCACAATAATATTTTAAACTGGTGCAATTACTCAATCGCAAGCCTCTCAACAGAAAAATGCAAACACATACACATATGCAGGAAAAAACACTGTCACCCAAACATAACATGCAACAATTTTACAATAAACACTACCGAAAACTTAAAATTATTAGGTGTCGAATTTAATAATAGATATAGATGGGAAGCCCATATTTCTAAACTTCTCAACTCACTAAACAAACGTTTGAACATAATAAAATGCCTTTCAAGCCTAAAACTCAATGCTAACACTATATCAATCATTGCTGCTACCAAATCTTTAATCGTATCAAAAATCTATTATGGATTATACCTTTTTGGCAACGCACCTAAATCAAGTATTAAAAAACTCTGCTCGCTACTAAACTCTGCTATACGAACTGCCCTAGGTGCATACCGCACTACACTAATCCGCAATATGACGTTTGAAATAGGCATACCCCCGCTAACACAAATGAGAGAGAAGGCCACAACAAAACTGTGCAAAAACCTTATCGTTAATGACCAGTCTGCACTGTCCAAACTAACGCACAAACTAACGACTTCTAAAAGAAAACACAAAAATCTACCCACACTCAATCGTGTAATGAAACAAGCCCAAGAAATAGATATTCCCATCAATAATAAACACAAGACCATCATCCGACTCCCTGAATGACAACCCTTTCAAGTCTATAGATACGATGACAGGTAACAAGATCAACGGAAATAAGGTAAATTGACTTTATTTCTCACCCTGGTGGGAAATAAAGTCAATTGAGCGGCAACAATGCTTAAAGTATGTCGATTCATAGAAAAAAATGTTATTCTTACAATAAATTTTGCCCCGTAAGTGTTGTTTTTTAATAGATGAAAAAGGTTATTGCCAAATCCTCAGTGTTGTTATATTAATCCTCACACAATCATGAACTACCATTAATTGATTTTATTAAAAAAATTTAAATTACGAATATGTAAAAACACGATGCGAAAAACTAAACGCCTGCACCAGGGTGGGAAATAAAGTCAATTGACCCTATTTCCGTTGATCTTATTACCTGTCACCTATAGATACATCACTCCACAAATGGAAAAAAGACAACATCCCTACAACAACATTTCAAAAACTATTCTCAGAAATAACCAATAAACTTATAAATAAAAAAATCAAATTAATCTTGACAAGCGGTTCAAAAAGCGCAAACCAAACAAGCTTCAGCGTTATACACGACGATAAAATATTAATAACCAAAGTCCTACCTTCTTACAGCACAAATTTTGTTGCAGAAATCATACCCATTTTCGAAGCAGTACAATATGCTACCCAAACGCCCGCAAAGTTTGCAATATGTTCCGATTCCCCAGCCTCATTAGAAATGGTAAGAAACATAAACCATAACAACTATTATGCAGACTACATTCGAAACTGCTTAATAAAATACAAGAACAAAATCGAACTCGTATGGATACCAGGACACGCGAACATCAATGGCAACGAACTGGCAGCAAAAGAACCACAAAATCGCCCCCTAACTATGTCCCTAAACCTCCTCAACACAGATATAATAAATAATAAGTCACATCAAAAAATTTTAAAATGAACAATACTTTACGTACGAACAAACAACAAGCTGGTATAAATTTACTAACCCAATGAAACATACAATCATTGAACGCACATTTGCGCATAATACCGACATAACTAGAAGGGAAATAACATTGTATTTTAGAGTTAACTGTAAATACAATTGTCAATAATAATAATAATAATAATTTTGTTAATCTCAATCAACATTTCTTTTTTATGTATACATAGTACACATACGCTCAAGATATGTACCATTCATTCCAGTGTATTTCGGAATAGGGTTGCCACCTAAATTTTAGAGTAAGGAATTTACTTAATAGATATGGAAATCTTATTTTTTTTTTTCCAAAATATTTTTTTACAGCTATACAAATCTTGAAAACTTTAAAAAGTATATGCACTCCGGGCAAAGCTCGGTCAACCTGGTACTTCGTTTAAAATAAAAATAATCTAAATCGGCCCAATCTTATATAACCCTGCCTGACAAGAAAGTTTTTTCTGCGATAAGGCTTGTAGCCATTTCTAATAGATGTTGGGTCGCTGAGTCAAAAAGGGAAACATATAGATTTGAATTTTAAGCAAATAAGGCAAATTACAAAATCGGCTAAAAACGGCAAATGTTTTTTTTTTGCAAAACGGCTTACAAATCGGCTGTCGGCTAAACTGAAATTTCTCCGGCTGTTTGTTATCGAAAGCGGCTAAAATGGCAACACTACTAGTGAAGATGATTAAATTTATTATCATTTATTTCAACAACATATTCTAGCCAGGATATTGACTTTGTCATGTTCGGATTCAGCGGAAAATTTTACATGAGTAATTATGGCCAAATGTAATAGGCGATCTTCTATCCCTTTCTTATTCGTTTGTAAGAACGATAAGTGAAGACAATATTAAAATTACTTTCATATATGTATTTATACCAAAACAAATTACATACGCATTTTTGATTAATTTCAAATTAAAGTACCGCAAAGCTACGCAAATTTAATGTTTTGAAAGAGCAGTAATATCAACGTATTTTATTACGCTTTTGAAAAGGTAAATTGGTTTTATTTCGCATCAATATGCGAAATAGTGTCAATTGGCGTTATTTTCGTTTATTTTGTTACCTGTCACCATTTTAGTGCGCTTTATTAAAAATAGCAAAAACTAGACATTTCAATTCATTAAATTTCGTAAGAAGGCTTTTATCAGCCAAAAGTGTAAAAACCATAAACACGGCGGCTTGATTGAGACGGGACATCTTAACAAGTTTTGCCTAATATTCGTTTTGTTTATGTTTATTATTTTTAAGAAAGTATAGTACGTTATCTAAGAAAACCTATGCGATTCCACATTTTAAACATTTTACAAAAATTAGGAAAATTCGGCCAAGTTTCATCAAAATTTCGCGTTTTTAAATTAGATTTCTTAGAAACTTTTTTGAGTATACACTTTTGTAGTAAATTACAGTTTAGTAAAAAGTGCTAGCTTGAAGAAGCCAGGGCTGACTGTTGATTTTTACCAATCTCTTTGTTGAAGTTACAAGTTGTAAGTGGCGGCCCACGATAATGTATGTATGTCAGGCAGGGTTATATAAAATTGGGCCGACTTAGATTATTTTTATTTTAAACTAATATATTTTTCCTAAAGAAGGCCGTAGTGGGGATTTTCTTCAAAAAATGTTTGTTATGAATGTCTTAAATTTAAGTTTGAAGTTTTATTAGCAAACTAAGTGCCATAAATAAATACTACATAGAATAAATTTACACATACATAGAATACATATTACAGGTATTGTCTTCCCAGATAGCGCATATTCAATTCTGCCTTAATTACAAACAAGTAAGAAAGCCTAAGTTCGGGCGGAGCCGAACATTAAATACCCGGCGCAAATATTAAATATATGTTTTTCGCCTTTCCGAAAGCTACCGCTACATGGTAAGTCAGGGTATATCAATTTTGAGTATATTAGCGTCCTTAAATTTCGAAATATTGACGTTTCAAGCATTTCTAAAATTTACCGTTATATGAAAGGCCGTAATTTTAGTACGATTTCAATAATTTTCAACGCTTTGCTTTTATGTGGCAAGCACAATAACCATGGAAGAACGGTTTCTGAAATACATATATGTGATCATAAGTGGGCGGTGCCTCGCCCATTTTCCAAAATTTTATCATAAACGTATTTCCTGGTAAAGGATTGTTGCAAGCATCAATTTTGAATAAATTAGCTTTAATATTTACTGATTTATCGAAGATTTCGTATTTCTCCAAATTACCGTTATATGGGATGTGGGCGTGGTTATTGTCCGATTTTAAAAATTTTCAGCCATTTGGTATCCTGTACCAAGGCCAATAACTGTGCCAAGTTTGGAAGAAATCGGTGCAGCGGTTGCCACGATATACACATGTAACCATAAGTGGGCGTGGCTACGCCCATTTTTCAAAAATTTATAATATTCTTATTTTTTGTCTAAAAATTATTGTAAATATCAATTTTGAGTGAATAATCTTCAGTAGTTATTAAAATATCGCAGTTTCCGTATTTCTGAAAATTACCGTTATATGGGAGGTAGGCGTGGTTATTGTCCGATTTTGCCCATTTTCAACAACGTCCGTCCTACGCCCGAAAGAAGTACACGTACCAAGTCTCGTTAAGATATATTAATTTTTACTCGAGTTATCGTGTGCACAGACGGACGGAAAGACGGACGGACGGACGGACGGACGGACAGACAGTCACCGCTTAATCGATTTTTCTTTTCATCCTGATCATTTATGTATACATTTGTCTATATCTATCTCGATTCGTTTTGCCTGTTACAAACAACCGTTATGTGAACAAAGTTATAATACCCTTGTGCACAAGAGCGCTCGGGTATAAAAATTATTGTTGCCCACGCTTGAGGTAAGGGAAAAATTGATATTTTCATGCACTATGTACACATATGTATTTTTTTAAACAATTTTTTGCTGAGGACTTATTTAAATTCCAAAAACCGAGGGCCGACTTGAATTAACTCATTTACGCCCAAACAAAAACGGTTGAAATTTCATTAAATCTAATTTTATTTATGTGATCATAAAAGCCATTTTTAACAAACTTAGGAATTAAAATTAACGAAAAAAGCTTAAAAGTTAACTTTTGGGAGTGTACTTTTTTTAGTACAAATTTTTAAAACATTATTTGCCAAGGCATAATATTTTTTTGCATCCTATACATTGCCATATTATAAACTCATGACACAAAACACAGTTTAGCTGCTTGGGCAACTTTCCTGGGTTATGTCGTTATGCCATGGGTTTGGATCGCCTACGATAGAACCGGATGGGTGGCTTTTTTTTCGAACAATGTGTCTTCTAACAGCAGTTAATTGGTCGAAAAGAATCTTCGGTTAGTTATACTCATAACAAGCATGTACGTGGAGATTCATAACTCACCACCATACCTCATATTTTGGATAACAGCGATTTGACAACTCTATTTCTAAGATGATCCTATGAGCTTCCAACGATTTTTCCACAATATATGTCAAAGACTTGCTATCACCCAGTTTTAGTAGCAAAATATAATCGAAATGTCATTAAGAAATAAATATATATACAGTTCTAGAAAATTACTTCAGAAACTACCTGACGTTTTTGACAAAAACTCTGAATTCTAATGCCACACAGAAGCCAGATTTTGAACATTGTATCGTTATACGTAATTGCAAGACTATTTTCAACTACGGCCAAGGTTGTCTTTTCCACTATCTCACTCTTTTCTCTTAAAGTAAAGTATTACTAACATAAATCTCCACAAATAATATCCATATCGTTCCTCAAATACCTCTAGAGATATTCTGTACGATAGTGTATAGTTGTATGATCTTAAAATCTCTGCAGAAATATGCATTTTAGAAGTTTCACTATGTAAAGGAGGACCACGCCCCCTGGACTGATTTCATATACTATCTCCATACCAAGTTCTAGTATTCTACTGCAAACTCCTCTTCATATGCAATATGAAAATTTCAGTTTGTATGGGAGGGTCACGCTCCCATGACATATCCGAATTATTTTTACTCTATAACCATGCTTGGAAAGACGGAAATAGGTGTTCAAAACTTAAAAAAATCGGTACGACTGTTCTTAAGCTTTTCGAACAGAAAAAACCGGCTTTTAAAAAAATTGTATTTATTAGTAGATATAGACGTGCCCGTTGTACTAGAAAAGCGACAGCTAACGAAATAGCTGTATAAATCCATCAAATAACAAACCGTTATACTCACTGTTAATAATTTGACTAACTTACTGTTTTTCTACTTTAAAATAGCGGATATTTTAAGGCAAAGTGCAATAATTCAAGAACAAATCGCAGCTTTTCATGTGGACCACTTCTAATGTGAAAAGTTGATTTGTAAGTGTCCAAATCCGGTATCTCCAGTTATACGTATTTATCTTTTGTTCTATCTGAAGCGAAGTTAATACCAGTAGGTGCAAAATTATTAAAGCAATTTCGTTTTAATAATAATAATACACTTCTAGACGTGGGTTGAATTGGGTCGTCTATATAGTACCGAGAGCGCAAATAGGTTAAAAGAACTAACACTGAAATGCGCCAAAATGAAAATAAAAGAGCACAAATTTCTATGTAAATCAAAACTCTCTGGGAA
>NW_023458555.1:105891820-105896925 GCF_013731165.1 Rhagoletis pomonella | reverse complement strand
CACTCTTTTCTACCATATGCAATGGACTTGCCCAGTTGCTGTTTGAAAGGCGGCATATACCGGCCTTTAACAAGAACTCGAACTCTCGTTTAGCGGCTGCTAGTTTTTCGGGAGCCAGACGGCGGGGCGGCAAAACACAGGTTGTCCTGATGTCTCAATGCGGTGGAAGGTGTTTGACTTACAAGCAGACTTATATGGTGTCAGTCGCGTTAAATCAGAAAATTCAGCTATCATTGATGCAAACGGATGGGTTAGATCGTATGTCTTGATCTAAACCGATTTGCACCGAACAGAGGATAAATGTACGGATTTAATACCTGTTACGTTATCAATCAATTGGTTGCGCCGGATGTCGATTAGTAAATCATAGTGTCGAATAAAATCGGCACCTATGATAGGCGACGTGACATCCGCAATGGCAAAGGACCAATGAAAATCGCGACGCAGCCCCAGGTCTAGTTTTATACGCTTCTCCCCGATGACTTTAATAGGCGCACCATTTGCGGCATAAAGTTGAATAGTAGTTGTTCGCATGTCGTAACATTTTGAGGTTAAAGGCAAAACCGAGATGTCGGCGCCCGTATCGACTAAAAACGTTTTTTTAGAAATTTTATCTCTGACTTGTAAGCGAAAGAGTGAAAGCGGTGTGGCCGTGTCTTCGCTGAGCTCGGTCACTTGCTGCGAGCGTCAGAACTGTGTTGCTGAACAAGTTTGAGAAATTGATTGTACTTTATGCTGCTTGTGGCGGCACGGGCTACGACATTTTCGTGCTCCCGTGCCAAACTTTTTATGATACCAACATTGCCTGCGACTTCGGGAACGAGAACGAGACCTGACGGTAAACTTTTGAAATGACTTGCTTAGTTCAGCTACTGCTGTTCGGAGTTCGTCAATTTCTCCATTGTAGCTTGAACTTACTACGTTGGCTTGATTCGGAGTAAGTGCGTCAACGATCGTGTCGGCTATGCGCGTAAATTCTGCTGCAGTACCAGTTGAAGCGGCTACGACAGGTTGTGCTATTTCGGGCAAGCGTTTCGTCCATAGTCCTTTTAGCGCTGTCTCACCGATGATATTGCCGGCCACACGCTTCATATCGTTATAAAGCTCGAGGGCCTTTTGTCGCCCAGGGGCATCTCGGACAGTAAGCGATTGAGTCGATGGCTTTCGCTGTCTGAAAAATGCTCCAAAATTTTCGTTTTTATGAAATTATACTTGTCGTTGGTAGGCATTGCAGCGATTACTTCACTAAGCTGTGCTATTACGCTTGGTTCCAAAGCAGCTAAAACAGTTGCTGCTTTTTGCTTGTCAGCTACTATACCAGATGCGACGAACCAAAAATCCATGGTTGTGAACCATGCTTCTGGCGATTTTAATGCTGCCGGATTGTTGCGAATTCAATGAATTTAAATAATTTTCTTTAAATGTGCAATGCTGCCACAACTATATACAAGTTATTCATTACTGGTCGTGATTCCAATAATTCAAATTATTATAAAAATCGGGGTACCTTTTTAACAAAATAACAAGATTTTAAACTAATTCTGCTGGCAGTCAGGACTTTCAAAACAGAATTTTCTTCGAAATTTTCATTCCTAGAAAATAACAATTTATTTGCCATATCCACCTATTCACAACGTCGCTATAAGCACACATTTTTCAAACCAGTCACAGAAGACAGGATTAAAAATCAATTACAAAAACTATAATAGAAAAAGGCTGATGACGTAACAGGTTCTCCAAATTCTGAAACAAATAAACAAAAGAATTGGTTCTCCATATGTGTAAGCGCCAATCTATTATTATTATTATATTTATTGAATATTCACCAATTTCCTTGTCTTTCTTACGAAGGCGTTTTTTTTTGGGGACGATTTAACCAACAAAAGTCTTTGTGGCAAAGTGGATTTTCCTTGGTTCTAAGATTTTTTTCTCAGTGTACGCTGAGCCTTTGCTGCCATGTGGGACTTCACAAATAGGCAACTTCCTCAGTTACCTACCAAGGGCAAGCCCAAGCCAGAAACAGACGCAGTACTTAATGAAATTAAAAGTAAGTACATGTATAATTTTTCACTGAAACTTGCCTTTCAGACGCTTTATAATTTTCCTTTAATTTATAGTCGTCAAGGAATCAGACATCGAAGAAGCTGCGAATCTGCCAAGTACCTCCACATAAAAATATAATGTTTAAGAAAGTACGACCAGTATTTTTATATGCGTTCGTATTTTGTATCTTATTTTGTTTAATAAGAGTTTTGTTGAGTTTCGTAATTTAACACTTTGCATCAATATACTTCATTGAATGAAGGCGAAGCAATAAAAAAATATGTAGTATAAAACCTATTTGTATGCATATAAATAAAAGACTTAAGTTTTATTATAGGTAACATAACCTTCTTTATTAATTTTAAACTACAGTTCTGTTAGAAAATTTAGTTAAAACTTATTATTTACGACAGTTATACTTGTAATATCTGCACTTCTTTCCTAGAATGTATGATTGCCTTCATTATTTACACTATAAAAAACATAGCTCAAATTATAACATAACACTTTCATTATATTTTAATCATTAATGTTAAACGTTTTTGTTAAACATTTCGTTAAACAAAAACGCTTAAAATTTACGATAAAAACAAAATAAAAGTGTTGTGTTATAATTGCTACCATCCTTTTTACAGTGTGGGGAATGAAAGTAATTGCACATTCTACGAAACAAGCGCAGATTTTACGAAAATAATTTCGTTAAATAAACGAATTATTTTAGTGCATTTTACAAAAATTTCGTAAAAAGCTAAGAAATAGCACAAAATTCTTTAGTAAATAGTACGAATATATGCGTAAGATATACTAAAGTTCTTATGTCTCATCTTTTCGTAGTATGTATTGGCTAAGCGGGTGCGGCTTAGCCAGTCAGATATCGAGAGTCCTCTTGGACTACTGAATTATGGTTGAATTTCTATACCTGTATATTTGAACTGTTATTTGAATTTATTAGTAATTGTACGCACTCATTCTTACATAATATTAATATTGCCATTGTATTCATTTATTCGCATAGCGTGATTAATTTAAAATACCTATTTGTATCACTGAATTATTACACTTAAAATTCTGAACTATAAACTTCCCTAGTGTTAAAGAAATTTCGAAAAGCGAAATGCGTAGTTGGCAACACCAATGCTGATAAAGCAGTCATTCTTTTGACACCGCACGAAAGGTTAATAAAAGGAGACCGACATTTCTCTGTAGCAGCCAGATTTTTTCCATTTGTCGGTTCACGCAGTCGCAAATCAACAATTTCACAAATTTTCTCCTAACAAAACTCCTGTACACGCGCACCTTGAATTTAAATTGTTTACGTAGCTAAGTTTTGAACAAAATAAAGTGTTGAAACGAAGCAACTCCGCGTTTTCGTTTCGTGAGAATAGAAGCTGTGCGAGCACATCGGGTTTCCAACCGGCATCAGCCAATTTGCGTGTTCTCCACTACATAAAGTGTCGCCCGGCGCCCAGGTGCATCGCAGCTACGTGCCTTTAGAGCCGCGTAGCAAGCAATTATAAGGGTGTGACCCAAGGCATAGGGTTACAAGTCATCGCCTCTACGCCCGGAGCAATCACCAGAGTATAGCAGCCGCCATGTGTCACCAGCTCCAGTATCGCCGCCGCCACCAACTTCCGAGCTCGCCGTCATCATCACCAAGGGTCATCGTTTGGCGCCCGCAGCTGTGCTAGATCGCCCCACTCGCCGGAAAGCGCACTGGCTTTCACATGTATGTATGTACGATAACGGTTTTGTACAATCAACGAAAACTTTCGTGGCTCAAAATGACGACAAAATTTCGTAAGATGTACGCAAGTTTTCGTTATATTTACGTAGATTTTATTTTCAGTGTAGATATCTCGATTACTATCTCTGAAAAGAGGTCTTAAATATTTGAGATCTTAAAATATTTTTTACCATTATTATACTAAACTAAATGATGGCAAATTTTTATTCATATTTCCCTCCACATGGGGGTTGCTTGAACTCCCTTATTTTATTTCTATTTGACACGTATATCATGGATCCACAGTCTCGCCCCTAAATTTCATACCGGAAAATTCCGCTATCTTGGAGTTTAGTTTTGGGGTTTTTGCGATTTGCATTTTTCGTAAAAAACGGTTGTATACAAATTTGTAAAGAATTTAATTTCCCACATTTATTATATACAAACCTTTAAAAAAAAATCATTTTTTATTGTTAATAATTAGCAATACGTTCGAAAACTTTTTGCATTGTCATGGTTTTCGGCATTTTTCAACAATTTCTGATAAAAATGTGTAGCATATTCAAATGCCAAGGTTGTAGGGAACTGTTCTCTGTCATAGAAGTAAAAGCAAACGTCAAGGCTGTGAAGCTGTGCTTTCTTTGCTCTGTTTAAATTTTTGTTTTATAAAGCTGTTTACGCTTAATAAAGTAAAAAACTAAAAAAGTGTGATTAAACGTCTGGCACACAATTTAAAGATAAGTAAAATACTAAAATTTCCTGTAAATTTGATTAATTTAGAGCTTCACGAAAATGATTATTGCACGAGAACTAATGAAGAGATTTCAAAGTAAAGTATAGCGCTTCAAAGATAAAGTTCTAAATCTATCGACAGATTCATTTTTGTAAGTAACCAATTCGGTTTCTGTCGTAAAAACAACGATAAATATTGCCTTAATTTGGGGTAAGTTTTGAGCCTTTAAAGTGCTCTAGCAACTTATCGTTGGCAGATAAAACTTTCATTTTCGGGATATAGGTTCTTTGGAGCAGTGGAAATATGATCGTGTACAAATTTTATATAAATTCAACAAATACTGAGCAAATTTTTGCAAATTTTTTTCATTACCAAAATGCTCGAAAACTGCTCGAAAGATTTTGTTTTTGTGTTCTCTAATCAAAAATTCAAGAGTTTTCCTTTCGTTTGGTATATGGGAAGTATTGGTTGACATCTTCTTTATATGCTTATTTTATTCAAATATTTGGGCATAAATGATTTTCCATATAAAATCACTTCGTCATTATTTTGCAAACATGTGCATGCATTGGAAGTCAGAGAAGGACAAAAAAAGTATGTATGCGT
>NW_023458555.1:105849330-105891810 GCF_013731165.1 Rhagoletis pomonella | reverse complement strand
TTTTTTTGTCTTCATCGTTATCACTTGTTTCTTCATCTTCATATTTATCTTTATTTCAAAGTTTAATTTCAAATACGAAGTAAAACAAAATGCGAAACAGCTTAAATTGAACAGGTTGCAAAAACAACCATACACAAATATAGAAATTTTTAAACGACGATTTTCAACCAATTTCGAAACTATAACAACTCTCCTCATCTACAGAAAATTACCTTTCCAACGGTATTTTTGGTTTTGAAATCGGTAAATTTACCTTGGTCTTCATCTTTGTTTTTATCTTTCATATCTCTGCTTCTATCCTTTTCTTTATCTATTCACGTACATGAGATGAGGTGCGATGACGTGATAAGATGTGACGTGATTTTATGTGATGTGATATATGTCATGTCATATGTTGTCATATCCTCTGATGTCATGTCATATGATGTCATAGCATAGGATGTCATATCATGTGATGCCACGTCATGTAATGCCATGTCGTATCGTACGATGGCATATCATGTGATGTCAAGTCATGTGATGTCATGCCATAAAATGTGATGTCATATCATATGATGTCATGTCACGTGATATCGTGTGATGTGATATCATATTATGTGATGTAATATCATGTGATGTCTCTTCATATCATGTGATATAATGTAATGTGATGTCATTTATATGGATAACCCTGTTGACAACTGTGCCGATAAAAATACCGATGACGATATCCATAAACATAAAAAAAATACAACGATTGCAAAACCGATTAATTCATCGATAAATATAACAATGATCAGTATCGATTATTGTACATATCGATAACAATATAAATCAATTATTTAATCGATTATTTTACCGATAACAATATCCATTATTGTATAGCTGTTATTTAATCAATAACAGTATCAATAACAACATCAATTATTTTATCGATAGCAATGTCGATTATTATATCGATAAAAATATCGGGTTTTATATCGATAACAATATCGATCCTTTTCTTCATATTTATCTTTAATTTTGCATATTCCTCTTCACCTTTACCTTAAAGTGTTTAAATTTGCTTTGATCTTCGTTTTTGCCTGTACCTCTAGGCATCTTTGTTTTTGTTTTTATTCTCAAACCGCTAAACCGCTGAGAACCATTTCCATGTGCATTATTCCCCTTGAATTTGACAATTTACTCCCAGCCAACCCAACTGCCGCTAAAGAAGTTTACTTCATAAATTCTAGAAATGTTCTTACCCTTTTAGTTACCCTAACTCTTATGTATCTGTCATTGTCTCCATTTTCGTCTTTATCTTCACTTTTGCCCTTTTTTTGACTCCATCGTTCTCATTTATTTCTTCATCTTCATATTTATCTTTATTTAATTTAATTAATCTTAATTTCAAATGTGTATTGAAACAACAGGCGAAACATGTCAAATTGAACATGTTGCAGCAACATCTATACACAATTCGAAAATGTTTAAACAACAGTTTTGGCCGTAATTTTCAACCAATTGTGAAACCATAAAAATTCTGCTCATCTACGGAAAAATGCCTTTCCAACGGTGTTCTTGGTTTTGAAATTGGTTCGATAGAATCGCCAAACGAACGGAGACAAAATTTATGTTAGCGTATTAATATATAGATAATAATAATAATAGATTGGCGCTTACACATATGTTAGTGTTTGGCCGAGCTTCTCCTCGGAATTGTGGCGTGCGCCTTGATGTTGTCACACAAAGCGGAGGGACCTTAAGTTTTACGCCGACGCCGAACGGCGATTGCATTTTTATGAGAAGCTGTTTTTCATGGCAGAAAAACACTCGGAGGTTTGCCATTTCCTGCCGAGGTACGACCGCTGTTAAGAGAAAACCTTTTTTCTATATTTTTTTGCGATGTTGCTTTGACCAGGGTTTGAACCCAGGTGCTGCGGAGTGGAAGCGCGCACTGCTTACCACTACATCAGAGCGGCCGACAATAATAAATATACACTTGGAATTAAATAAATACTTTAGGACAACGAAGTATTTTTAAAGAACTTACAAAGGAGAATTCTTAATAAGAAAAGCGCTGTTCTTTAAAATTCCATGTACACGAGTTTTCAAAGGTGCTTCTTTAAAAACAAAGGTTATAGTTTTTAAAACACTGTTAAGTGATTTTAAAGAACAATACTTAAAACAAAGACGGTTTTTCTTTTCCGTTCTGTGATTACCCAACAAAAATTCCAAATGAAACGAAAATAAAATTGTAATTAATGTATTTTATTTATTAACATACATACATGAAAGTTATATAATGTCTACATACATACATATATTTTAATAAGAGACTTGATCAATAATCCAGAAACGCAATTTAACTTGAAGTTTGCTAAGTTAAGTTTGCTGCCACAAAAACTAAAATTAAGTCGACTATGAATCTAAAACTTTCTTATTTTAAAATCATACTATTTTGTCTGCATTATTTTATGTTATTTCTCTTCTTGGATTTCTAAACACATCAATATGTTTAATTTCAAAAGAGTTATAAACACCTTCAATTTTATAAGCTTGAGACTTTTCTAAAAAACAACGTGCGCATTTCTTGGACCACGAAGTATACAAAGTTTTCTGTGTTTAAAAAAATTAATTTTATCTTCATGACTTTGCCCTCAAATTTAACATAAGAGTTTTCTTCGAACAAGGTTACTTTATATAAAACACTTTTAACCTTAAAACTTTCCAATAAATTTGTAGTTAAGTGTTTATAAAAACTATGCTGTGACAAATCTGTTTTTGATGTTGTAGTTAAATTAGAGACATCTTTTGTAAAGAAATTTTTCTCCATTAAGTTATAAGAAAATTGTATACTATGTTTTATGGCTAAGGTGTATGACACATTTATCCTTGAAGTTATGGCATGACAGTATTGCTTAGACATTTGGTGCTTGCTTTCATAACAAAAGTTCCAAATATATTTTAGTGGCCCCAACTCTTTAATTTTTGTTGGGTAATGCACCATAAAATGGTGTTTGGGTTTAAGAGTATCTTGGAATAGCTCAACATAAAGTTGAAATTAAATTTTCAAGAGCTTTAAGAAGATCATCGTTAAACTCATCTTGTGTAATTAAATCGACAATGCGTACAAATATTATGAGAAATTGATAAACGGGATCAATATCATCAATCAAATCGCCTATAAGAATTAATACAATATTTATAAATGTCTTCATTTCACTGGCGTTTAATTTCAAATTGCCATTTTGTATATGATGTTTGGTGATCGGTGAGCTAACATTTCCAACAAGCTTAAGTCCGTAATTAAACATTTGTTTTCTAAAATTAAATGCGTCCAGTGAAGAATTTTTTTTCATATATAAAGTAATTTAATGTTTTACTTATGTTATATTTTGGTACTCCCAGATAGATGTCATGCAGGCCTTGTTATCTGTAACATGAAAACCCAATTAATCGTTCCAAATTGAGTTTTCTTTAACAGGAATTTTTATCGTTAGTTGCGCATTCTTTAGTATAAGTGTTTTTGTCGCGAATACATTCTGATTTTTCTGCGTAATCATTTTGACACTGAACTTTAATTCTTGTGCAAATTCCGCAGTAGCTGTTAAAACTCTTAGTATATCCCAAAACCTCGTTGAGACCTAGATTATCTCCCAATATTTGACCTAATAAGAAAAAAATGGTGAGCTGCTTTTATTATGATATATTTCTACACCATTTTCGGCTAAATCAGGCAAAGTATCTACTAGCCGTTTTACAGCCAACTGATTACCAAAATCTTTCATATCGTCTGAACTGATAAAACCCGCAAGTGATATGTTATTTAAATGAGATAAAAGGTGCTGTGGAATAACTGGAACCGTGTAGTACAGAGCTGCTCACTCCATAAGCACTTGTACCACATTTGTTTTTGTTTTGCCCTGAAGTATAGGCACATATACAAATTTACACTTTAAATAAAAAAACAATGTATCGCCCTTCCGTATGCCCTAACATATAAACACAATTCATATGAAAGTGCCTGAGTTTCATATGAAAGGGCAAAGCAAACGCCCCCGCATATGAAGCTAGTAAGATGTACAAATTTACACAAAAAATTATAGAATGAAAAAATAATAAAAAATATGTCAGCATTGAAAAAAAATTATATTATAAATTGATTTAATATTCGTATTTACTGAAAGTGAAAACGGAATTTATTGAAAAAAAAACATATGGCGTTCATTAAAGTGTGGAAGCGCGAGATATTCTTTACAATTTTGAGTGCAAAGCGTACCTAGTGTATGTTGTGCTTTGTAATTATTAAACGAATGACGACATATTACTTGCAATGCCATTTTGCAACTTGCCATTAAAACTTTTTGGAAATTTTCAAAGGGGATATCGAAAATGATTCATTTCCATTCTGAATTCGATACAGATCCCTGGGAGCATGACACCGCGTAAAATTGATAGGATTGCAGATATTCTTCCAACGTTGGATTGTAGAAAAAATAAATTTCGCGATTTTGACGGAAAATGCCAACAAATGTCCGGCAAACCTCGCGCAAAAAAATAAAATAAAATTATAAATTAGTGTTGGATAAACTCTTATCTCCTGTCCACCCTTGATTTAAGGTGCCCTCCTTAAATTTTATTGCATATTGCTTCAATGGTGCTATCATATATTAACACTAGACACTAGGTCGCTATCATTTCTTAACTGTATTTTTCACAAATGTGTATGTATTTGTGCTAACAATCTTCATTCACTAATCGTACAATAAAAATAAACTTGTACTTTTTAGCTTAATTTAAATTACAAAAAAAAATCTCAGTGTACACATAAATTTTGTAGATGTCTTGTGATTTCTCTTCAATATAAAAATTTTGAGCAGCACTGGTGTAGTATATACCGCACACAGACTTTTGATGAGAACCAAGTGAGTCGTTAATTTGAAAGGAATCAAAATAAATAAAAATTGGGAAAGTTATTTTGTTTGGACGTGCTGCGATTTTCGACATCCATAATTCACCTTTAATAAAATGGTTTATTTTATTGGAAAGATTTATTTGTTGAATGTTTTCACACGTGTCAGTTAAAATACCTGAATTCTCAAAATATGATTTCAATTGAAATCTCGTATCGCGCAAGCAACCTTCTACTGTATTCTCTTTGATAGCTGGGTAGCCATTAACAAAAACCTCATCTAATTGACAACTTATGGAAAATAGTTTTGGATATTTATATAAATTTTGTTTTTCTAAGTATTTCACAAATTTGTATCCTGTGTCAATATTTTTAAATATGTCATCAACATATGCATGTAGGTTGTTTTATTTAAGTAATTAAGAGTTCAGTTAAGATTAATGGCTAATAAGAATACAAAAGTATTTAAATGGCACTTCTTCAAATTGAATTAGCAAACTCTCGCCGACACGTCTTTTCGGTTTAAACGCCGTCGTTCAACTCAACTCGTCTTTCGTCGTTTTTTCAAATCGTCTTCTCTCTTGCGTCTTCATCGTCTTCTCGTCGATACATGGCTGTTCACGTCTTCTTCTTGTTGAATGTAAGCTTCACAATATATTCCCACATTCGGCCATACGCATTGTTGTGCTTAACTTTAACAATTTGGTAGGGGCCCAAAAACTTTGGCTTTAGTTTCAGGTTGCTACCAAACTGTGTTCGTTTTATGGCTACAAGGTCACCAACGTTATATCGCCTTACACTCTTTCGTCGCATATTATACGTCTTCTTGTTTTCGCTTTGTAATTTTAAAATACTAGTTTTCGCTTGTGCTCGTAAATCATTTCGTTCGTCGGTGAACGTAGTCAAAATTTCTTTGTTGATGTAGTCTTGTAACTGAAGGTCTTCGTTGGTTCGCATTTTCGTACCAACCAGTAATTCAAACGGAGCCGTAGCAACCCTGTAGGGAAACTGGTTCTAAATTCGACAGATAAGATCTAGTTCGTTTTGCATCCCTTTTTCTATAGTTCCGAACCAGTTCCAAATTCGAGAGATTAGATCAAGTTCGTTCGGCATCCCCTTTTCTTTAGTTCCAAACCAGTTCCTAAAGAAAGAAAGATGAGATCTAGTTCGATCTGCATCCATTTTTTATAGTTCCGAACCTGTTATAAATTCGTCACCTTAGATCTACATTTCTAATCAGGCTTGTCGAAATATTTCCCTTTTATGTTAAACTAGCAGACCCGGCGAACTTCGTCCCACCCAAAATTTTTATATACTTTATTGAAACTTTTTGGTCCAACATTTTCACTAACAATTCACGTTTACGATTTTCATTGGCACATTTGTCTGCTAAAATTAAGGTTTGGTGGTCATTTGCCGCTTTAAATAACCTAAGGAAAGTGTTATATCCGTTCTTGAAATTCTCCAGTTGTGCGGCATTTCATAGCACGGTTATTCGCAAAGCGAAATAAATTTTTTTCTCTTCACTCCCTGGCGGCAACAATGACCAGGTTCTATAGTGAATGTCCTAGAAGCTTTACAGTATAGTAGGTGGCAATTTCAAAATAGGTACGAATCATTGTTCTACAGAAACGCAATATACATATACTTATTTCAGATGAAATACCTTAAAAATTTGAACGCATAATAATATTGGAAAATCACATCCATTGGGCCAATTGCAACGCAGGAGCGTTCGATATACTCAATGGTGCAACAGGTCGATTTAATCTGACTTTCACGGCCCCTTTTCTCACTTGGCTATTTTTAGTAATAGCTCGACTTCAGCACCACTTGGGAGCACGTTTTTTGCAATAGTATTGCATACATATTTAAAAAATTAGCCAAATCGGATCATAAATAAGATTTTTAGTAATAACTCAACTACAGCGCCAACTGTCGGATTAAATTGTGAAACTAAACTATCCAGAGACCCACTCAAATACACAAAATGTTTCGTTAAAATCCGTACAATCATTTAGGAGGAGATCACTCACAAACACACCTACAGAAGAATAAAAAAATTCATTCAAAGATAGCTACAGGTCGGTACGTTTGTAGGCCTCACACCCCTTTTCAAATAGCCCAAATTTTCTCCATGAGTATGGGCTTGATTTCAACTATATACATATCTCCATACGAAGTTCCAGTACTGTACCATGAATACTTTCAGAGATATGTAGTATAAAAATTCGATTTATATGGGAGGTGCCACGCCCCCCTTTCCAAGAGATGCCCCCTTTCTTCATGAGTATGCGATTGATTTCGTATATCTCCATACCAAGTTCCAGAACTCTACCATGAACACTTCCAAAATAGGCAGTATGAAAAATTCGGTTTGTATGGAAGATGCCACGCTCCCTTTTCCAATAGTACCAGTTTTTCTCCAAGAGTATGCGATTTATTTCGCACATCTCCATACAAAACTCTAGAACTCTACCAAAAAATTTCCAGAGATAAGCAGTATGAAAAATTCGGTTTGTATAGGAGATGTCACACCCCTATTTACAATATCTAAAATTTTTCTCCCAGGGTATGCGATTGATTTCGAAAATCTCCATACCAATTTCCAAAACTCTACCATGCACACTTTCAGGAATATATAGCATGAGAAATTCGGTTTATATGGGAAATGCCACGCCCCCTTTACATATAGATTTTTTTCAGCCTAAAACCATCCTTGGGACACGTGCGGCAGGTGGCAGTTTCAAAAAAATCGGTTCAGCCGCTCTCGAGCCTTGCGAAAACTAACAAACGGCTTTCTAAATATATATTAGTTGAGATATATAATATATTATAATTATATTTTGACAGTATTCGTTGTTTCTGATTGGCGCAAAAAAATCTTGCCTAGTGACGAATTCGCCCCTTCATATGGTCGTTACTTAAAGCTATTTATATTCGAAATTGCATGAAAATTGGAAAACAGGAATCTATAAGCTTATCCAGGCAAAAAGCTACCTACGTACCGAATTTTAAGCAAATCGGACCATAAATACGATTTCTTCGAACATATCGGTCCCTGGTCCACTTCTCGGACAAAATGGATCATATATGGTAATATATGCTAAAAAGCTACCTACGTACCGAATTTTAAGGAAATCGGACCATAAATGCGATTTTTTGGAATAGATCGGTCCATGGTCCACTTCTGGGAAAAAATTTATCACATATGCTAATACATGCTAAAAAGCTACCTGCGCTCCGAATTTTAAGCAAATCGGACCGTAAATTCGATTTTTTCGAATAGATCAGTCCCTGGACCACTTCCCGGACAAAATGGGTCATATATGCTAATATATGCTAAAAAGCTACTTACGTACTAAATTTTAAGCAAATCGGACTATAATAAGATTTTTTCGAATAGACCGGTCCCTGGTCCACCTGCCCGAAAAAAGTAAAATTTGTTTAGCCTGAAACATGGTGGTTACCGAAATTTCATGAAAATCGGACCAGCCGTTCGCGAGATGTTACAACAAAAGGGACTTCTCTTTATATAATTAGTATAGAAGTATAGATATGATCGGTTGAAGGAAGGACAATACCATCACAAATGTTTAAACGCATTTATTAAAAATTTATAAACCACATTAGTAGTAGTAGTAGTATTAAACTTAAGTAGTAAGTAAACAACAAAAGTGCGTTCTGCTTAAAAGTAAAAATATTAGGTCACTTTGTCTTACTTGTCTAAATTTAAGCATATTGATTTTTAAGTACATTCAGTTCTTTTTAGGCTTATATGTATATGAAGTACTTCGAAAGTTTTTGTCGTACTTAACTCAAATAAGATATACACTCAGTCAATAAAGTTTAGGTACATCGAAGTTATTACAATACCGGCAACTATTGTTTAAATATTTAATTTTTCCCAAATTTTTTATAAAAATATGGTTAGTTCTACACCAAAAACCCCAAAAGTCAGAGTTCCAAACCTTATGCAAAATTAAAGAAAACTCCGCAAATTTCCATCCAAATATTGCAATTTACACTCTTTAGAAAAAAAAGTTAGGTATGCAGTTTTTTAGCCCATTCAATTTTAGTATAACAAAGTGCAAGTTTGAGGCAGCTAGGACTTACCATTGATATTAAGCAATTTTTTGTTGTTGTTTTGTAAGTCCTAGCTTCCTCATACTTGCACTTCATTATACTAAAATTATACTAAAATTGAATGGGCTAAAAAACTGCAAACTCAACTTTTTCTAGAGAGCGCAAATAGAAAGTGAATTATTTTAATGAGATTTTGCAGAATTTTCTTAAATTTTGCACAAGGTTTGGAACTCTGATTTTTGGGGATTTTATAAAAAATTACAGAAAACTAAAATATTTAAAAAATAGTTGCCCATATTGTAAAAAAATTCGTTCTACCTAAACTTTTTTGACTGACTGTATTAAGGTAGCTGTGCTGGATTGCATAAAACAAAAATTAATTTGTCTTTTCTTAAAAAAAAAGGTAGCTCTGGTGGCTTGCATTTTTAAATAAATTTAGTGAGAAAGTGGTAATTATTTTGACACATTTTTTTAACCTCTTTTCTGCAACTGCATTGCCTTTCTCACTTGTCCTTCAGGATCTTGGCCTTTGTTAATGGAATCACTAAGTATAATGATTATTAAGCAACTCAAAAACTATACCAGCGTGATTACCGACGTATCCTTTTGAGAGGTAGCCGCACTCTTAAAAGAGTAATAAGACCCAAACTTTTCAGGTCAAAATTTCAGTAGGTTGCGTCTGTACCTTTTCAATTTTATAAATTATCATTATTTTTAAGTGGAAAAATAAAACTCAAAATTAATGATAATCTATGCGCGAAAAAATAAAAATCGTAAAATGATCATTGTTTATAATGTCAAAAATAAAAATCAAATAATAATTATTTCCATTTGAGCGAAAAAATAAAACTCAAAAATAATTCATAAAATAATGATTAAATGCTGCTTTAAATTATTTTACTCATAATGATTACCTTCCCTGCTTTTAAAATTTGAAATAAAATAGTTTAGTGAAAGTACCACATTTCACTGCTTTTGGACTGGTTCGGGACTAGTTACTATCGGACTGGTTCGTTTTTTGGCGAAAAAGAGCTAGTACTGAACCAGAAATTTGGTTCACTAGTTCGTGTTTTCCCTACAGGGAATGCTTCTACAGAATGTTGAGTTGATCGCTTGTTGTACTTTGCTGACATGATTGTACCACTTGGACGATCGTCGATGCTGAGCTTTGAGAGTACTGTAATAATGACTGGATTCAATCTCTCCACTTGCCCATTCACGCGTGTAGTCCTGTTGTAGTCTTTACCAACTTGATGCCTTCTGCTTCGCAATATTTCACAAAATCTTGAGGGGTAAAAGCAGAATCCCTGTCCGAGATGATGTACGCTGGATTGCCAAACACCGCACTCTGGTTATTCAGGCGTGTAATTACTTCGCTGGACGTTGTCGATTTTGTTGGATACAGCCAGAAAAATTTCGTGAAAGAATCGATGACGGACAAAATGTGTTTGTAGTCTTTATGTGTTGACTCTAACGGACCCACAAAGTCTATATGATAAGTAAACAATGGTACGTCTTCCTTCTGCAGTGGATGTAAAAATCCCTCTTGTGTACCTCGTTTTCGATTTACCATGATGCACAGAATGCAACACTCGATGTACTTTGAATCTTTTCATCTAAACGCGGTATGTGATACGTTCTGCAAATCAGCTCTTTCGTTTTTTAGCTGCGAATTGACCTCTGTCATGTGCTTTTCCGATAATCTGCCTCTGCATAGATTTCGGAACTACTAATAACTCGACGTCGTTAACTAACTTGTACAAAATATCGGCTTTAAGAAAATAGCCGTCGTATGTTTTTGTGTTATCTTTGATAGTTTCTTTTATCGCTTTTAATTTTTTGTCGCTAGCTTGTGCTTGTTCAATGCTCCTGCAAATGTTATGCTCGCTTATCGTCAACACTGGATACCTGCTGAGTGCGTCTACGTGCTTCATACGTTCATGCCTGAACGATGCTCAACGGTATATTCGTACTCTTGGAGGAAAAGGATCCAGCAAGCCACCCTCGTACAGGCATTATAGTCAGTGACTAGTTTAAAGTGGACGCCTAACAACAGACGCGAAACTTCGTCAGGGCTTCTATGACTGCGAGTATTTCTAATTCATAGCTGGTATACTTTCGTTGTGCTTCTGTAGTGTTTTTGCTCACAAAATACACCGGGTGCAACTGGATGTCTACCGGTGATTTTTGAAGCAAAACTGCCCCAAACCCGTCTATAGAAGCGTCTGTATGCACCTCAGTTTCGCACGACTGATTGTAAATGCTGAGCACTGGATTCTCGGTTAGAAGCTTCTTCAAATGATTAATCGCACCCTCTTCTTCTATACCCATGCTAAACTTTATGCTCTTTTTAGTCAAATCTGACAACGGCTTCGAAAACTTTCTAGCTGCTTCAATGTTTGCGGTACCTTAAAGTTAACTACTGCTTGAATCTTCTCCGGTGATGGGTACAGCTTTTGGTTCTCAATTATGTGACCAAGAAACTGTATACGCGTTTTCAAAAAATTGCGCATTTTCATATTCAGCTCTAACCCATACTCTTCACATGCCTCGATGACTTTTTTGAGATTTTGGACAGCTTCTTCTTCATTTCTAGCAGGAATTACGACATCATCGACATATGGTAAAGCAATACCCTTACGCCACAGATGTCGAAAAATAGCATTAACATGTCGCTGGAATACGCCTGGTGTGTTGGAAAGTCCAAACGGCACCTTTTGAAACTGATACCGGCCGTTTTGCGTTACAAAAGATGTATACCTTGGGCTTGATTCAGCCACAGGTACGTGTAAGAATCCGTTTTTAAGATCGATGGTGCTAAAACCTTAGCCTCTTTTAATCTGTCTAGCTGATCTTCCATAAGCGGTAAAGGGAAATGATCTTTGACAATTACCTTTTTGATTCTGCGAAAGTCGACGCAAAGTCTTGCCGAACCATCATGTTTTTTAACGAGAACTATAGGACTTGTAAACTCGGAGTTAGATTCTTCAATAATGGTTTTCTCAAGCCACTATTCGATCTGGTCATCAACAATACTTTGTTCTGTTAACGCCATTCTACGCGGTCGCGAGAGTATTGGTGTTTCATCTTTCAAAATAATTCGCATTTCAATGTTTGTAGTTTTCGATTTTAAAGGTTTATAATTTTGTATAAGTTCACGCACTTCTTGCTTAGCTAATAGACTCGCGTTATCGCCTATGTCGATATCTTAACTTTCGCAAGCTACGTCTATATTAAACACTGATAATTCTTCGTTTTGATTAGCATTAGTTAGTTTTCTTATTTTTAAACCCGACGGATTAATTAATATTTCGGCGGTTAAACAAATGTCCGTACCAGTTATGATACTATCGTCAAGATATTCAGCACGTACAACATAAAACGTTAAATCGAACTTTTCGTCGTCTACTATTATGGTTTGCTTTAGTTCACCCAAGGGCTTAATATTGGCTGCTTTACCAAAACCAGTCAATTGTACTGCACACTCAGTTAGTTGTCCACTATTTAACTTTTTATAAACATCGCTGTTCATTATGTTAGCACTACTGCCCGTGTCGAACAATGCTGAAACACTATAACTTCCAATATTTATAGTTTGACGCATTATGTCGTTCTTGGCACTAACTTTTCTCACTGGGTCGTTTGTATTCTTTGTGCTACAATTTTTTGCAATATGGCCGTATGAATTGCAACCAAAATATTTTCTGCCCTTCTCTTTATTATCACAATTTTTCGATACATGGCCTTTGTCGCTACAATTGAAACACATTAACTCCTTTGCCTCTCTCTTTGCATTTGCTTGAACGCGCACTGGAGTTTCAGTACTACATTTTTCTTTTTCGGTCATTATTTTGAACATCTTTAATTAAATTCTCTCATGTCTTTTGAGCCGTATAAGATTCTTTTGTTTGTTGTTTTTGTGTCTATTCCGTCAATTACATACTGAATAAAAGCATCGTCGTCAATATGTCCACGAGCCGAAATGTCTTTCAAACGATCAAAAAATTCAAACACACATTCGTTTTTACTACGTTTGCTTTGAGCGAGTGCCTCGTGTATTTGCTTGCTGGTTACGTTAGATTTGAATTCTGATAGCAGCGCTGCTTTTAGTACACTCCACGAATTCTACCCTCGTTCGCACGCTACAAACAATTTCGCGATTCCTTTTAGCGCCTTATTCGCAAAAAGAAACCGCTGAAAATCACTCCACCGCATTAGTTCTGCTTGATTTTCAAATTCTTTCCATACTTCTACTGCAATGGAATTTGCGCCGTCAAAATTGCGAATACTCTCCTCTATATCGCGAAAACTGATTGCCATCGTTCCATCATTCTCGTTGCTCATCGCTTTGTTGCTGCTACCGCCGCTGCCGTTGCTGTTGTTGATGCTGTGTTGCGGCGCTTTTCTTTGCGCACGCGTTAACCCATTAGAGGTCAAATGAAAAGTACAAACATAATTTTGGACCCATCTTCATTTTTGAATTGAAAATAGCATAAAGGAACATAAAATCAAAGAAAAAATAACAAAAACATAGTTTCCAAATGAGTACACTGACCACCTAAGTATGAAAATTTTCGAAACATACTTTCTCGACACAAAGTGTTTTTAGGCACTTCTTACATTGCCAGCGCACTCTTGAATGACAAAGGACCCACCGCAACTGTTTTTCAATTTTAGTGGGATAGTGTCCAATTCCATCTTGAGGTAGGCTGGAACTACTGACGTAGACTGACGCGATTTTTTTACTGGACACCATCGCTTGACAGTCCGTAATGGTTCAATGGTATCGCAGTTGGTCGCCATTGTACATACACTATTGTCTTTCCACCTTACCAGTAGCAGTTCACTTTCCTTGTCAAAGCTTTAGTCATAAATCGTCACAATCATCGCTACTACTATCTTCTGTACTGGGTTGTATACGGTATGCACGCATTGGTACTCAAGATTTTTTTTTGTTTTCCATGTATCGTTTTCTTCCAAAAATTTTGTGTATGAATATTTCTAATTCGAAAAACCCTGTGAAGTTACTGCAGTTCCGCATCAATCTATTACTTTTATTGTGCATGAACAGGATAATAGAAAGGAGAAGAAAAATATAAGGAGAATTGAAGCTAGTTTTCGTAAGGAAAAAAAAATAGAAGCAACGGGAGATGGGATCTGACCGCCAGACGGATAAGACGTCGACTAACAAGTAACAAGTAAAAGGTTAAAACCGCGTGTTAAAACAAGTTTTAGTTTTTTTTTAAAACCAAGTCCGGACGAAGAGATATATAAGTCCTACGGATAAAATAAGTATTTTGCAACCAACCCGGCCCGTAAACTGATGGTATAGCCGTAACTTCAATTCACCGCTGAATTTGGAGCTGCATAGCCAGCCAGAACTACTTCGCAAAAAGGCCATGGAGTACCCTAGTTTTCTAGCAGCTAAGCGCGTATCTTCTAATGAACTATTCTGGGAAAGAATCGAGTAGCTAAAGTTAATGAAGGGAATAATCTCCAAATCTCCAGGCTATATATAAAAAAATAAAAATAAATAAATATATAAATAAAAATAAAAAGTATGAATCTATTAACTTTCCAAAGTCATGCGTAATAAGTGATTAGAGAACCCAGTTGCCATGCAAAAGAAATATATATATATATTATGTATATATATAGCATATTTTCTCACGCGGCAAGTTTAACATACATACAAGATTATGTACATAAGTATTTAGGTACAGCTACGCAGCTTAGGTGATCTGAAACTTTTATATTTAGCCCTATTTAGTTTAAATGTCGAAGATGTTAGAGAAACGAAAGGTTTCCGCGTAAAAAAAAGAAGAAAAATTTAATAATAATTGAGTTAACGTTAAATTATATAAAAGAGTTCACGCCAAGTCTAAAGGTAAAAAAATATAGGTATATTTAACTCTATTTTTGTTGAAATAATGAAATAATACGTAGATAGTGGTTGTAAGGTGAAAGGAGAAAAAAAAGTGCCTATAGAGAATTATTAGTGTTGAAGAAAATTATGTAAGGAATAGTGGTTCGAATTTAAAAAAAAGAGGAATAAAATTACATATATATATACACACATAGGTTTATATACATATACATATATGTAAATACCCATAAATCGTTGCATAAAATTACACAGGATATGGAGTTTCACCGCATCGAGGGAAGCGCTTCACTCAGCCGGTTTTAAATGTGAGTACGAATTATTAGTTTCCTTTCAAATTTTATAAAAACAAATTTCTATACAAAACATGTTCTTTACTAATATACAATATAGTTGTTTTTGTTTTTCTCTAGATCTAGGCGACTATAAGTATATAATTATATACATATTTACTTTTTTTTTACGACATAAGCTCTTCTTGCATTTGCCGCATAATTCGAGTTTTTCTCTACTCGGTGTATGTACATATATATGTATAAACCACTCTTCGATAGCCTATTTAAGGGAAGTCTGGATTAAAAGGCATTGGCGTTTAGAGTGAATAAGAAGGAAAGAGAAAATAACGCTGTTGCATTATCTCTTTCGCTCTTAATTAGAGGGTTATTCAAATTCCCTTCTTTGTGATTTTTGCTAAGAACATATTATACGTACCTATTTTTTTTTCTCTTCTTTCACTTGCTTCAAACTTTCCACTTATTCGTAAGTTTACCTTTTTGTGAATTTAGAAATAAGGAAAAGAAAATTAACCTTTAGTAAGCAGTACTATAAGAATTTTTTTTGTAAGTAAATATGTATTAGAATAAAAAATGAAGTTCTAAGTTTTGTTTAACTATGGCCGAAACCAAAAGTGAGTTTGTTGTTGGGAAAATGGGAGCTCCCTACTAATTATAAGCAAAAACCAATGGGAGCCAGTTAGAAATGTGGCTAATAACTGCAGAGTTGGTTAAATGATGGCAAGGCATTTGTTTGTTACTTAACGTGACTTAGTTTATGTTGTAGATAATTTTTGATTGGTCTGTTTGAATCATTTAGGTTGTTGTCGGTCCGTTAGTGTGCACAGTATTTTTTTTTATGGCTTGCTGGTGTAGGATATTATTTGTGTTGCCCTTATTTCGTAACCCACTCCATTGGCTGAATCTCCGGGCTGGACACAAAGCAAGGTGCACACGGAGGTAACGTAAGAAGAGTCTTGGAAGAGCTTTTAAATTTTCGCATTACACCGCAGGTGACAACAAGACTTCATAATCACCATCCTTGCGATTCGTAAATACCTCAATAGTACCAGGCACTTCATGCGGTAGAGATGATAGCACCATATCTTCCTCGGCGCCTTCTTCTTCATCGGTCAATTCACTTGGATCAGGTGGTATGATAACCATTTAAACTTCATCATCACCATCGTCACTATCGCAAATAATGGCATCAATAGCTTCTTAAAGTTCTTTGTAGCTATTTTTATGTACTCAACCGAGTACAGTAAGATATGTATGGCTACAGTTTTGTTGTTATTATAACTATTTGATTATTTTATAGTTTATAACTTAACTTGACATATTTTGTTTAGTAATTCAATGTGAAAACAAATGATTATACAGTACTTATTATCATATTTCAAAAATAATTTACATACCTGCGCAGTTCTCACGTTGCACAACTTCAACTGACGTTTTGACGTAAAAAAAATCGCAATAGCCACGATCTTCTTATTTATACCTTTGAACAGTATAATGGTAATATAAAAAAACTAGAACGCTTCCAAAAATTATTTGAAAACCATAATCCACATTTAAAGATATGACTGTACTCAATTGAGTACGGTGACTTTTAATGGGTTAATGTTGTAGTGAGCTGGTTCACTGTGGCTGTGTTATTTGCGCTCGCCCTGTCTTCGTACGCTTCGTCGTCGCTCGATTCGTCGATCTCAGCATCGCCATCGTGCCCGACACGCTTTAACAAATTGCCTTGTTGTAAGTTACGAAAAATTCCAACAGCCAACTGCTCACCATTATGCCCTATACCCAACACATTGCACATTGATACGAGGTCGGCTTGGGTTAGGTTATTCTCGACGTATTTACTTTTTTCGTTATACTCCGCGCTTTGCTAGGTGAAACCGAAACCAACAAACTCGCGCAACCGTTGGCAATTATTTCGGTCGCCCTCGTAGCCGAATACAAATTTATGCAAGGTCGATACGCTTGGCCTTTTGCACAAGCGCAAATTGTCACCAATTAGGTCGTTCAGGCAAGCCATTTCACTTCACACACACACGGACGAGCCCCCAAAATGTAGGTTGTTTTATTTAAGTGATTAAGAGTTCAATTAGGATTAATGGTTAATAAGAATACAAAAGTATTTAAATGGCACTTCTTCAAATTGAATTAGCAAACTATCGCCGACCAGTTATCGGACTTAAAAAAATCTGGTAGTTTTCAAAAAATGTAGTAGATATCAGTTTTGGATCAAAGTTTGTACAAAAATTAAAAAAATTCTGCAAGGTTTCACATAAATTGCAAACATTTAAATTAGAATCTAAAAAAAATAATAATTTTAGTATAATAAAGTGCAAGATTGAAGTTGCTAAAAATTGCGTTGAGTTTTGGCAATTTTTTTCCTTGAACGTGTAAAGCTGTTCCTTCCATATCAAGATATTTTTCGTACATATTTTGAACCGTTTTTCTTTTTATCACATCACGATGTAGCGAACAAATGTGGCACGTTCCAGAAACCGCTACTTGGGATTTGTCGATTTTGACAATTTTCAAGTAAAATTAAACAACGCTTTAGAAACTTTAGATGCACTGAAATTTGCTAATACTTTCACAAAAATCGCCGTTTTTTAACATTTCCGCTATTAATTATTTTTAAAAATCATATATTTTGCAATTTAATGCAATAAGACCAGTTTCCTGTCGAAAAATTGAATATTGAGAAAATTAAATATTTTACAGTTTATTTTATAATCCCATTCTGCCTGTTGTTAGTGTTTAGTTTTGGACAATTTTTGCTCTTAAACTTAAGAAAATTATGTCGAGCAAAAATAAAACTACTCAAAAATGCAAATATGTGGTAGATTTCAGACCTTGTGTGGTAGATGTGCTAGATGCTCAAAAAGGTGGTAGATCTACTACAATGTGGTAGAAGTCCGATCACTGTCGCTGACACGTCTTTTCGGTTTAATCGCCGTCGTTCAACTCAACTCGTCTTTCGTCGTTTTTCAAATCGTCTTCTCTCTTGCGTCTTCATCATCTCTTCTTCGATACATGGCTGTTCACGTCTTCTTCTTGTTGAAAGTAAGCTTCACAATATATTCCCACATGCATTAAGTTCGTTATATGCTTTTTGTTTTTGAGGCATAGGCGATGTTACAAACATTGTATGCTTAAAAGCATATATCCACAGCTTTAATATTTAATTTTGTATTGTAATTTTATCAAGCAAATCCCTTTTAAACTTATATTATACGTCACACAGCAGCCAACCAGTAATTTCGCAATGACACGCGGTACATAAAAATATGATGAAATATTAAACTGCCGGTAATTTAGTATATTGTGCGAAAATATTCGTATGTTGTACAAATTAAAAAAAAACATGTTTCTGCATTATTACTATGTACAAAATATTAAGTAAATTGTACGAATACAGAATTGTAGATTTCGTAAATTTTAACACCATACATAAATATTACGAATGTCTTCCTACAATATACAAAATTATTCGTACAGAGATTTGTTCAGTAAATGACGAATGTGTTTCATAAAATAAAAATAAGATTTCGTAAATTGTACTAAAAAAATACTTTACGAAAATCCTTTCGTTATATTTACGAATGGTTCCTAAAATCTTTTTTCGTTGTGAAAAATGTGTTCGTATTATGAACGAAAGTTTCGTACATTGTACAAAAACCAAGACTACGAAAGGTAGGTAAATGGTGTTTTTGTTTCATCATACATTTCATAATTAATAAGAGCTTGTGTATATCGTTTCCCTCCTTCGAAAAAACAAAAATTAAGACAACCATGTCAATAAGAAACGAGTTTACCCGACTAAAGTCAAAGGTAGAATCATTAAAGTTGGACATAGCGTTTTTGAAAAGATGCAAACGTTACAAAGTTACACCAAATTTCATTAAGGTCAAAACATCTGTGACAAATGCGGTAACTGAAAAAGTGATCTCATTAGCAAAACAGAATTGGTTGAGTTTGGAGCTAAAAGCTAAATACGCCACATTACAAAGTTATGAGATTCAACTATATGCTTTACACCTGCGGTTAGCATCTGCGATACCTAATGACAAAATTGAAGCATCATATGACTGTGAATTGTATCAATTTCTACGAGCGTCTTCTCGAAGCATCGAAAATTTGGTCAAAATCAAACGAGAAGCCCAAAATAGAAAATTTGCCAACCTTTTAAAAAATCAGCCCAAAGGGGAAAAAAACTTTAAAAAACCTCTACTTGTCGAAGATGCCGTAGTCAACATCTCTAATGTGAATTTATCGACTGACCAACTTAACCTGCTAAATAAGGGCCTAAACTATGGCATTCGCCCAAAAACAACACCTCTAAAAGATGTTATTGTTATAATGTTATTAATTTGTCTTTGCATTTGTTTTGTCATTAGGCGCTTTTGCCTAACTTTGTGTATCTACATACACACATATGTATGTATTAGCGCTGCTAATGCTTTAGTCTTGTTGCTGATGATGAGCGGAGAGCTGCTCGAAATGCATACGAAGTTTGTTTTTTAATTCAAAATAAAAAAGTTAAAATAAAATTTGATTAAAACAATTTTACAAGCTTAATAAAAAGGTGTTTTTGTTTCATCATAAATTTCATAAATAAGACTACGAAAGTTTTTCGTAGCCCTTTTACGAAAATTAATTTTCAGTGTAGGTTTAATTTAATAGCGTTTTCTTTTCTCGAAAAAAGGCTGCACTTATTCTGCCTTGTGCGCTGTCACATTTTCATGTTCTTTTCTCAGCCCTTACACAAGGCGTCGTGTTCCATGATGCAATAATACAAGGTGGTATCAATTGTGACAGCTCGATTTGACACTGCCTTAACTCAGTAGAACGAGAAGAAAAACGGGACGAAATTAAGCCCCATTTGGGGGAAAAATATAAAATTTCACATTTTTTCCTAAACAAAATTTGCTTTTTTATAGTATATTCGTAATGAAATGAAATAAAATAAGATAAAATATCTTTTTAAGAAAAAAAAATGTGTATACTGAGAAAAAATAAAAAAAATATTCAACTATATTATTAGGCAAAGAATTGTTAAAGAAGTAACACTGTCTCACCTAAGGCAGTCAATATGGCGGAATTAGAGCGAGAAGTTACCAACTGATAGCACCTGTATTATTGCATCATGGTCGTGTTCTTTGCTCAGCAGGTTGCGCTCTGATCCGGCGAAAGTGCTGCCTTTTCTGTCCTCAAATAAACGTGAGGGGGAGAATTGCATGGTTGATTTTTAATTTAATCTTGTAAAAATGCAATTACTTTCCCTATCAGAAATAAGTGTTTTGCTTTAAAATTGTTAAAGACTTACAGGCCAAGTGAATAATTCTTAAAACTTATTAAGTTCTATAAATAAATTGAGTAGTATATTTTCTGTTTCATTCTCATATAAAGAACACAACATTTTCTCAGGTTTCAGGGCAACGCAAAGCAAGAGTTCCCATATAAAAGGGCAGAAATTTTTTTGAGAAAAGAAAACGCTATAAGTCAAGAAGATTCTATCACCTTTTGTTTCTTTACTAGAAGTTCTAAAATATTGCAAACCCACGATTTGTTTACACTTTGACCTCGTCTTTTTTCAATCTGGAGCTGATGGAAACTTTATGCTTACGGATTCTTAATCAGCACAAAAAAAATCTATCAAAAACAGCTTTAACTTTTGCCGTTGGGCTGTGTTATCCATTAAAAAATTAGTGAAAATTTAGATATCCATGTTTTTTCCAGAAATTTTGTTATATTTTTGGAAAATAATTCAATGAATATTATAATGCATGTGCAGTAGTCTGCACCTCATTTTGCAACTTTGTCCTACAAAGCCAGACTCCCCCAGAACGGTTAATTTGGTCATAAAAACGTGACCTGCGAAAAATTGTTAAAATCGGATAACGGAAAGACGTGCCTTAAAGGCCCTGATCAAGGATTTTTTCACAAAGCGGTCAATATTTTGCATATAAGTCAGTGAGATATTTAATATATTTTAATGACACTTGATGGAGTTTTGTCCCCTGATGAAAGCAAAAGTTACAGTATTTGTAGACCTCCCCATTTTTTAAATTTATTGGGCTTTGTTTGAAAATTACTCATAAACATATGTACATATGTATAGTCCCAGACTTAATACATATGCATGGTAGAAAAAAATGTACGGATATTGTGATTGTACTGAAAATATACCAATTGTATTTATCTACTTTTTTAAACTAATTATATTGAAACAAGTAAAAAAGTCTAAGTTCGGGCGAAGCTGAACATTAAATACCCATAGTTTTTTCACTTTTCGGAAAACTGCCGTTACCTGGTCAGCAGAGGTGTTTTACCGCTATTTCAAATAAAGTATGTTCAGCTAGACTTAATTAGATAAAGAAATATAGTTATAACCCTGTAGGGAAAACACGAACTAGTGAACCAAATTTCTAGTTCAGTACTAGTTCTTTTTCGCCAAAAACGAACCAGTCCGATAGTAACTAGTCCCGCACCAGTCCAAAAGCAGTGAAATGTGGTACTTTCACTAAACTATTTTATTTCAAATTTTAAACGCAGGGAAGGTAATCATTATGAGAAAAATAATTTAAAGCAGCATTTAATCATTATTTTATGAATTATTTTTGAGTTTTATTTTTTCGCTCAAATGGAAATAATTATTATTTGATTTTTATTTTTGGGACTACAAATAATGATTAAATTATGATTTCTATTTTCTCGCGCAGAGATTATCATTAATTTTAAGTTTTATTTTTCCACTTAAAAATAATGATAATTTAAAAATTGAAAAGGCCATACAGACGCAACCTACTGAAATTTTGACCTGAAAAGTTTGGGTCTTATTCCTCTTATAAGGGTGCGGCTACCTCTCAAAAGGATACGTCGGTAATCACGCTGGTATGGTTTTTGAGTTGCTTAATAATCATTATACTTAGTGATTCCATAAACAAAGGCCAAGATCCTGAAGGACAATTGAGAAAGGCAATGCAGTTGCAGAAAAAGAGGCATTTAAAAAAAAGTGTCAAAATAATTATCACTTTCCCACTAAATTTATTTAAAAATGCAAGCCACCAGAGCTACCTATTTTTTAAGAAAAGACAAATTAATTTTTGTTTTATGCAATCCAGCACAGCTACCTTAATACAGTCAGTCAATAAAGTTTAGGTACAACGAATTTTTTTACAATATGGGCAACTATTTTTTAAATATTTTAGTTTTCGGTAATTTTTTATAAAATCCCCAAAAATCAGAGATCCAAACCTTGTGCAAAATTTAAGAAAATTCTGCAAAATTTCATTAAAATAATTCACTTTCTATTTACGCTCTCTAGAAAAAGTTTTTTAGCCCACTCAATTTTAGTATAATGAAGTGCAAGTGTGAGGAAGCTACGACTTACCAAAGAACAAAAAAAAAAATTGCTAAATATCAATAGTAAGTCTTAGCTACCTCAAACTTACACTTTGTTATACTAAAATTGAATGGGCTAATAACTGAGTACTTAACTTTTTTCTAAAGAGTATAAATTGCAATACTTGGATGAAAATTCGCAGAGTTTTCTTTAATTTTTCATAAGGTTTGGAACTCTGATTTTTGGGGTTTTTGATGTAGAATTAACCATATTTTCATAAAAAAATTTGAGAAAAATAAAATATTTGCAAAATGGTTGCCGGTATTGTAAAAACTTCACTGTACCTAAACTTTATTGACTGAGTGTATATCTTATTTAAGTTAAGTACGACAAAAACTTTCGAAATACTTCATATACATATAAGCTTAAAAAGAACTGAATGTACTTAAAAATCAATATGCTTAAATTTAGACAAGTAAGACAAAGTGAACTAATATTTTTACTTTTAAGTAGAACGCACTTTTGTTTTTTACTTACTACTTAAGTTTAATACTACTACTACTACTAGTGTGGTTTATAAATTTTTAATAAATGTGTTTAAACATTTGTGATTGTATTGTTCTTCCTTCAACCGATCGTGTTTAATATAGAAGGAAAATATTTCGACAAGCCTGATTAGAAATGTAGATCTAAGGTGACGAATTTATAACAGGTTGGGAACTACATATAAAAAATGGATGCAGATCGAACTAGATATCATCTGTCGAATTAGGAACTGGTTTGGAACTAAATAAAAGGGGATGCAGAACGAACTTGATCTCATCTGTCGAATTTGGAACTGGTTCGGAACTATAGAAAAAGGGATGCAAAACGAACTAGATCTTATCTGTCGAATTTAGAACTGGTTCGGAACTAGAGCCAAAGGGATGCAACGGGGGACAATTGACATTTCCTAGGACATCGCCAGTAGCTAGCATGCAAAAGAAAATTAACGCGTACTAGTCATGGTTCCAAACGCACTAGAACCGAACTAGTTCCGCACTAGTTCGTTTCCCTACAGGGAAGAGACGGCACCACAGTAAGGAAATTTCCGTATTTCTGAAATTTACCGTTATATAAAAAGTGGGCGTAATTTTAGTCCGATTTCGAACTATACCCAGTTTGGTAAAAATTTATCGAATGGTTACCGGAATGCACATATATGGTCAGAAGTGGGCGGCGTTACGTCCATTTTCCAAACATTTGTTATGAACGTATTTCTTGCAAAAGCTTTATGGTAAATATAAACTTTGAACTAATCTCGTTCAGTATTTACGTTTTTATCGAAGATTTCGTATTTATCTAAATTACCGTTACATGGGATGTGAGCGTGGTTATTATCCGATTGTAATAACTTTTAGCCCTTAGAGAACAGGACCAACAATTGTACCATGTAATCATAAGTGGGCGGGGCTACGTCGATTTTCCTACAATTTATAATATATATTCCAATTTTACGCCTAAATATCATTGGAAATATCAATTTTGAGTAAATAAGCTTCAGTAGTACTAAAATATCGCAGTTTTTTTATTCCTAAAAACTACCCTTATTTGGGAGACAGGCGTGGTTAATGTCCGATTTTGCCCATTGTCATTACCATCCGTGGTTGGCTCAAAAGAATTTCAAATACCAAGTTTCGTTAAAATATCTAAATTTTTACTCAAGTTATCGTGTGTGCAGACAGACGGATCGATAGTCACGGCTTAATCGATTTTTTTATCATTCTGAGCATTTATGTATACATTTGTCTATATCTATCTCGACCATTATGTGAACAAAGTTATAACACCCTTGTGCACAAGTGCTCTCGGGTATAAAAAGTTAAAATATCAGCACAACTCTATACATATTTATTCATATTTATGTTGATTTATTTGCAGATCCAAATGCCGTACAAAGCAACGGATCAGGTGTGCTTAGCAACAAGCTATGGCGATTGACATTGGCCACATTCGATGACGAGGGACGCTGTATCGGTCAAACTGGGTCGTTATCAATAAGCTATTAGCTTTTGAATTTTAATAATATTTGTACACATTTCCATGAAACATATTTATAGTACATATAAGAGTAAGTGTGCGTACTATACATAAATACATAATATCGACGTTGGAAATAGTTCAATCAAATAAACTGTGGTACGCGTACCACTCATGGTACACTGAAAATAAAATTTCGTAAAAGTGCCACGAAAAAATGTCGTAGGCTTGGTTTTTGTACAATGTACGAAACTTTCGTTCATAATACGAACACATTTTTCACAACGAAACAAGATTTTACGAACCATTCGTAAATATAACGAAAGGACTTTCGTAAGGCAATTTTTCAGTACAATTTACGAAATCTTACGTTTATTTTACGAAACACATTCGTAAAGCACTGAACAAATCTCTGTACGAGTAATTTTGTATATTGTAGGAAGGCATTCGTAATATTTACGTATGGTTTTAAGATTTACGAAATCTCCAATTTTGTATTCGTAAAATTTACTTAATACTTTCGTACATAGAACAAATGCAGAAACATGTTTTTTAAATTCGTACAGCATACGATATTTTCGTACAATATTTTAAATTACCAGTAGTCTAATATTTCGTCACATTTTTATGTATCGCGTGTCATTGCGAAATTACTAGTTGGCTGCTGTGAGACGTATAATATAATTTAAAAAGCTTAAAAAAAATTTAATACAAAATTAAATATAAAAGCTGTGGATATATGATTTTAAACATAAATACAATGTTTTTAACATCGCCTACGCTGAACCTTGCGCTGTAATGTGGAACTTCATAAATAAGCATCATTATCTACTAAACACCTGCGCAATTCCATTTAAACGGCCTAACAAGACATCTGATCGTCGCGCAAATAATTTCCCTCCTTTACTCTCATCGTTTGGGCCAAGTGTGAGTAAGCATAAATCAGTTTCTGCAAGCGTACGTAAACTACCGATCAATAGCAAGACGCGTCAAGTTTTTACTTTTCCTTCCGCAACTACTGTGAGTAAAAGGTATTTGACAGTAGAGTACTCTACTGGTAGTACTTGAGTATTTTCGAAGAAAACATACTTTTGTGGTATATGAATAAAACTATGGACAGGAATGTAGTGGAGCGATGAAGAGAGCGACGAGCAAAACGTACTTTCAACTAAAATGCTGATATACATACCTAAGTACATATGTATGTATGTGCATAGATACGTATGTGCATAGATACACATGTATATACATAAGTGTCCGCATATATTTTTTCTCGTCACTTGCTCTGTCGCTTCACTGCAGCAAAACCAGGTTGTGGGGAAAACCCTGACGATATGCGTACAATTGAAAACATGGGTTTGAAGATAGCGCAAAGTGATGTGCAAATATTTTAAGCTTAAACCGTTTTGTCATTTGAGGGGATTTTCTAAAAAAAAAATCTTAAGAAACCCATTTTATTCATAAAAAACTCCATTTTTGGAGGCATTTTCAAATCGGTCCAGCTCACTTAAATCTTAATATTTTTCCGAAATATTTTGGTGGACGTCCTAAAATGTAATAGATTTTATAATTCCAATGGAAAAATAGTACAGATTTTTTTTGTATGGGGAGTGATGCAGTCTAATGTACATAGGTATAAATGTAGTTTCGATTTAAAAAAATCGGATAAAGTTTTTCTTTCCCCATTTATACACCTCTGATTTTAGTATTTATTAAAAAAAACTCAATGAAATTCAAAAATTATCTCTTGCATTTGGTTTTACTCAATACCGATTTGAGCTGTCAGCACATTGTTATAAAAAAAAGCTATCAATGGGTAGGTTCAGAAGGCGCAGCAGTTGAACGCAACCGTTGCTAAAAAAAACCAGTGATCGTTATGCGTCTTCTGAACGACTTCATACATTAGCTGTCAAATTCAACTCTCAAAGGTACACACCAACATGTTGTCTCAAATGAGTTGCGTTTTTTTACTAATTTCCAGTAAAATCCATTAAAAGTTTTTACGAATTTTCATGTTTTGGCGTTTTCGTACGCAAAAACTTGCAAAGTAGGGGGAATTGAGAGAGCGAAAAATTACAGTTGAAGTTGCAAGTTTTTACTGGATTTTCCTGGATAAATTTTTACTTGTAAGAATTTGCCAGTATGAAAAACAGCTGATCGCATGTTGCTGGATGAAATTTAAACTAATAAGGAAACTGTTTGTGGGTTTTTATTGTTGAATTTCACAAAATAAACCTATTTAAATACAAAATATATTGTTTTATTAGGAATTTGCTGCGAATAAACAACCAATTTATCAGCTGTTCATGAAACTTGCAAATTATTACTGGAAAAGCGTTCACGTACTTTTTTGCAAATTTTTTCTATGAGAGCGATTTCTTAGAAATAAAGTTACTGGAGAGTTGTTGGCAAGTTACTGGATAATTTGTAAAAAAAACACAACTATGATCGGAAAAATATTACTATCATCTAACACGCAACTATGCAGTTGATCAGAAGTACGCAACAACGCGTTCAGAAGGTGCAATCGCACCAGTTACTGAGCTGTTGCGCCTTCTGAACGTGCCCAATGAAAATTCGTTTCTCTTGAAATCAAGTTATATGCCTGCGTACATATGTACATATTTCGAAATTTTTTTTATTTGTAAAGGCTCTCAAGAAAAACTAAAAATTCATATAAAATTACGCACAATAAATGGAAAATAAATTTGCTTCTATAAAAAATTTCTTAAATCAGTATGCAGCTCTTAAGAAAAAAATGCTCGTACATCTCGTCGCTAACATGTCCAACTATCGAATGTGAAAATCGGCACTTTGCAAAATTTTGATTTGCCACTAATTTTATTTCATATAGCAGCAGAGCTTAAGTTGTTGTTTTTGACAACTTATTTGTTGGTTAATGACTGCAAATAGTTTTATAGAAAATTAGAAACGAGAAATAATAATTTCATAAAAATTTAAGTACATACATAGATTTAAAAAGCTGCTTAAATACAAAAGTTTTATGAAAATTTCACATTGACCAAATGTCCAAATCTACGTTTTTTTTTATAAATAAGGCCGTAAACATTTCCTTACATCGTCAATTTCCATATTCTATTTTTACTCGTTTCAATTTCGCTGGCCAGCGCCGCAAACGATATCAACTAACAGAATTGAAATTTAATACGCAAGTACCTACAGTACTACAAGTATACAGAGAGTAGATTTGCTAATCCCTTTTGGCAGCAGCAAACATCTCTCGTACGCGATGGGAGAAAGTAGAGTACCTACTTTAGTGGAGTAATAGCAAGTACGTCAAGTATTTACTCTCTCAACGCCAAATAGTGTATGTATGCGGAAAAAGAGTAACAATGTGTTGGGAGTAGAGTACAATGCAAGGAGTACTTACTGAACGAAATGCGGCAAATACACTTGCGCTGGACTTTATTATCTACATATCAACTGCACGCCCAAGCCAGGAACAGACGCACTGCTTAATGAAATTTTAAGTAAGTACATGTATGATTTTTCACTGAACTTGCCTTTCAGACGCCTTATAATTTTCCTTTAATTTATAGTCGTCATGGAAACAATCATCGAAGAAGCTGCGAATCTGCCAACTACCTCCACATAAAAATCTATATATATAAAACAAAGTCGTGTTAGTTACACCATTTATAACTCAAGAACGGCTGGACCGATTTTTAAGATATTTGTTTCTTGAATTTGTCTATCTTCCGAATAGCAGAAGAACTATTAAAACAACCGCTAGGTGGCGCTGGAGTCCAGTTATTAGTAAAACCCGTATTTATGGTCCGATTCGCCTCATATTTGAGATGTGTATTGACAATAGGAAAAACAACACCACTACAAAAAAGCCGCCAGGTGGCGTAGGAGTCGAGTTATTACTAAAAATCGTGTTTATAGTCCGATTCGCCTCATATTCGAGATATGTATTGACAAAAGGGAAAGCAATACCATTGCAAAAAAAAAGAGCCTCCAGGTGGCGTTGGAGTCGAGTTATTACTAAAAATCGGGTTTATGGTCCGATTATCCTCAGATTCAAAATATGTATTGATAACAGGAAAAATAATATGTATATGTAACTAAAAATCGTATTTATGCTCGAATTTATTTCATTATCGAAATATATGAATTGAAATGCCGATGGTCCTCTGCAATAACGACGCAACTCAAAATTAAAAAAATTATATCCCATATTACATTTAAGAGGCACTAATCCTTGACTAACCCATATCTAATCCTAACTAAAGTAAGTAGTGGAAGCGTTCATGGTAACATTCTTGAACTTGTACGAAAATATATGAAATCAATCACATATTCATGGAAAAAAATTAAAGCTATTGGTAAAGGGGCGTGGCACCTCATATACAACCGAATTTTTCACACTGTATATCTCTGGAAATGTTCATGGTAGAGTACTGGAATTTGGTATGGAGGTACTATGTATATGAAATCAATCGCATACTCTTGAGACAAATTTGAGCTATTGTAAAAGCGCGTGGGCCCTCCCATACAATACGAATTTTTCATACTGCATTTCTCTGGAAGTGTTCATGGTACAGCACTGGAACTGGGTGCGGAGATATATGAAATCAATCGCATACTCATGAGGAAAAATTCGGACTATTTGAAAAGGGAGCGTGTCACCTCCCATATAAACCGAATTTTCACCGAACACCGAAGTGTTCATGCTAGAGTACTGGAACTTGGTATGGGGATACTATGTGTATGAAATCAATCGCATGTTCTTGAGAAAAATTGGAGAAATTTTTGAACTTGGTACGGAAATATATCAAATCAATCACATACTCATGTAGAAAAGTAGGCTCTTTGAAAAGAGGGCATGGCAAAGTACAAACGTACTGACTTTTCCTTATCTTTGAATGTGTATATAATACTCCTTTAAGTATGTTTGTGAGTGAAATCCTAATTGGCTGGAGGGATTTCAAAAAAAGTTGTGTGTGTGTGTTTGAGTGAGTCTCTGGATAGTTTAGTTTCACAATTTAACCCGCCAGTTGGCGCCGGACTTGAGTTATTACTAAAAATCTTTTCTTTAAGATCCGATTTGACGAATATTCAAAGCATGTATTGGAAACGGTAAAGGAAGCCCAATTGCATAAAAGTGATGTGATGTGATGCTGAAGCTCGAGTTATTACTAAAAATCGGCTAGTGAGAAAAGGTGCCGTGAATGTCAGACTAAATCGACCTGTTGCACCATTGAGTATATCGAACTCCCGTGTATTACGATTGGCCTAATGGATGTGATTTGCCAATATTATTATGCGTTAAAGCTTCATTCGGACATACCAGGGTTGATTTGTGCAGTTAAAAGCCAGTTTCCCGAAACAATTTAAGTGACAAATTATTTTTTTCTGTCAGGTTCTATATTAAATTCAATTAAAAAAATAAATCTTCATTAAATTGCTTTTACTAAACTGGCTTTTAAGGTATTTCATCTCAGTCTATGTATGTATATTGCATTTCTGTTGAACAAGGATACGCGTCCATTTTGAAATTGCCACCAACTATAAGATAAAGTTTCTAGGGCGAATTCACTATAGATCCGGATCATTATTGCCGCCGGGGACCTTCTTCATTGACATAACACTTTCGTTAGTTTATTTAAGGCGGCAAACGACCAGCAAACCATAATCTTAGCCGATAAATTTGCCAATGGAAATGATGGACTATTGGAGAAAATGTTGGACCAAAACGATTAAATTAAAAATCTAATTATGGGCGGGACGAAGTTCGCCGGGTCGGCTAGTATTATAATGTTTTAGAAAGTGAAACCAGTGTTTTTTATATTCTTTCTTTCTTATCATATTATATTTAAAAAGGGTTTTGTTGAGTTTCATAATTTAACACTTTGCATCAATATACTGAATTAGCCTTCATTAAATAAAATATAATAAATAAATAAAAAAATATGTAGTACCTATTCGTATGCATATAAATAAAAGACTTAAGTTTTATTATAGGTAAAATAACCTTTTATATTAATTTTAAACTGCATAGTTAAAAAATTTAGGTTGAACTTATTATTTACTACGTTATACTTGCACTCTGCACTTCTTTCGTAGAATGTATTATTGCTTTTATTATTTTCACTATATAAAACATAGATCGAATTATAACACAACACTTTCAGTATATTTTAATCATTAATGTTTTTAATTTTTTAATGAAAATTTTTTTTTATGAAAAATGCTTAAAATTAAGGATAAAAACAAAATAAAAGTGTTGTCTTATAATTCGTAATATGTTTTTTACAGTGTCGCACATTCTACGAAACAAGCGCAGATTTTACGAAAATAATTTCCTTAAATATACGAATTATTTCTGTGCATTTTACAAAAATTTCTTAAAAAACTAAGAAATAGCACGAAATCCTTTAGTAAATAGCACGAAATTCTTTAGTAAATAGTACGAAAAACTTCCTAAAGATCTGATGTCTCATATTTTCGTAGTATGTACGAAAACGGTTTTGTACAATCAACGAAAACTTTCGTGGCTCAAAATGAGGAAAATTTTCGTAAGATGTACGCAAGTTTTCGTTATATTTACGCAGATTTTATTTTCAGTGTACACAGTGAAGTACGAATGTCCTCAAAGTATATGCGGTGGGTTTGGTCAAACCCTTAGTTACCGGAATAAAACAAAATGTAATAATTTTTGTTTGTAAAATTTATTACGAAAAAGTTGTCAGGGATCTTACGTAGGTAATTAATCTAAACATAATTAAATAATAGAAAAAGTTCATATTAATCAACTACTAGTATGACAGATCACCACTTAGAGACCAGCTTTGCGCTGTTCACCTAAAGCACCGCATCTACAAAACAAAGTACAGTTCAAGTGACCAGTTTTGCACTGTTCGCCTTGTCCCATACAACAACACTAGTGACCAGCTTTGCGCTGTTCGCCTTGTACTTGTAACAAAGAATACTACACTACAACATACAATGTACATTAGACTGCATCACCAAAAAAGTTGCAGTTTTTCCGCCGGGATTGCAAAATTTGTTATATCTTAAGAAGTCCACCAAAATATTTCGCCAAAATATTAAGATTTTAGTGAGCTGGACCGATTTGAAAACACCTCCAAAAATGGAGTTTTTTATGAATAAAAAAAAAATAGTTTTTTAAAGGACTTTTTGAAAAAAGTCCCCTCAGATGACAAAACAGATTAAGCTTAAAAAATCTGCATAAAAATATTTAAAAATCTTTTCAACGGAATCGTAAGAACGAGATTTTTGATGCTGTTTTTTTTTTACTTTTTTCAAAGATTGATGACTGATTGAAGATGAGAAAAAAACTTTCCAATGACACCTCTTAAGTCTAAATCGGAAGAGTTTAGGTTGTGTTATTAAAGTTTTTCTTATACCAATCTTTGAAAAAAGTTAAAAAGCAGCATCAAAAATCTCATTACGATTCCGTTCAATTTTTTTCTTAAATTTTCTTTTTAATATTTTTATGCAATTTTTTTAAGCTAAAACCGTTTTGACATTTGAGGGGATTTTAAAAAAAAAAATTGTTTAAGAAACTATTTTTATTTATATAAAATTCCATTTTTAGAGGTATTTTCAAATCGGTCTAGCTCACTTAAATCTTAATATTTTTCCGAAATATTTTGGTGGACGTCTTAAAATAGAATAAATTTTATAATTCCAATGGAAAAATAGCACCGATTTTTTTTTGTATGGGGAGTGATGCAGTCTAATGTACATACCTCTCGAGTGCGCAGCTCACGACAATGTAAGTATAGCACTCTGAGGATCGCGCTTTTATAGGCTGACATTCCCGCTGCAATGACAGCTTTAACAATAGAAAAGCTATGTGGTGAAATGCTTACATGAGGTGCTTATAAAAGGATTGCTTACAAACAGTGTGACCAGATAACCCAAATATTCTCTTACAAATATAGTGTTACCATACATACACAACACTTAATCTAACGTAATTCTGCTACATCCTCCCCCTTGATGTTTGGTGAGCGGAGCCTCTCTTTCGGATAGGTTGTGCTGGGAGTGGATCTTTGTTCATGCTGCTACCTTTGTATAGCGTCAAGGCGGATGCATGATAAGCTCCTAGTGGTACATGTGGTTCGGGTTTGTTCGCAACTTCGTAGGTCGACGAGCCTATTTTCCGGACAACCACATATGGTCCGTCACGTTTTGGTACAAATTTGGAAGTGATGCCTTTAGCCCCCTGACTCAGTACGTGTGTGGTCACCAGGACTTCAACTCCTACTTCAATATCATCTTGGGATCTTCGGCGCTTATCAACGTATGCTTTGTTGCGATCTTGCATCATTTCCTCGACTTCTTTTGCATTCCGGAAGGTGTCTACCAGATTTCATAGATGTGGCGTAATCTGAGGAATGAACTTCTCGCTTTCTGTTACTGCTTTAACATCGTGCTCTATGTCGTCAAAAGTTCGTAGTTCTCTTCCAAAAGTGAGGAGCGCTGCGGAGTAACCAGTCGCCTTGCATTTAGTAGTGTTCATTGCGAAGCGTATAGAGGCTAAGTCAGTGTTCCAAGTTTTATGTTGATTTTGGACAAGTATTCCCAACTGAGCTTTGAGGTCTCTGTTCTTGCGTTCTACGGGGTTGGCTTCGGGGTGATACACGGGTGTAAACAGTTGTTGGATGCCCATACTGTACGCTATTTTCTGCATGACTTATGAGACAAATTGTACGCCATTGTCAGATCTAAGACGTCTTGGCACACCATATCTGAGGAAACTTCATCGATTAGGGTTTTTCACAAGTTTCCGCTGTTGCTTTCTTCAGAGGGAATAGTTCAACCCATCTAGTGGCTACGTCTTCAATTATGAATATCCACTGAAATCCATCATCGGTTCTGTGTAAGGGGCCAAAAAGGTCGACAGCTACAACTTCGAACCTTTGTTTGCTACTCGTCGTTTGAAGTAAACTCATCGGCTTCAAATTCATGGCTTTGTAGCGTTGACATTGGATACATTAACTTACGTGCTTGGTTATTTCGGCTCGCATTCCTGGCCAGAAATAACGTCTTCCGGTTCGGTCTATGGTTTTTTCGGCACCATAATGGCCTGCAGTATTTTCGTCGTGGTAAAGTTTCAAGATATTTGCGCGCTCATGAGTCGGAACCACAAGTTGTGCTTCTTCAGTATCATCGTTGGAGTAGCGATACAACACTCCGTCGTTGAGAAGATATCCGCGATTGCACGATAAGGCGATATATTCATCGTTTTGCTCTACGGAAGTTATAATCTTCGCTGGATACTCACCATTGAGTTGTTCACCTCATAGCTCGCTTGATTTCCTTCGCGGTAGGTCTGCATGGAAAGCACATATACATTTGAAGGATTGGTGGTCTTCTGCAACACACGGCGGTCTCGATAGCATATCAGCTAAGGAATTGCTTTTCCCTGGAGTATAGTCTATCTGAAAATTGTATGGTTGTATCTATAACGCCCATCTAGCAAGGCGACCGCTTGGTGTTTTCATGCTCAACAGCCATTTCAAGGGTTGGTGGCCGGTTTTTAAGCGAATCTCAGCACCTTCTATGTACCCTCTAAATTTTGCACATGCCCACACAATAGCACGAGCTTCGCGTTCTGTCGTGGAATAATTCCTTTCAGCTGATGTTAGCAAACGACTAGCATACTCTATGGGGTGTTCGTTTTCTTTCTTCCCCGTGGAGTAGAGCAGCTCCTAATGTATAAGCGCTCGCATCAGTTTTAATAGTGAAGGGAACATTGTCTTCCGCTTGCCTTAAGACAGGAGGGTTGACACGCAATTGCTTTAACTTGTTAAACGCTTCTATTTCTGGTGCGCGCCATTGCCATTCAACATTCATGTTCATGAGGTCTGTAAGCGGTTTTACAACCTGTACATAGTGATCGATAAAACGGCGATACCAGGGACATGTTTGAACGAAAGAGACCAATTCCTTTATATTACGAGGCTCCTTTCTTAACGTGATTGCAGAAGTTTTATCCGGATCGACTTTGATGCCGTCTGTTGTAAGCACATGACCGAGATAGTTTACCTGGGCGCAACAAAAACGACACTTAGCAAGGTTTACACGTAGTTTAAACTTTTCCAGTTTTTTAAAGATAGTATGCAAATCTTTCAGATGATCTGCAAACGAGGGCGAACAAATAATTATATCATCAAGATACGCAAGTATTTGTACATTCGGAACTGTAGTCTTGAAACGATCTATTAGGCGTTGAAAGGTTGCGGTGGCGTTTCGCACTCCGAAAGGCATTCTCTTGAATCTATATGTGCCAAACGGTGTTATGAGACACGTTTTGTCCCTATCTTTTTCTGCAACCGCTATTTGGAAGTATCGCCATTGTAGATCTAATGTCGTTATAAACTTTGTGCTTTTGGCAGAGTCTCAATACGGGGTAACGGGTATCGGCTTGGTTATCGAGTTTATCATCCGATAATCGACACAAACGCGCGTGCCTCCGTCTTTCTTAGGCACCATCACCACTGGTGATGACCATGGCGAATCAGCTTCCTCAATGATATCGTTCTCAAGCATCTTCATTATCTCATTCTTGAGTTCTCGCAGCTTCGGGAAAGACAAACGGTACGGTGGTAACGAAATTGGTGCATGATCTCCAGTGTCAATGAAGTGTTGCGCATATGGTGTTGGCTCACATGGTGCCCCAAACACGTTCGAATGCATTTGCAAAACTTTATCGAGTTGCATCTTCTCAGGTGTTTTAAGCTCTGTTCCGTCCGTTTCCTTAATAAACTGGAAATCGATTGAAAATAAATCTGTCGACTTGTAGTTGTAAACAACACCTTTAAATAAACCAGAATCTCAGCGCCGTTTAGGTGTGACCATTTCTGGAGGGATAGCGTCGCGAAATATGTCTTGGATAGTGTGCGGAGAGTAATCATTTTGTACGTCCGGTCCATAATACTCAAAGTCGGACATATACACTTTCGATGTGTCAATCTCCCTGAAAGCTTCCTCCTCCGGTTTGCGCTTTTGGTGTGTCGTACATACTTTGACTTTTTCTACAAGATTTAACTCTACAGGCAGTGGATCAGCAAAATCGAAATGGGTAGGTGGATCGCTTTCAAAATACCAGTAACGCTGGCAGATGTTCATGACAGTTCCAGCTTGCTCCATGAAATCAGCGCCTATCAGAGTTCGGTTGCCATTAGCTCTCGGTAAAATAATAAATTGGATGTTTAAACATCGCCCACCGATAACAATTTTGCAGACAGTAGAAAGGAAAGTCTGCAGCGACGATCTGCCGTTGGCGAGTGTAACACCACACTTTACATTTTCATATATGTAACCGTTGGAGTCCATGATACGCTTCAAATTTGTGCTAGCCTCACAAGAAACCCTTATGATTTGTAAATTGATTACAATCGATGTGGGGAATATTTTCGATAATGTGGGTTATAGCATGTTCACGTTGAGCTATAAACTAGCTTTAGGATATTCTATTCGCGTTAAAAACATGTTAATGGAAGAAAAAAATTGGTGGGAATAATGTTCCCTCTGCATGTGAGGTGATTAGTAATTACCAGTGGCGGATCTGCGGGAGTTTTTTGGGTGTTCTGCGCAAAAAAACTTCGGCCCCCCTTTCCGGCAACACAGAAAGGAAAATTCTTCTTAGTAAGGGTTATAATCCCTAAGTGCGGCCGACGGCGGCCTACGTAGAAAGAAGTTCTGCGCAAAAATACTTCTGCCCCCCTTTGCCGGCAACACAGAAAGGAAAATTCTACTTAGTAAGGGTTATATACCCTAAGCGCAATCGAAGGCAGCCTACGCAGAAAGAAGTTCTGCGCAAAAATACTCCACCCCCTCTTTTCCGGCAACACCGAAAGGAAAATTCTACTTAGTAAAGGTTATATGTAATCCCAAAGAGCGGCAGAAGGCCGCCTAGACAAAAACAAGTTCTGCGCAAAGATACTTCCGCCCGCCTCCCCTTTCACGGCAATACAGAAATGAAAATTCTACTTAGTAAGGGTTATAATCCCTAAGTGCGGCCGAAGGCCGCCTACGCAGGAAGAAGTTCGTTTTCATGAATGGACTATTTCATATTGAGGATAAAAAATGTGCCAAATAGAAAAATAAAAGTGCCATGCATTACTTTGTTTTTCTCATATGCGTTATTTCGGTTTTCAAACGAAAGTGTGCATATGCATAATTTCGGTTTTTCTAAAATGCATTATTGCGGTTTTCAGCAGAAACAGTGCATATATGCATTATTCGGTTTTTTCATATGCTTTATTTCGGTTTTCAACCGAAACTGTGCATATATGCATTATTTCGTTTTTTTTTCATATGCATTATTTCGTATGCACAGTTTCCATATGCACAATTTCAGGGTGCCTCGCCAATTCAAATTGTAGCGTTCGCAATAAAATAGTCTCAAGGTCAGACCCTAGCAAGAGTTGGTGTTTTCCTAAAAGAGGATCGCATGGTCAGCTATGTATAAGTATTGAGTAGAGTATGATCTTGCCAAAATTTCACAGTTTCAAATCAGTGATGGGCACACCTAAATACTTTTGTACTTAAAGTACCACTTTGGGTACTAAATACTTAGTATTTTGAGATGACTAAATATTCAAGTAAAAAGAACTTAGGTATTTAGGAGCTGCTAAATACCCAAGTACTATTTACTTAGGTATTTAGGAGCTGCTAAATACCCAAGTAAACAATACTTAGGTATTTAGGAGGTGCTAAATACTCAAGTAAAAAGTATTTAGGTATTTAGGAGCTATTAGATATTAAAGTAAGAAAAACTTGAGTATTTAGGAGCTGCTAGATACCAAAGTACAAAAAACGAAAGTATTTACCAGGCGCTAAATACTCTGGCCCAAAGTACTCAGGTACCTTGGGGATGCAAAATACTTTCACTAAAGTACCAAGGTATTTAGTCGATGGCTAAATACTTTCAAACTAAATACTGTATAATTTAGGAGAAATTTAGAGAATTAAAACCTTACACCCACCTCAACTTACTTAACCACAACTCACTTCACCTCTCCTCAAATCAACTCACCACATACAAACTCACCTCACCTCACCTAAACTCACTACACCTCCTACTGGTACGTACACCAAAATCCGCCAAATCTTAACTCACCACAGTTAAATTCATCACACCCGTTCTCACCACACCTCACCTAAACTCACCACACCTCAATTTGGGAACTGTTTCTGCATTTGAGAGACTCGTCAAACTAAATCAGGATTTTCAAGACTGTTTCGGGGTTTTCGGGACAGTTTTGGGATTTTCGAAGCTATTTGGAAATTCTTTAGGGATTCCCGGAAACTTTGTTTGAGATTTTCGGGATTCTCTGAACTAATATCGGGATTTTCGAAACGACTTCAAAAATATTTAGGGATTTTTGGAGCTAGTTTCGGGATTTTTGGGACTTTCGAGATTCTCGGAGTTAATAGCGGGACTTTCGGGAATATTTCGGAATTCTCGGGATTTTTGGGACTTCTGGACTCCTGAAATAGTTCCGAAAGTCCCAAAGTTCCTAAATTAGGCCCGAAAATCCCGAAATAGTCCCGCTAGTTCCAAAAATCCAAAAATAGTTCTGAAAGTCCCAAAAATCCCGAAATACTCCCGAAAAACCGAAATTATTCCTGAGAATCCTGACATAGGCCAAAAATCTGGATACAGTCCTGAAAGTCCCAAAAATCCCGCAATTTCTGAAGACAACTTCGAAATAGACCCGAAAGTCCCAAATATCCTAAATTAGTCCCAAAATTCTGGAAAAAATAGTCCCGGGAGTCCCAAAAATCCGAAATTAGTTCCAAAGATCCCTAAATAGCCCCGAAAGTCCCAACAGTTCCGAAAATATTCCCAAGAAGCCTGAAAACTTCATAAATCCGAAATAATCCCCAAAAATCTGAAAATAGTCCCCAAAGGCGGATATAAGTCCCAAAAATCAAAAATAGTCCCGGAGTCCCACAAATTTCGAAATTACTCCCGAGAATTGCAAAATGCTGCCGAAAGTCCCAAAGTACCGAAAATCCCGAGAAGCTCGACATTCTCCCGAAAATCCCGCTTTTAATTCCGAGAATCCCGAAAGCCCAAAAATCCCGAAACTAGTTCCAAAAATACCTCAATATTGTGAAAGTCGTCTCGAAAATTCCGATATTGGTTCCGAGAATCCCGCAAATTTCAAACCCTAAATTCCTAAAGAATTACGAAATAGCTTCGAAAATCCCAAAAGAGTCCCGAAAACCCCGAAATAGTCTTGAAAATCCTGATTTAGTCTGAAGAATCTCTCAAATCCCGCCACACTTCTCAAATTGAGGTGTGGTGAGTTTAGGTGAGGTGTGGTGAGAACGGGTGTGATGAGTTCAACTATGGTGAGTTAAGATTTGGTGGATTTTGGTGTAGCAGTAGAAGGTGTGGTGAGTTTAGGTGAGGTGTGGTGAGTTTGTATGTGGTGAGTTGAATCGAGGAGAGGTGAAGTGAGTTGTGGTAAAGTAAGTTGAGGTGAGTGTAAGGTGGGATGTTTTTTTTTTTTTGTAATTTAAAGTTACTCCTAATTCTTTATAAGAAGAATTAATTGGCCAGCAAAGGTGGGATGTTAATTCTCTAAATTTCTCCTAAATTATACAGAATTTAGTTTGAAAGTATTTACCCATCGACTAAATACCTTGGTACTTTAGCGAAAGTATTTTGCATCCCCAAGGTACATGAGTACTTTGGACCAGAGTATTTAGCGCCTACTAAATACTTTCGTCTTTTGTACTTTGATATCTAGCATCTCCTAAATACTCACGTTTTTCTTACCTTAATATCTAATTGCTCCTAAATACCTAAATACTTTTTACTTGAGTATTTAGCACCACCTAAATACCAAAGTATTGTTTACTTGGGTATTTAGCAGCTCCTAAATACCTAAGTAAATAGTACTTTGGTATTTACAACAACACAAAATACCTAAACACTTTTGTACTTAATACTTAGTAAATACAATTTTGCCCATCACTGTTTCAAATTAAAGACCAAAAGCCATGCACGTGGTTTTTAGAAAAATGGAATATACAGATTTTTAGACCACGGAGCACCTCGATTTTCGGGGATATTACTAGTAGATAATCTATATATATAAATGTGAATGTCTGTTTGTTTATTACCTTATAACTTTTGAACCACTACACGGAATCGCACGAAACTTTGCACACTTATTTCTTTTTACCTCGGGAAGGTTATAGGTATGGTTATGTTTGCAAATATGGTGTCAATTTTGCGAGGGGCGTGGCAACTCCCATAGGCCTTAAAATTTTTAATCAACTATAACTTCGGAACCATAAGTCATATGATCTTGAAATTTGGTATGCAGAAAAATCTATGGTAGATCCTTATAGTAAGGTATATATAAATAACTTTGTAGGAGGGGGCGTGGCATATCTCATAGTCGTAGAATTTTTAATCAGCCACAACTTCGGTACTATAAGTTACATAAAATAGAAGTTTGGTATGCAAACATATCAATGGTAGGTGCTTATAATAAGGTTTATATAAATAAGTTTGGAAATGGGGGCGTGGCAAATAATATAGGCGTGGAATCTTTTATCAGCCATAACTCCGGAACCACAAGTCACATGACTCCTTTAATTCCTTTTGATATGCCTTTCGAATTAAAAAAAAAACAGTTTCCAGTTCGCCTAGCTTTTGCAATGACAATGGGCCGTATGAATAAAAACTAAGCAATTGCTTTTTCTTAAAATTGCATACCTTTTACTTCAATTTTGTTTGAATAAATTGAGTAAAAGATCTGAAATTTTAAGAAAAAGCAATTGCTTATTTTTATTCATAAGGCCCAATAAACAAGAAAGCCTTAAAGTAAAACCCGAAACTTTATCGAAAATAAAATGCATGATAATTGTATTGGAAAATGCATTTATGTTAATAGATACTTTGAAGTATTAAATAAATGCTGTGAAATCCTATTAGAGTTATTATTCGTAGGAAATTAGATAGTATTTCTTCTATTATATAATTTATGGAGATATTTTGACCTAAATAAAAACACCTGCAGTGCCAAAAAAATGTTATTGCATTTCATTCCATAACACCCACGCTATACAGCTGTCCTACCATATGCTGCTATCACGGCTATAGTAAAATTAGAGCAGAGCAGTGGCGTAGCCAGTTGGGATTTGGGGGGATAGATGCCCCTTTCGTCAGTGAAATGAAATTTTTTTTTTTTGAATTAATAACACAATACTATTTTACCCTTCCGATTTATAATTTTTTTATTTCAGACTAATGACAAATTATCTTTTAATGAATATATAAAATTATTGGTTGGTGGATTATGTATTTGAATATTTGCGAAATACACTAGGCCATTTTGCTTAGTTCCCCACAGTGTTGGGAAATAATCTATAATCTATACAAAAACTGTACTTTTCGACTGTAAATTGTATCGACTTTTTAATTTGCTCATATGCATGCATGCATGCATACATAGATTCCCTTCAAGACCAATGATTTGATGGTATTCACGGGAAAGTTTATGTAGGTACATTTACATATTTTACACTTTTAACATAAATGTCAAGGCATATATTTTAAGATACACTTCTTAACAAACAAATTTTTCTAAGTTATTATGAATGGATAAAGGAGACATCTTCTTTGAATTCAGTACTAAAATTTGACATTTCAAGTGCTTATCAAAACTTTATACACGTTAACTAGATTCGCCATTTATCTTAAAGTTATATAATTTTAATTACTTGTTTATAAAAATGCAGTTTACACTTTAACAAAACCCGTATAAATCCAAAGTTTAATCTTTGCGCAACATTAAAAAAATCAACAAACTTTCGTAAAGCTTTTTAATTAGATTTCCTAGAAATACATAATTTGAGTATGCAGTTTTGTAGCCCGATCAATTCAAATAAAGCGCAAGTTTATCGTTGATTTTTAATATATTTTTTTTTTTTGATGAAGGCGTTGCTCATTTTCTTCATTAAAAAAATCGTCGAACATTCTAAGATAATAGGAAGAAAATTACCGACATCGCCAAAAATATGCCATCCATCAACTGTTAATCACAGCTACTTTAAATTTGCACTTTATTAGACTAAAATTGAATGAGCTAAAAAACTGCAACATATGTAGAGATAAAATTTAAATAGAAAGTTCGAAATTTTTACGAAAGTTTGTCGATTTTTTTTTAATGTTGTTCAAAGTTTAAACATATTTTCATTTAGTGTTTGTTATGGAACAAACTATATTTTTATACACAAATAATTCAAATTAAAATATAATAAAATAAATAGTAAAATCTAGTCAATATGTGAGTGTCGTAAAGTTATGATATTTAAGAACATCTCTTTCTTAATTACCGATGAAACTGATTCTATATGAAGCTGATTTCGGCATTTTGTTTTAATAAAGTTTAGTATCGAAAGTATTCTTCCAAAACTTGCCTAGGAATGTGATATAATGGTTCGTTCAAAACTTATAAAGGCAAAAACGAGTAGGCGAAGACAAAAAGAGAATAAAAAAATTTCCCGCAGTGAATTTTCAGATTTTTTAAACGGTGTAGTAATTTAATTTTTTAAATTTAAAAAAAGCATGCGGACCCCATGGAATAAAGGATTAGATACAAAATATATAACGGTAAAACTGGCACATACATAAATATATCAAAGAATGCACTCAGGCGACACCTATAGACATTGTGTGTCACAGATTTAAATTATCGATTGAATTTTTTTTTCATCCAACCCGGATAGACGATAGCGAGTTTGGTTGTACCTCAATGAGTTCGTTCGTTTCGCCAGTCGTTAACTGTTGGCGAATCGATGCCGGCTATTATTTGTTTCATGGTAGGAGAGCTTCTCAAACAATATAGAAGCAATTTTTTTGATTCAAGTTGTTGAAAAGTAATGAGTATCTTAGTCCCGGGATTGTGTCAACACCATCCCGAAAATACCGGGATCGGAAAAAGCCGAAAAA
>NW_023458555.1:105798307-105819330 GCF_013731165.1 Rhagoletis pomonella | reverse complement strand
CATGAATTTTTTCTACCTGCCTCCATATAGTCGAAACACTGTGCGTCGTTGACTAACTGCGCTTTTATCGAAATGGTCCAAAGTTATGCGGTAACATACATAAAAAAAAATATTCCGCCTAATTGATAACCTCCTCCTTTTTTTGAAGTCGGTTAAAAAGTGGCCTAAAATAGCACACAATGTGCACAATAATATGACAATATTTTTTCTTAATTTTTCATCTGTGCTCAGCCAGCTTGATTGAGCTCATATATGTATATTAATAATTACCACCATAATTTCTACTATAAGGCACTCTGCGCACAACTCGTCTCGTCATCGTATCGTCATTGGCTTGTCACGCATGCATAATGTGACCAACTATTTCATAGCCCAAGGAAGTACAGAAACTGAAAATCAAAAATAGTATGAAAGTAATGAGAAAATGGTAAAAGCAGCATATACAAAAACTGTAACAGTGTACAAATTCAACAAATAAATTTTATTAATTAAAAATCTATACTATTTATTATTCAACGCCAAGGCGCTTATTCCCAGCGATCTACTAATCGAACAGAGACAAGTAATGTATCAAATTAAAGTGCTCGATCTGAAGCTTTGTAAGAACAATTCAGATTTAAAAATCATTAGACCACTTTTTGAAATATACAGAAACGGCAACAGTGTACAAATTTACCAAATAAATTTTATTAATTAAAAATTCCAAAAATACAATCGCTATCTTACAAATATGTATATCTTACAAATCTGTATATCTAGCCAGTTCAAGGAAATGCGTAGTAATCTCTGTTTGGACTACTCCAAGAGGGCAACCCAGTGCCACCGCCTGGGATTAATCCAAACCGGCTCCTGCCTTCGCCAACTCATCCGCCTTCTCATTGCGTTCTTTGTTCCTATGTCCGGGAACCCAGACAAGAGAGACGGTATTTGACTGAGACTCTGAGCGCAATATTACTTTGCGTTCCCCAACTAGCTTAGATTTGGTAACCGGTGACGCTATTTCCAATAGCGCCGCCTAGCTGTCGGAATATATTGTTGTTTTGCTCCTGTGTCCAACTCTATTGCCTAGGATTTTGCAGGCTTCTAGGATCCCTAGGACTTCCGCTAGGAAGATGCTTGTATTATTTCCCAACCGTAGAGACAGAGCCACGCCGAGTTCCTTGGAGAAGACTCCTGCTCCCACACCGCAATCCATCTTGGATCCATCGATGTTTAGAGAGATCGCCTCTCGGTCGGCCACTCGGTCTCTTCTCCAGTCCCTTCTGGATGGGAATAGCACTTGCACGTTACAGCTGAAGTCCAAATTGCCTACCATATAATCTGTCGTCCTATTCAATTGCATTTGATTTATGATCAACCCATGTCCGAAGTGTCTACTCCTCCAAAGGCCTGACTCTCTGAGTCTGAACACCGATTTCATAGCCACTTCTTTCAGGTCGAGATCAATAGGAATTAAATTGAGGATGGCGTTTACAGCTTCTGCCGGGCAGGATCTTAGTGCTCCTGTTACTCCTGCGCTTGCTGCCCTTTGCATGCTTCTTAGTTTGCTGAAATTATATTGTCTGCTTAGGCCGGGCCACCAAACCAAGGCGCCGTATGTTAGAATTGGTCTTATGATCGCGGTATACATCCACATTACAAGTTTAGGATTTAGTCCCCAGTTTCTACTGAAGATTCTCTTGCAAGTGTGGTGTGCTATGTAGGCCTTCTGTCTACGGAATTCGACATTGGTTTTCCAGTTAAGTTTGTTATCCAGCACGACTCCAAGATACTTTGCGCTGGGGGACAATGAGAGTGCCTTGCCGTCTAGCGACGGTAGCTTGAATTGTGGTTGTGTCTGTTTGTAAATAGGATAAGTTCTGTCTTGGCTGGGCTCACATTTAGGCCGCCTCTCGCAGCCCAGCCGTGTAGCCTTCCCAGGGTTCCTTCAATAATTTCGCTAATGGTAGAGAGGAATGGGCCTGTGGCTGCTATTACAACATCATCCTCATACGCCACAACTTTGACTCCCCCTCTATTGAGTTCGAGCAATATACCGTTCGGGGCTATCCCCCATAGCAATGGTGAGAGCACTCCGCCTTGTGGATGATGTATAATAGAGTAAGCCCCATTTGTTGCCTGAATGATTCTATTGACTAGCATCGATTGTATCCAGCTACAAACACTGTCGCGAACACCAATATCTATCAAAGAGTCTATGATGGTGTCAACCTCAATGTTATTAAATGCGCCCTCGATTTCAAGAAATGCCGCCAGAGTATATTGTTTAAAGCGCAACGATTTTTCTATTAAGCTCACCACTTCATGTAAAGCAGATTCAGTGGATCTGCCTTTGATGTATGCATGTTGTGCTGTTGAGAGTGTTGCTTCACCTTGCAGCGAACTTTTATAAATGTCGAGAAGCCTTTCCATTGTTTTAAGCACAAAGGGTCTAAAATATTTTGCTATTTCGTGTTTTTTCCTTCCTGGCTTGGGTATGAACACGACTTTTACCTTTCTCCAACTTTTAGGAATGTAGCGCAAGGTAATAGTAGCCTTAAAAATAGTCCAAGTAACGGTGCTATCTCTTCCTTCACCCTCTGGAGCATTGCTGGGATTACGTCATCTGTTCGAGGGGATTTGAAGGGAGAGAAGCTGTTGATAGCGTAAATAAGCTTCTCCCTGCTCACGATCGATTTCAACAGTATACAGCTAGTTTAACCAGGTTCAATTGACCCTGAGGTGGGTGGATGTCGAATACATCCCGGGAAATGGAACTTGACTAACGTGTTTAGATAATCACTAGCTGTATTCGTCCACACCCCGTTTTCTCCCTTAATGAGTGTTTGGATTTAGTTTTAAATTTTCTCAATACCATTTTATAAGATCTTTGTGTGCTTTTATAAACGCCCAGTTTTTAGTTCTAAAGCAATCATAGTAGATTTTCCTTTTTTTTGTCTCTTTGGGCTCTAAGATCTCCATTCCACCAGGGTGGGGATTTCTTTCTTGCTGTACTAACTGGAGTTGATCTTTCAAAGGCTTTCTCCATAACCTCTTCTAGATTATTTACTCTATATTATCAATGTCTTCAACTGTAGTGACAGTTGTATTTAGTGGGAGCTTACTTAGTTTAAGCTTAGGTGTGTTACTATATCATTCCCAATTAGTCCTGTGGGGGTTCCTGTATTTCGAGGGGGTGTTGGAAATTCCGTGCAGATTAAAGAGGATCAGACGGTGATCAGACATTGAAGGCCTATCAGATACTCTCCACTCTTCTACAGACACGCTGTCGTTCTCTGACAACAGGGTTAGATCCAGCACCACCTCCCATCCAGGAAACCGGTTTGAACTCAGATTGCAGATGCTTAAGTTAGTATTTAATAAGAAGTGTAATAAAGACTCACGTCGATCTTTCTCCGTAAAACTACTCCATACTGGATGCCTTGCATTCGCATCGCAGCCGACGACTATAATTTTTCTGGGGTTTTTGGCTATTATCTCCTTGATTTCGGTTGGCGGACTGTCCCTATCGTGGGCCATATATGATGAGGCCAGTAGTATACTTGGCTGTCCGGTGGTCTCGACCTTAACCATTGTTGTATCTGATGTGCTGAAATTAGAGCAAAGCGATGCATTTATACCGTTCTTGATAAGAATACACGCCTGCGGTTTACCCACCTCGCTCTTATAGTAGAGTTTGTAATTCTTTATGTTTAGTCCCATGACTGTATCGTGCTTGACCCAGGGCTCTTGAATTAGGCGAATGTCTATATCCTCCTCACTGAGAAGAACAACTAAATTATCTGTAGCACATTTGGAGTGCTGCAGATATATCTGGGCTACTTTAAGTTTCCGGTTTAGGGTCATCCGTCAGCTTCACACCCATGAGATGGTATTTGCCATCTAAAATGTGCTGGTTTGACAGGTAGAATTCTGGACGCTATTAATGATGATAAGGGTCTTCGCTGGACTCGCTTAAAGTGCAGTTCAACCGAAGTTGACCTCTTAAAGTCGTTTAGACAAACCAGAAATTTTTTTTCTGAGGTGGGGAGAGAGTTGTTGGTACCTACTGACAGAAAAATTTAAGCATTATGAAAATGTGTTTAAATCTTTTAAATGCTTATATACCGTACAATCTATGAAGGATAGTCGTGTGTCAAAGCACAAGCGTCTTCATGGTCTGCCTAATGAAGTGATAATCGCTCCACGTCAGAACAGTCTTCCGAATGACTTAATTAACCTCTCTTCTCCATGTCCACAGACATCGGAATCGTCAACCTCAAATGAATGTATAAGAAAGTCTGCCCCGCTTTTAATAACAACGAGCCTGAAGTATCTTCACCTTCCCCCGTTGAAGTTGTGGCACCGTCATCTAATCCTCAAACGCTTACTCTACCCTCAATTAGTAACTCAGATGCTCAACCCCTTCCGCCGGTAATCGAGTCTAATACTAGGAGACTGGTTGTGGTTCCCCCAAAGGAGTCTATATTTGTCTCTAGATTTTAGAGGGATACTTCCGAAGACGGAATAAAGTTTTACATCTCGTCCAAATTTAATAAAACTGTTGATAGTTGATTTAAGTATCAGAAAATTTAATTTTAAATATTAAAGAAATATCTCCTCATTTAAAATTGACGACAATTTAGAAAATTTTGACATGCTGCTTAGTAGTTCTTCTTGGTCTTCTGGAGCTTTCGTTCGTGAATTCGAGTATAGGGCCAACAAAAATAATAATTTAGCAAATATTTCCCGTCAGAATACTGAATCAAAAAACTGATTACTAAAACTGCTTTAAGTATTTATTATCAAGACGGAAGAGGCTTAAATACTAAATTAGCGAACTTTTATCTTAATGGCCCTGAATGCAATTATAATATAATTTATTTCACTGAAACTTGGCTCAAACCTCACATTTTTAATTCAGAGATTCTTTCAAATAATTATCATATCTACAGAAAAGATCGGGAGGACAGAATCGGCGGTATGCCACCGTAGACTCTTCAATACTATCTGAAGAAGTTACTCTTCCACACATTGAATCTGCAGAATTCAAATGCGTTCGTATACAGGTTGGAAGGGGGTTTACTTACCTAGCTCTATGCTATATTCCTCCCCGATCTGACTCATCAGTGTATTCACAACATGCCTCTTTACAGAAATCAATTAATTCAATGATTAAACCCTCTGATTCAATGATTGTGTTGGGTGACTTTAATTTACCAAATTTATCATGGAACATCATTGACAATGATATCGTACCTTTCTCGTCTAGTGCGTGCAACGACGTATTTTTAGAGGAGATGGCTGAACTCTTCCTAAATGAAGTTAATGTACTTCGCAATAAGTTTAGCAAACTATTAAATCTTGTTTATGTTGATGATGCATCTAAGTCCGCTGTAAATAAATGTGACCCACTAGTTTTTCCCGAACACGAACGAAACATACGAACCAAATATTCGCTTTGATTTTTCGAAAGCCACGTTTAAAAAACTTATTAAAGGATTGTCTAAATTGTCATGGCCTATATACAAAGGACAGGTTGAGCAAAGCGTTGCACATTTTAATTTTACTGTACACCAATTATTTGAAAAGTATGCGCCTAAACGCATGTGTGTTCCTGAAGGGCAAACACAGTTACAGTTCACTAAAGAACTGAGATATTTGAAAAACAGAAAGTCACGTTATTTTAGATTACACAAAAAAAACCGGTTTACACTCATACTATGTAAAATACTCACTATTGCGTCATAAGTTCTTCGAATTAAACAAACAGTGTTATAAAGCTTACTTGTGTAAAATCAAAAGACGTATATTATATAACCCCAAATCGGTTTATGAGTTCGTAATCGCCAAGAGTAATGCACGTGGGTTTCCTTCCGTCACGAAGTATCAAAATACCGTCTCTAGGGATAATCAGACAATTTCTAACATGTTCGCTCAGTTTTTTAAATCCAATTACTCCATTAACTCCCAAGAATATTGTAACTATCCTTTTAAACTAAGTCAAATTAACTCAATACATACCCCAATAATATCTCCTGATGATGTATTAGTTTATATGAAGTCCTTAAAGCAGTCTTTTAGTTATTGTCCTGACCAGATCCCCACTTGGTTTCTTATAAATTGTGCTGGTTATATCTATGAGCCGTTAACAGCCTTATTTAATTTGTCTCTTGAAGAAGGCATATTTCTAACCGTATGAAAGGAATCGTTCATAACCCCGCTACATAAAAGCGGTAGCAGGTCCTCGGTGGTGAACTATCGGGGAAAAGCTAAGCTCTCTGCAATTCCTAAATTATATGAATCAATTATTACAAATCGGTTGACGCATTCTATCTCCTCTACCATTTCATACTGTCAACATGGGTTTCGCAAAGGCAAATCGACTTCAACAAATTTACTTGAGTTCACAACCTATATCTCAAAAGCGTGTAATGAAAACAAAAATGTGGAAGTTATATATACCGACTTCAGTAAAGCATTGGACAAAGTAGGTAACTCGTTGCTCCTTTATAAACTTGATCTTCTTGGTCTTCAACCTAATTTTCTACGTTGGATCTCTTCATACCTCTATGATAGATCATAAAGCGTTATGTTTAAAAATACTATTTATTTCTGACTGGCGGGTAAAACCGCCTCACAATGCCAAGCCACCACGACTGAATACATACTGTTCCGCCTCCATGGTTGGGCACGGGGCGCATCGAGGGGGCTTAGGCCGCGTAACCTTGAGCGCCCCTGGCTCTGCCTGCGGGAGGGGCCGACAGTTTGCAGTAACCATACTAACATCAGCTTCCGTAGCTTTTGCAGGTGACCGTTCGGACCGCCAACACTATCTGCCGCCCCTGGGCCAAAGTCACGACCGAGAACCGCTACTAACTAGGACCGCTAACCTGCTTTCAGCATCCAGGGCCGCCGTTACTAATCAGGGCCGAAGTTATCATCTTCGTCAAACAGCCGGGCCACTAACGCTCTCACCGCCCTGGGCCACCGTTACTCCCCGAGACGGGCATCAGTTGCCACAGGTACGGCCAGTCACCGTCACGATCAGCATCGCCGCTCTCATTGGCTGCAGTACCCGTGCTGTGGGCGTTTACCATCATCACGCTCGCTGCCGCCCTCGCCACTATTTGGGCCATTGTCAACATCACCGCAGGGCCGTCACTACTGCCGTCACGATCAGCATCGCTGCTCTCATTGGCTTCAGTACCCGTGCTGTGGGCGTCTACCATCATCATGCTCACTAACGCCCTCACTGTCGTCATCATTAATCACCGAAACGTCTCCGCTCTCACTGTCATCATCATTAATCACCAGACCGTCGCCGCTCTCATCGTCACCGCCACTAGCCACTAGACAGGCTCCGCCCTCTGAACCACGACGCCGACCGCCGACCAGTAAGTCTCTCTCCTTCTCAGTATCTCCCTCGCTCTTCTTGGACGTGAAGGTGCCGGCATTCTGGCCGAACAGCCGCGTGTGTGTGGTTGTGTTCGCTTCATTAAACTACTGTGTTTATTTTATTCAGTGGGGGTTAGTGGGACTTCCGCCCAACCCTGGAGCGGCTGAACTACCTCAGCCTTCGATAAAACCCACCTCATAAATTCAAAAACAATTCCTACTTTTTGCTTTAAGAAATTTCCGTTGGGAAATCGGCCTTATAAGAGCCGATTAAAACTTGTTAATCTTCCTACACTTGTCAGTCGCAGGGAAATTTTTATGGTTAAATTACTGACAGGCTCAGTATCAAGTCCGCTTCTTCTGGGTGAAATTAGCCTTAATGTTCCCTCCCGTGTATCAAGACACTTTTATATCCTATTTTTGAAAACTTGTAAAATAAATTTAGAATTAAATGAGCCACTTCGTTGCTTATGCCAGGATTTTGACTCTCATTCCAGCACATTTGATATATCTGATTCGCTTTTCAGCTGATTCCTCTCTCAATAAATGAATCATTAACATAAAGACATAAAATCAGCTGATGAATTTAGTTCTGTAGCTGAACAGTTTCAGATCTCGACGCTTAACAAACTCCTGCCTATCGTGACTCGGCGCAAAAAATAAATTGGTTCCGTACGTCATGCGGACTGCGCCCCTCGTGCGGATGGGTGAGAATGGAGGGTAAAAACTGTTGGGATTATTATTATTATTAAAATAAGGTTCAAAGTTTTCTGTTGAGGTAGTAAACTCAGTAGCACCTAGGCTCGATCCCCTTCCGAGCGATTATTGACTAATTTTTTTCATAGCAATTTTTGTTTATATTATAAACATTATTTTCGCTTTATTTTATTTTTTTTCTATGGTATTAATTTCACTTCCTTAATTATTTTAAGGAAATCTAAATTTTTAAATTTAATTTTACTAAATATGCCACAACAACTATAATCACATAAAAAAAAAAATGATAATAATAATTAAAAGATAAAAAAATATGTAAAAAAATGTTTGCTGGCAGTCAGATTCGAACCCACGACCATGATCCAACTACACAAGATCTGACAGGATGGAGCAAAAGAAAAAAGTAGTTTTCTCGCTGACGTTTGTAATTTCGACGACATGTTATTTTCTGTGAAAAGTAAACAAAGAATATGAAGACGAAGCATAAAGAAAAAATGCAAGCAATGTTGTGCACATGTTTGTGCTAACCGATTTATTATTTATGTACGTGTTTTTGCATTCAATCACCGCGCACTTCATTTTAATTACATTTGCACAAAAAATCACTTAAAAATCACTGAAATAAACCACCGACAAAATACACATAAAGGGTATTCTCTGAGTCTTGCAAAGCCCTTGCACGGTGCACGGATTGCACGGTTTGCAAAGCTGTCCCATACGAAAACCGGTTTTTACCGTGCAATCTGTGCACCATGCAAGGGCTTTGCAAGACTCAGAGAATACCCCTATAAAGAAAGAAGCAAAACAGAAATAGCAAACTTCAAAATTACGAACGTCACACGGTTTTTTCTCAATTGCTATTACAAATGGCTGCTTCTCAACCGGTCAGATCTGTTCTAATTGGTTCATGCCCACGACTCTGAAACAGCCTCTTATTAAGATGACAGAGAACAGGGCTATGCATATGAAAAGTTAAAATCCACTCGGCAATTTAGAGAAATATGGGTACTTTACACCCGCACTCAGAAACGTTCCTTAAATTAGCTTTAACGGTCACTTAACTAATAATCGTTAAAACTGTTAATTACTGTTTCCTCTCAGAGTTAAAAATTATGAAATGAAAAACTTAAGTATGACCCCAGTTGCGTCCCTTTATTTTTGTGGCATCACTCACTTTTTTCCTTCAGTTTGAAATAAAATTTAAAAATAAGTAGTTATATTATTTTGCGCGCACTGGCTCAACAGATGCAATGGCTGAGTGGCATCACTCACTTTTCTCGTTCAGTTTGAAATAAAATATAAAAAGGTATTTATATCATTTTGCGCGCAATGGCTGAGTGAGCAGAGCACTGGCGTGCCATTCGAGAGATCCGAGTTCGAGTCCTAGGGCAGGCAAATTTTCTTCTTCCTTTTTATTTACTTTTTCGCTCGTTTCACCCCACGTCATAAGAAATTAAAGGGGTCATGTGATTTGTGGTTGCGAAGTTATGACTGATAAAAAAATCCAAGCCTATGTTAAGTGCTACGCCGCTTTTACAAACTCATTTATATATACCTTACTATAAGCACCTACCATAGATATGTCTGCATACCTAATTTCAAGCTCATGTGACTTACGATTCCGAAGTTAGAGCTGATTAAATAATTCAAGCCTATGGGAGGTGCCATGCCCCCTTTTCCAAATCGCCTATTTTATTCCCATGAGTATGGAATTAATTTTATTTATCTCAACAGCAAGTTCCAATGCTCTCCCACAAATATTCCAAGAGATATACATCATGAAAATTTTAGTTAGTATAGGAGGTGCCACGCCCTCTTTTCCAGTACTGCCCATTTTTCTCTATGCCTATAACCTTCCCGGGCTGAAAACAAATAAGTATGCAAAGTTTCGGCGATACCGTGTCGCGGTTAAAAAGTTATAAGGTAATAAACAAACAGACACTTACATTTATATATATAGATCTTGTTCAATTTTTATAAACTGTTTTTAATCAATTTTTTTGCTTTTTTGATCTAATTTTCTTTTGATTTATAGATTTTATTGCTTAAAAAGGAAAAATTTTTTTTTAATTAAATAAATTTTTAGAAGCTGTTTGCTAAAAGACAAACAAAACCAATAACAGGCCAACTCTGGCATCTGTCTCTCAACTCACCGCAGTCTTTCGAGAGACAAAAGCCTTCGTATTCCGGCAACTATGTTGAAAGCTCTTTTCGGTATTTAAATGACTAATTGAAAGATTAAATTGTCGGCCGCTGTGGTGTAGTGGTAAGCAGTGCGCGCTTCCAGTCCGCAGCATCTGGGTTCAAGCCCTGGTCAAAGCAACATCGCAACAAAAATGTAGAAAACAGGTTTTTTCTTAACATTGGTCGTCCTTCGGCTGGCAATGGCAAACCTCCGAGCAGTGCATTTCTGACATGAAAAATAGCTTCTCATAAAAATACAATCGCCGTTCGGAGTCGGCGTAAAACTGTAGGTCCCTCCGCTTTGTGTAACAACATTAAGGTGCAAGCCACAAATCGGAGGAGAATACGTGTAAGCGCCAATCTATTATTAATTCAAAGATAGCTCATTGTAGGGTGGCCAGCATTTTGTAAAATATTTATAGTACTTAAAAAAAATGAAAAAATATAGTACACTTCAAATATATATAGTATTTTATTTAAAAGAACAAGTAAAAACGCTTTTTAAGTAAAAATCTTTTTTCTTAATATATTTCTTTGCACTTTTGCAGTCCAAATCCGTGTTAACCACGAAAGTATTATATGCTTTATCGCTGTAGGGTTTGTATTTGTGTTATTACCTTTTATTGTACTGTGTTCATTTCAACTTTGTAATTTTGGAAATTTTAGATTTAAGTGATTTTTGTGGTTCGTCAATCAAACAGAAAATTTTCATTATTGTTCAAACATTCAATCTTTAAACTTAAAAAATAGAAAACTTAAATTTTACTTTATAAATTTTATTATTGAGCATCTGCTACAATTGGCGATCCTGCCAGGAGCAGTCGAGGTTTAAGCCATTATAGATTACGGAGATATTTGCGAACCACAATTGTGCCTGTGAAATAACGATTCAAGTAAACCACTTAAGAGGCGATGTTATCTTCTAACTTATCATAAACCTCATCAACTGCATCAGGTCTCGAATTGGGATCGATAGCAATAATAGCTTGCACAACGAACTCGCTCAAATACACATACCACTGAAGACGCCCATTATCTTGATCGTGCCACATTCAAAAAAGTTACAGGAGTTCATTATAACTTGTATCGGCGGCCAAAAGACCTACAGTGGTAGCGTCAGTAGCAGCAGGAGAATCAACGTAATCATCAGCAGCACCACACGCCAGTTTCAGTGCTAGTGGTGGCAGCGGTAGCAACAGCAGCAGCAGCACAAAAGCTCTCAAAAAACGAGGAACAGCAACTTTAGACACAGTCAACAACGCCGACGATAATAATCAGCACAAGAAGCAGCATCAATATCAGCTACAACAACCTGGCTCCTATCACTGGGCACAACAACGGCAACAAGCCGTAGCAACAACAATGGTAAAAAGTCGCAACTATCAACCCCGGATGTAAACAGCAGCAACAACAACAACAACAAACCGCAACAACTGGAACAGCAGCCGTAGTAACAATCAGGTCGACTGTGCTACCAATATCAGCAGTTTCAGAGCACAGTGATGAGCTGTATCATTGTATCTAATATTTTTGACAAATATATTTTTAATATCATATTTTCTTTTTAATTTATTTTGGATAAATTGTAAACACTCCTTATGGAGATTATTTGAAGTTATCATAATGTTTCGTTCACCATCACATGACACACATACATACATCTGCACATGCTGATAATTTAAATGGCTCGCTTATCGATTTGCAAAACAACTCTTTTCAAGAGGAATTGGCAAAGCCTTATGCTAGTCAGAATAATAATGAGGTTTATGCAACCTCAGCCAAGCTTCCGCAGTTTTGGACAAGTTGTCCAGAAGCTTGGTTTGTGCATACAGAAATGCAATTTTACATGAAAAATATTACACAAGATACTACAAAATATGAACCCACAATCACAGCGCTTCCACAAGAAGTAATAGTTACAATATTAGATTTCATTCAAAATCCTCCGCATAAAACAAGTTTTCAGAACTGAAGAAAATCTTCATTGAAAGACATTCTTTAAGCGAGAATAGAAAGTTAGATAAAATTTTGTCAGATTCAGAGATAGGTGATCGTAAACCCTCTGAATTTTATCGGTCGCTCATGCTGATTGCAGGTTCCAATTTTAGTCAAGATATTTTAAAGAGACTTTGGCTGAGAAAATTGCCTAAAAATCTTAGTGCGATATTAGCTAGTTCAAGTACCAATGATATAAATGAATTGGTGAAACTAGCTGATAATATTTGGGAAGCGATTAATAAAACCGAAATATCAGCTATAAATAGTTTTCAAAATTCTAAATCACAAGACACAATTATTGAAAATTTAGTTAAAACGACCAATCTTATGTGCGAAAATTTTCAAAAACTTTCCCTTGAATTAGATTCTATTAAGCAACGAATTAATAAAAATTCTAGATATAGATCATTTAGTAAGAATTGTTTTAGAAGTCCATACAGAAGTAGATCAAAATCTCGTGATAGTCAAAATTGGTTATGTAGATACCATTACAAATTTGGTGATAAGGCACAGAAATGTCAACAGCGTTGTGCTTTTTCTAAAACCAAAAATTCGTCAAACTAGAGTCATCCGTTGTTGTGGCGGCAAACAATGGATATTTAGATATTACCACATGTCGCCTATTTATTTTTGATAAATCAAACAAATTAAATTGTTTGATTGATAGTGGAGCACAAAATTTCTATACTCCCGGTTAAAAAATTTCCTCTTACAAAACGTTCAGATATAATACTTACTGCAGCCAATGGTTCAACGATTTCAATGTATGGTAAAAAGATTTTAAATATAAATTTAGGTTTAAGGCGCGAGTTAGCATTCACGTTTCCCATAGCTGATATTGCGAAACCTATTATTGGTGCAGATTTTCTATGCAAATACGGTCTCTTAATTGACATGAAATGCAAACTTTTAGTTGATCCAGTAACAAGTCTTTCGGTTAACACGGTTTCATGTGTTTGTAACATTTCGCTTCCAAAAATTTTCGCAGTAGAGAACAAGTATAAAAGATTGTTGAAGGAGTTTCCTTCTTTGATTGCTGAATCAGATTATTCGAAACCGGTTAAACATTCTACCGTTCACAGATTTTTTACTGAGGAAATCTGCCATTCTCCAAGCCAAGGCGCTTGGATCGGATTAAATTTAAAGTAGCCAAAACTGAATTCGATTTTTTAGTGAGGTCAGGGCATCTTGTGTAGCATCTCCACTGCATCTAGTTCCTAAAAAAGAACTGAATGACTGGCGTCCTTGTGGTGATTCTCGGAGACTTAATGTTGTAACTGTACCGGACCGTTACCCTTTACCTCATATTCAGGATTTCAATATGAATCTCAGAAATAAGTATATATTTTCGAAATTAGATTTGGTAAGCGCCTACCACCAAATACCAATGGCAGAAGAGGATATCTATAAAACTGTAATAACGACGCCTTTCGGCATATTTGAATTTATAAGAATGCCTTTCGGACTAAGAAATTCAGCGCAAACTTTTCAAAGATTTATTAATGAAGTTGTTAGTGGTTTAGATTTTGTTTTTACATATATTAATGATCTATTGTTTGCAAGCGAAAATGAAGAAAAGCATTTTAAAGATCTCCGTATACTTTTCCAACGCCTATCAGAGTACGGGTTAAATATCAAATCTTTCGGTGTTACAAGTGTTGACTTTTTAGGACATAATAGTTCTGGGGCGGGAATTAGACCCTCTGATGAAAAAGTGATAGTTATTCGTAGTTTTGAACGTCCTTAATCTATTAAACAGGCGCAGAAATTTATAGGCATGGTTAACTACAACCATCGATATGTACCAAAATTAGCTGAGTTTACGGCAGTTATCTACGATTTAATCAATCGAACAACTAAGAAACGTGACAAGTCCTTAATTTGGGATGACACAACAAATAAAGCCTTTGAATGTATTAAAGAAAAGTTTGCATCTACGATATTGTTAAATCATTTTAACAAAGATGCCAAACTCTCTTTAAATGTGGATGCATCTAATATGGCAATTGGTGGTGTCATACATCAAATGTTTGATAACAAATCAGAGCCACTAGCTTTCTTTTCTAAGAAACTTTCTCCATCCGAAGTTAAGTACAGTGCATTTGGCAGGGAGTTGCTAGCTATTTATTTGAACATTAAATATTTTCGCTATCTTTTAGAAGAACGACAATTTACAGTTTTTACAGATCACGAGCCTTTGATATTTGCTTTGAGTTCAAAACCCGAACGTAGTCCGAGGCAAACTAGACATATGGAATTCATTGCACAATTTACTATTGATATACGATATATTAAAGGACAGGAAAACATTGTAGCTGACACATTATCTCGAACTTTCGAAGTTGATGCAATTAAGGGTCTAAAACTGAATTTCAAAGTTTTACAAAATGAACAAGAACAGGACGAGGAACTAAACATATTAAAATCTGGATACACATCACATAACCTTAAACTAATTCAAATTCCACTTTTAAATTTTAATAATTGGTGTGAAATGACAGGTGAGAATCCTAGGCAATTTGTTCCAAATTGTTTACGCAAGACATTGATTAATATGTTACATGACATTACACATCCTGGTACAAACGCTACACGTCATCTAATTATTAAAAAGTACTATTGGCCAAAAGAGCACAAAAAAATTAATATTTGGTCAAAAGAATGTTTAAATTGTCAAAAATTGAAGGTTAATCGTCACACTAAATCTCCAGTAATTAAAAATCCGATTCCCAAAAGTAGATTGAGCATATTCATTTAGATATTGTTGGACCTCTTCCTGTATCGAAAGGACATCGTTACATTTTTACAATAGTTGACAGGTTCACGCGTTGGCCCGAGGCATACGCATTAAAGGACATTTCAGCGGCAGTGGTTGCAAATAAATTGTTTAGAGAATATGTTTCACGTTTTGGGGTGCCGTTAAAAATCACTACAGATCAGGGTACTCAGTTTATGTCAAAATTGTTTTCGGAACTAACAAAATTGCTTGGTAGTCATCACGTTACAACTTCTGCATACCAAGGGAATGGTATGGTAGAACGGTTTCACAGGCAGTTAAAAGCTCGATAATGGCTAGAAATGGAACCAACAATTGGTATGATGAGCTGCCGATGATACTTCTAGGCTTACGATCGATGTATATAGAAAGTATTTCAGCCACACCATCTGAGATGGTTTTTGGGCAAAATTTACGCCTACCCGGTTCCATCTGAAGAAAATTTTTCCCCAACTGAAGTTTTAGGCAATTTACGGGAACATTTTAAAAATGTTAAATCAAATTTAAGGCATAATCAAAATTCTGATACTGGTGTATATATATCAAAGGATTTGAAGACTTGTAAATTTGTTTTTATGCGTGTTATTAATAAAAGATCATTGCAACAACCATACGAAGGACCTTATAAGGTTGTTGAAAAAAAAAACAAAAAAATATTTCATACTTAAAGTAGATAACGAGGTTAAAACAATTCCGATAGACAGACTCAAACCAGCAATCATTGAAGCATAACTAATACCAGAAACAAACACTAATATAATGGATAACACAACATCAAATAAGAAACGAGTTACTTTTAATTTATATAACATTAATTCTGTAGAAGTGGGAGTATTGTAGGGTTTGTATTTGTGTTATTACCTTTTATTGTACTGTATTCATTTCAACTTTGTAATTTTGGAAATTTTAGATTTAAGTGATTTTTGTGGTTCGTCAATCAAACAGAAAATTTTCATTATTGTTCAAACATTCAATCTTTAAACTTAATAAATAGAAAACTTAAATTTTACTATATAAATTTTATTATTGAGCATCTGCTACAATCGCCAATCAATATTAAAATTAATATAAATCATAAGTTAATTTTTTGTTAGTGAGGTAGTCGCTTTGTTTCTCTCATCTCGCTATTTCACTCCATAACAGAAAACACTTTTCCAGTGAATGCCGAAGTAGCAGGAATAGAGAGTAGAAATCAGGGATGTTGTGAATATTTCCATTCGCATTCCTTATGCGAATGATTCGCATCATTTTACACATTCGCATTGGCATCAATTGATACGAATGTTTTGCGAATGCGAATGTGTACATGCTCAGAGAGTCCACTCTAATATTGTTGAAATGGCTCTTAGTCGGTCTAACCAGGGTGCGGACAATAACCGGTTTAGGCGCTAAACGGTTAAGTAGTAACGAATTCGCCTCGAATTCGAGACGAGCTCGTTTTCTCTTACAGAACTATCGAGACGATACTTCGTGGCGATAGATCGGCGAATTCGAGTTCGTAGGAGAGTCACCTATCGTTAGCGAATCGAGTATTACTAGTTCTTCGATCGTTGGCGTTTCGAGAAATTTTAATTTTTCTAATCGTTGGAGATTCTATTTTTTTATTTTTCGAATCTTTGGAGACTCTATAATTTTTATTTTTCGAATCGTTGGCGTTTCGACAATTATTGATTTTTTCACTCGAAATTTCAGACCGCTGGTGGCTTGAGATTGTAATTTTTTTTTACCCAAGTTTTATAGGATTTAAAAAACTAGCTATCTGAAATTACTTCTATAATTATGAGTTATTAATAAATTTTTTAAAAATGTGAATCCGTATTTAATTTATACAACATAAATAAACAGTAATTTTTGTTATACATATTAGATTTGTCCGGCACCGTGTTTCTTGTAATTTGATTTTTTCTTTAGTCGGAATTATATTGGAAGGATTTCTTGGATACTTCATCCCCAAAATTCGTCGAAATATCTTTAGATGTTAATTGGAATGCAGCTGAAATATAATAAAGTGGAGTTAAAATTAATAATTTGTTCGGTTAAGACCCTGGCTGCCTTCGTATATGCATTAGTGAATTGTATCAGAGCCATTTATGTCATCACCCACGCAAGAAAAGGTGCCCTTATTCTCAGAAAAAGTTCTGCTAAATATATTTCTCTCAACACATGATTTGGTAATTGTTACCAAATCTTGTTTTGAGAAAAATTTATTTATGTGACTCTTATCTGAGTGTATGAGCACTCATAAATTATTTTCTTGATTGTGCCTCGATGAAAACTGATTTACGAATTCGAAACGAGCCCAAGAAATATATTCGAGAAAACTATTTTCTCGAGTTCGCACAGTGCCGCCTAAGTGGGCAAAAATCGAAAAATTCGTTATCTGCAATGTGAACTTGTTTGGGATTTTTGTAAAGACAATTTATTCACTAAAAAGAATTAAACAGACATGTCCCTAAAAAATTAATTATATGCCGCCAGGAAGCCACTAAAGTCGACAAATTTTATATTAAGAATTTTAATAAGAGCATAGCCATTCATAAGCTCCTCACAGAAAAAAATGTCAAAAATATATTCTTTGAAATAAAATGTTGGTGTGACGTTTCTTGTTTCCATATAGATAGTAGAGAATTACAGGAATTAAAATTTTGGAATTTTGGAATAAAACTAAATTTTAATGGAATGAATAAAAAATATATGTAAAAATAAGTTATTTTTTATTATTTTATCAAATGGTACGGCCTTTTAGCTTTCAAAAGAAGAAATAATAAAAACCTGCTCATTTTTTGCACTTTCTGAAGTAATGCGTTTTTCGCTAATGCATAAAACTATTTTTCCATTTTTTGTCAGTGCCTTGAGATCTGCACGATTCATTCCATTTTCAAAAATGAAGTATCAAATTAAAAAGATTGACCTGTGGACAATAGAAGGTTTATTTTTTTTAAATAGTTACCACCTGTTAAAAAACTAGATCGTTAAAAAACTAGATTCAAATTTTTTTTATAAGTTAAATGAATTATTGAGAGATCGGCATCAATCGAAATGTGTATTAACTACATGCAGCGAGTATCCACCTGTTTAAAAAATGAAATTCCACTTGAATTAAAGGAATTAGGTAATTTAAATAGATAGGTATCACCATAAGGGAGTCAGACGAAAGAGGTTTAAGAAGGTTTTAGCTTAAAAGTATTAGGAATAGAGTTGCCACCTGTTTGTAAAGTCCAGTTTAGTTAAACTAAAATAATAATTACGTCAAACCATAGGATTGCGCCATCGTATTTGTTAATTTATTACAAATACATACATTGTCAATCAGTGATTTGTTCTGATTACATTCCTTTTAAATTACTGGACTCTTAAATTAACTCAGAAATGTTTTTACTCTTCACTTATTTCTTTCTTAATATGTAAAATTTTTTCATTTTTCTGATACTCATATTGATATGCTATTTCAGTTACCTTATTCCCTTAATTAAAATGAATTTGATTTTTTTTAAATGTGGCAACCGTGTCGTATAGAAGTAAAGTATTTTCAAAACTAGTTCAATTGATACCCATATGGAAATATCTAATTCATTTGACTTATTACATAATTTTAATAAAATTTTAAACATGCGGCAACCCTTTTCAAAAATAAAAAACGTTATTGCACCTCTACAGGCCAAGCCCTGTCATTTGACATATCACTTTTGAAAATAGAATGAACTATATGTACATACCTATGTAAAAGCCACAAGAACCCAAATTTTAAATTTCAGACTGCATTTTCAGTGAATGTACATATGAAAGTTATCCAAAACGAAATTGCATTTTTGAATTTAGCGTCCATAATTTTATTAAGAAACGAATTTTCATTTAAATCCGTCAATAATTCTATTTTTGCCCACATTTTATATGGGAGGGATTCGTCTCGAATTCGATACGATGTCGGCCTCGTTTTTGTGTTTATTGGGAATGCATTGCAAATTTCACTTTCACTATATGATTGGTGGTTATGAATTTTTGAACAAAAGATATTAGACATCTTAGAAATAAAAATTAATGTATATACATATATGTACGTTCATGTGATCTCTGGGGAAAACATTATTAATATTCATGATAAAAACATTACAAGGTAAATTCATTCTCTCATTTCGCTGGCCATGATTTTTTCTGACATTTTCCAGCATTTTAAAATCATATAAAATTGTAAATAAAAAAAGATCAGTCCAGCGCATTCGTCTTGACCAGCAGGTTGTGTCGGAGTTACAGCCGCTAAACTTAAACGTAGGTAGAATATGTGATATTATTAAAATCACATTCAAGTTAAAAACGGTACATGAATAATTGGTTTTGATTGTATTGAGTTGAATTTAATAAATCAATTGGGGTATTCACAACGGTGTCGTAAGTGTCGTATCGTTGTATGTCGTAAACTTTAAACGCCTAAGAATTATATGAAGGGGTTCGCAAAGTACCATCAAAGTCATATTGTTGGGTTGGAAAACCTTCAATTCCGCCGGTGCGAACTCGCAAGAATCGTATTTGTATAAAATGTAAAGAAAAACGCCAAATGTATTATTAGTAGGAGGATACTCAGTTTATTAATCTCTATCAGATTAATTATATAATCGTGTAACACAAAGTAACGTAGATTACCTCTGTAAGTAGGTGTGTAGGCACGATAACTGCTGCTTCCACCATAGGCTTGGACTATACAAGAAATATATATATATATAATATAGCAGGATTTGCGATACATGCTTATATAAGCGTATAATATCGTAAGGGAAACACCGGTTGACTTTCGGTCGATGTGCATCTTTGCAGCGGATAGCAGTGCCGAAAGTCACACAGCGTTTCCCAAACGTTGAAGGCTTTTGGCTTAAACATTGCCGCCGGCCTTGCAATACGTATGGATTGCAAATAATATTTCTTAAAAAAATATATATGTATGTATATATATACATGTAGTATGCTAAGAAATGTAATTCATTTTATTTTACTTTTTTCATCATATCTAATAATATAGCCGTAAATACTAAATGCATCTAACTTGCATTGTGGATGCATGTGAAATAATATTGTTGAGCAACATAAAAACGCATAACTAAACATGATAGTTTTAATTAGATCAATAGTGCATTTTTGTGTTATTCGGAGAATTATTCCGTCAAGGGGTTTGATTGCCTTAAAGGGCACACGGGCCTGAAAGGACCCAACCGAATATGCTATTCTGAGCCGCAGGAAACCCAGCGTTAGTTATAATTTCATGCCGCATGATTTTAAAATACACGTCACCGCCAAAGATTAAAGCTACAGCCGAAGAAGAATAAAAGTTAAGATCCGCGAGCTTAAGATTTATGAATTTGTCTGCAATCGATGTGCCTAAATGGCGTGCTGGCGTTTTCGGGGACAACCTTGGCTGTAACGCATCTTAGCATCGTTTACTGAGCTGAGCCATAGCTCACACATATCTACGTTCGCCACTGGTAGGGTCGACACGCGGAGCTTCTGAACTAGTGCTCGACATATTTTGCTCGTTTGAGAGCACGGATCCAAAAGTGCGCGAACGAGAACCCGTTGTTGTCGCACATGAAGATATACTGCACACGTTGGCAACAAAGTTAAGGCCCCAGCTAACTGTGACAAAACTTGCGGTTGTCGGCATTTTGACACTAAACGGCGGTTTCCATGGAGCAACGAGTGGTGCCGCTCATGACAATATTCGCATGACCCTAAGCTATTGCAATTCTTTGTTGTATGTGAATAAGCCAGGCACCTCGAGCAATACCTATAAAGGAAAACGCATCGCATTCGCTTTTCAAAGTTAAACGATAAGAAGCGTTTGCAAAACCGTAAAGGGTGCGCCCGATTGCACACTCTGCATTTTTTGTTTGTGCTCTTTGTCTTTGCCGGACCGGGTGGTGCAGATGCTAGAAATGCTGATCTTGATGGTGATGGCGATGATGATTGCAATCGTGGCGAGACT
>NW_023458555.1:105788374-105793307 GCF_013731165.1 Rhagoletis pomonella | reverse complement strand
CTTTATCTCAATTTTCGTCTTTATTTTCACTTTTGCCTTTTTTTTTGGCTTCATCGTTATCACTTGTTTCTTCATCTTCATATTTATCTTTATTTCAAAGTTTAATTTCAAATACGAAGTAAAACAAAATGCGAAACAGCTTAAATTGAACAGGTTGCAAAAACAACCATACACAAATATGGAAATTTTTAAACGACGATTTTCAACCAATTTCGAAACTATAACAACTCTCCTCATCTACAGAAAATTACCTTTCCAACGGTATTTTTGGTTTTGAAATCGGTAAATTTACCTTGGTCTTCATCTTTGTTTTTATCTTTCATATCTCTGCTTTTATCCTTTTCTTTATCTATTCACGTACATGAGATGAGGTGCGATGACGTGATAAGATGTGACGTGATTTTATGTGATGTGATAGGATGTCATGTCATATGTTGTCATATCCTCTGATGTCATGTCATATGATGTCATACCATATGATGTCATATCAAGTGATGCCACGTCATGTAATGCCATGTCGTATCATACGATGACATATCACGTGATGTGATGTCATGCCATATAATGTGATGAGATATCATATTATGTGATGTAATATAATGTGATGTCTCTTCATATCATGTGATATAACGTAATGTGATGTCATTTATATGGATAACCCTGTTGATAACTGTGCCGATAAAAATACCGATGACGACATCCATAAACATATAAAAAATACAACAATTGCAAAATCTATTAATTCATCGATAAATATAACAATGATCAGTATCGATTATTTTACATATCGATAACCATATAAATCAATTACTTAATCGATTATTATACCGATAACAATATCCATTATTGTATCGATAACAATATAGATTATTATATTGATTATTATATCGATTACAATAGCTGTTATTTAATCAATAACAGTATCAATAACAACATCAATTATTTTATCGATAGCAATGTCGATTATTATATCGATAAAAATATCGGGTTTTATATCGCTAACAATATCGATCTTCATCCTCATCCTTTTCTTCATATTTATCTTTAATTTTGCATATTCCTCTTCACCTTTACCTTAAAGTGTTTAAATTTGCTTTGATCTTCGTTTTTGCCTGTACCTCTAGGCATCTTTGTTTTTGTTTTTATTCTCAAACAGCTAAACCGCTGAGAACCATTTCCATGTCCATTATTCCCCTTGAATTTGACTATTTACTCCCAACCAACCAACTGCCGCTAAAGAAGTTTACTTCATAAATTCTAGAAATGTTCTTACCCTTTTGTTACCCTAATTCTTATGTATCTGTCATTGTCTCCATTTTCGTCTTTATCTTCACTTTTGCCCTTTTTTTGACTCCATCGTTCTCATTTATTTCTTCATCTTCATATTTATCTTTATTTAATTTAATTAAGCTTAATTTCAAATGTGTAGTGAAACAACAGGCGAAACATGTCAAACTGAACATGTTGCAACAACATCTATACACAATTCGAAAATGTTTAAACAACGGTTTTGGCCGTAATTTTCAACCAATTGTGAAACCATCTACGGAATAATGCCTTTCCCACGGTGTTCTTGGTTTTGAAATCGGTTCGATAGAATCGCCAAACGAACGGCGACAAAATTTATGTTAGCGTTTAATATATAGATTAATATTATTACTTTTAAACATAAAAGGGGAAATACACGACACCAGCTTGCTGGCACCATCTAGTGATTGTACCATCAAGCTCGAAGCATATAGCATACCAGCATGCTGGTACAATATTTATTTCTTTGCAAATGAGATCCGGAAAAGATCGAAAAGAGTAGGGCAAATATTTGATAATTTGTCTACCATTTTGTTAAATATTGGTTTTTTTAATTCACAACTGCAACATTGTGAACAGAAAGTTAAGCCAAAATCCGTTCTACTTAAAACAAGTAAGAAAGTCTAAGTTCGGGCGGAGCCGAACATTAAATACCCGGCGCAAGTATTAAATATATGTTTTCCACCTTTCCGAAAGCTACCGCTACATGATAAGCCGGGGTGTATACATTTTAAGTAAATTAGCGTCCTTAAATTTCGAAATATTGAAATTCCAAGCATTTCTGAAATTTACCGTTATATGAAAAGCGGCCGTAATTTTAGTCCGATTTCAATAATTTTCAACGTTTTGCTTCTATGTGGCAAGCTCAATAGCCATACCGAGTTTGCTACAAATTGTTAGAACGGTTACCGAGATACATAAATGTGATCATAAGTGGGCGGTGCCACGCCCATTTTCCAAAATTTTATCATAAGCGTATTTCTTGGTAAAGAATTGTTGCAACCATCAATTTTGAATAAATTAGCTTTAATATTTACTGATTTATCGAAGATTTTGTATTTCGCGAAATTACCGTTATATGGGATGTGGGCGTGGTTATTGTCCGATTTTAAAAATTTTCGCCCATTTGATATGGTGTACCAAGGCCAACAACTGTGCCAAGTTTGGAAGAAATTGGTCCAGCGGTTACCAAGATATACACATGTAACCATAAGTGGGCGTGGCTACGCCCATTTTCCAAAAATTTATAATATTAATGTTTTCCGTCTGAAACTCATTGTAAATATCAATTTTGAGTGAATTATCTTCAGTAGTTACTAAAATATCGCAGTTTTCGTATTTCTGAAAATTACCGTTATATGGGAGGTAGGCGTGGTTATTGTCCGATTTCGCTCATTTTCAATACCATCCGTCCTACGCCCAAAAGAAGTTCACGTACCAAGTTTCGTTAAGATATCTCAATTTTTACTCGAGTTATCGTGTGCACAGACGGACGGACGGACGGACAGACAGTCACCGCTTAATCGATTTCTCTTTTCATTGTGATCATTTATGTATACATTTGTCTATATCTATCTCGTTTCGTTTTGCCTGTTACAAACAACCGTTATGTGAACAAAGTTATAATACCCTTGTGCACAAGTGCGCTCGGGTATAAAAATTTAGCCAATTTCACTATTCACGACACCAGTTGTGAAATTCTGACAATCGCTACGCTAAATTTTCGTCGCCAAAATTCTCTAAATGAAAAGCAGTGGGCCTAAAAGTATACTAAATGGTAAGGTAATAACTGTAATGTGAAATCAGCCAAATCTGGCAGTATGAGGGGCATGTAACTAGATGTTGCATGTTGTTAAGCGTGGCTGCTATTCTTTTGGAGATTTTTGGCGATCAAAATTAGCGATAGCAAATGCTGGGATGTTGCTGCTACATGCTGGTACAATCATAAAAATATCAAATCGTTTTTGATGTCGCACCAGCAGCTGGTACAATCACACAACAAGAACATATACGGTCAATCGGCTGGCACCAACACTTGATGGCGCCAGCATGCTGGTATCATGTATAGGCCCCTTAAAGCACACGCCCTGGAAGAGGGACAATTTTTATTCGTCATATCGATGAACCATGTTTTGATGTTTTTGGAAATAATCTGGAGACATTAAAAAATGTGAAATTAAAGCTCAATTGAAGGTCTTGAAAACGACCTCATCTCGTTGAAAACCCTCGCGATTAGTGGAAAACTAAACTAAAATATGATAAATTGACAGATCTGGCCCGCAAATATTTGAGTGCTCCACCCGCCAGAGGTCCAAGTGAGCAGCTGTTCGGTGCAGCCGGCCTCTAAGAAACTGCCGAGGCTCTAAGAAATCGCCTCATTGGATAAAAGATAGCAAAATTATTATTTTTTAAATATAATATGCCCCTTTTGACCTTTGAGTACTAGATTAGAACACTGCATTGGTTAAGCACTCGTTCAATGTTCTAATAATTTACAAAATTTTTTAATGTTATTCCTAACATTCGCATTCGCACATTCGCATTCGCGAATGTGAAAAATATGACATTCGAAGCATCCCTATTTCATATGAAAGAATAGTGACATTTTCGAAAAAGAAAATTGGTTTTATATTCTGACAATTTCACTAGAACTATTGTATTCAATAACGAAAGGATGCCTTAAGTCCTTTGATCTGGTATAAAGAACTATAGAATCGGCTAACTAATAAAATTTGCACAGATCGCAAACTTTTCTTAAAATTGTAAACTAATTACATTGTCAGTGATAGTTCGTTCCCTTACCGCTCACCAGATATTGATAGTGAAAATTCTATTTCACTATGTAGTGCTAGTGAAATTTGAAATGCACTATCACTAACCATATAGTGGTAGTGAAATTTGAAATGCACTACCACTAACCATATATGTAGTGAAAATCTGGATTTAGTGCAGCGTGCCTAACCCTGACAAGTACTGCTACCTAGAGATATTTTTGGATCCCTCCAGCGAAAGCGAAGGCTGGGATGTAAAATCAGAAAACATTAAAAAATGTGAAATTGAAGCAGAATTGAAGGCCTATCTTAACCCTCGTCCAGGCGCATATTCTTACAACGCTAACCGGGCCCAAAGGTACAATTGTACCTTCATATAGTTTTGATATGAATTTTTACTGGGGGTTTAATTTTTTTATAAAAACTGATAACATTTAATCATTACACGTTATTTTGAACATGTTTAGAAACTTTTTGTTATGACAATTGTTTAAAAAAAAAGTAAAAATACCCAGTGGGAATTAGGAGCACGTAATAATACCTTATTAGCAACTTACTCTTCACCTGGCAGTCATTACCATTTCCCTGCCGAACGTCCCTTACTTTTACAAAGGCATGGTCGCCTTATGTAAGTAGGAATTTAGAATGTACATTTGGTATCAGACATACTTCTGAGCCGCTTTACAAAGTAAGTTACGTGTAATGCAGAGAAGTCGCTCGGAGTAGTTCGGCATTTGGAGATAACTTCGGCTGCACGTTACTTTGCAACTGACAACGTAATGTGTCGTCGGAGGTGTTCATTTTGTGCTTTACTAGTAGATGACATTGGCCATGATGACAATTTTGGTACTAAA